>NC_054375.1:81942183-82263433 GCF_017654675.1 Xenopus laevis | reverse complement strand
GCGGTCCTGTAGCAGTAGTATATAGCATATAGTAAGCAATATTTGCTTTCATTATTTTAATCATAGCTAATTGTTAATGGTTTTTATAGGTTACTGCAGTGGGATAATTTAGCCCTATCTTAAAGAAATACTGACTCCAGAAATTAAACCTTTTTTTACATCTACCATAAATTTGGCTTTGTTTGCTACTTATAATTTGCCATAAAGTATTTGCCCAATGCTTTTACATTACATATCTGACTCCCTGTGTTCCTCTATTAGGGGGCTGCCATATTTGAGCAGCAGGAGCCCGTTAGCATTAGAAACTCTAACTGACAGGCTGAGATGGGACAGTGAGGTTGGCAAAACAGTCAGGTTTAGAAACTTCACCTAACAATTACTTACAAAAACAAACCTCTCAGCAAAAAACAAGACTTATAGGTAACTTTTAGGGGCACATTTACTATGGGTCGAATATTGAGGGTTAATTAACCCTCGATATTCGACCGTCGAAGTAAAATCCTTCGACTTCGAACATCGAAGTCTAAGGATTTACCGAAATTCGTTTGTTCGAACGATCGTAGGAAAAATCGTTTGATCAAACGATTGGAAGGATTTTAATCCATCGATTGAATGATTTTCCTTTGATCAAAAAAAAGCTAGGAAAGCCTATGGGAATCTTCCCCATAGGCTAACATTGTACCTCGGTAGGTCTTAGGTGGCGAAGTAGGTGGTCGAAGTTTTTTTAAAGAGACATTACTTCAACTATCGAATGGTCGAATAGTCGAACGATTTTTAGTTCGAATCGTTCGATTCGAAGTCGTAGTCGAAGTAGCCAATTTGATGGTAAAAGTAGCCAAAAAAAACATTTGAAGTTTTTTTCCTTCTAATCCTTCACTCAAGCTAAGTAAATGTGCCCCTAAATGTACATTCATATTTCAAAAAGTAGTTTTTTAGTGTCAGTATCACTTAAAGCTGACCATCCACCTTGAGATCCTTTTATTTGGTGAGGTAGCACACGAGCTGACCTCTGCCCAGTTTAGCCACCCATGCACTGAGTCAAATTGGAATGATCCAATCATTGTTGCAAAGGATCATATTGTGGGCAAATAAAGACATGTCAGGTGAGGAGGACCTAATCAATGCTTCAACTTGGCTTGTCTGGTGAGATTATCAAACGTTCCCATCTGGCTGATTGTTTTCCAGATATTGATTGAGCATGCTGTTGAGTGGTTTCCAGACATGGGCCAATAAACTGCTGACCTGATAAGGTCCATGTATGGCCAGCTTAAGTAAATAATTCTCAGTGTGTCTCAACATTAGTACAGCTAAACTCCTCGTTTCTCTCTCTTAGCTCTCTTAGCTCTTATTAAGTGTGCCATACAAACATATACACACACATATACTGCATATATTTTTGTATTTTTGTGTTTTTTTTTTTTAGAGTTTGGAAGTGACCACTTCCCAAATGTTTGATTGATTTAATATTTATGCATACAATGCTAATAAGAACTTTTGAAAAAGTTATTTTACATGGTGCGTTTAATTTAGTTGACCCCACCATGTTTTATGCATCACTGATCAAGAAGCAATATGTAACTCTGCAGCAATATAGTTTTTATCAATTATTTTTTTTACATGAAACTACAACAAAATAACGTGAGCTTCTTTTAATTTTCATTACTGGTGAAGTGTAATGGAAACAATATGCACTTTGATGATGCACAGTTGATACCTTGGTGCCATGTATGCAATATAAAGGTGCATAGAGATATGAAAAATTATTTGTTGGTTCAGCTCTTGGCTTTTACACAGGTTAAAAAAAAGTCCATTCAATACTGACAAAAGTATCTTACACCAAACAGAAGGTTAGAATCTATTTCCAAAATTGTGATTTTGTTAAACAATGACACAATCACTGGGCACTGGGAAATTTGCTTCCTGGGTCAAAAAAATATAAACAGGATGAGAAAGAAAGTGATACAATAATTTTATGTGACTGATATTCATTCACAGTTTACCTTCAGAAAGATACAATGTTGATATTTAAGGGAAAAAATACTGCCATTGTGGAGGAAAAAATTATAGCATGTCTTTGACTTGCAGAAACCATTTCTTCATCTTGTTCCATTTTTAAGTGATGGATTCTGGAACTTTTAATAGTAAGTGGTACACAGATTCCTTGAAATGCAAATCACAGCATCCATCACTTTACTTTCAATGGAATAAGGTGTGTGTGTGTGTGTGTGTGTGTGTGTGTGTGTGGTGGGGGGGGGGGGTGTATGAATATGTGAGCCAAATGGGAGGGTTGTTGGGAATTGATTCCTACAAGTCAGAGGCAGAGTATTACGGTTTCCTCTGTCTGAAGCATTGTGTAAAAAATTTTTATAAAAATAAAACTAGATCACTGATTATGCACCATTTTTTTACATTCAAGTTGAACTGAATGTGTTTCAAATATCAAAAAGGAGGTCTTTTTTCTTATAATAGTGATTGGTAATGTAAAGCTTGTATGAAGTTGTTTTCACAAATATTTGTTATTTATTATGTTTCCGTATGCTTCAATCATGGGGGCTTCCTGGAGTTTGCTGAACGACGATTACTCAAACATTGGACATTTTATTATCATCATTTAAATGAAGATAATTGTATATTTTAAACCTAATACATCTGTGTGTTTTGCGTGGCTCTTTAACTCAGAGTCAATATTAAAATGTTTTTGAAAACATATGAATTTTGATGGAATCCAAACAGGGCAGTATTGGGTACATTACTTTAAGTCTAATAAAAAAAATTTTTTTTTTTTTGCCTCCAGGTCTAACAAATACCTGTTGTTACTGTATCAAAATTTCTAATATAATATCAATCTCTGAAATTATTATTCTCAACCAATTACTGCTAATTTGTGATGTATAGCATAGCTAGTTTATTTTAAAACAACTATTAAACTTATTATCAACTTAAAAAATTATTAAAAAAATAGCCCATGTTTTCTGTTTACATTATCTGTTCCAGTCTATTTGTATTTCATTTCCTTTCCAATATAGCAAAGGATATTACAATTCCATTTGTTTTTGAACTTTATATCAAATAAAAAAACAGTCTTTTGCACAGTCCTTATGTACAGTATTTGGTCACATATTGATTTTGATTGATTAATTTCTAGGCAGAATTTTTGTTTCTAAAACAATAGTCAACCTGGCAAAACACAACAGATTCATTCAAAAAAGCATGCACCTTATCTTGTAGTGGCATAACTAGAAGACAAATGACAATATATGTATAATATATTATACTTCTGAATATTAATGCAGCTAATTGATCTTCAGATACATTAGTCCACTTGCTTTTCAACATTGCTTTTTACACAGTTATTTGTATCCTTTCAAATTACTCATCAGTTCAAGTGAATTTAGCTTCAATTTGACTTAAGTGAGAAAAATTAAGCAGTGAACAGAGATAAGTTGTACACTTGTATACAATATACATGTAGATATTTATATATGGAAAAACCTTACCTGAATTCTGGAGTTTGCTGACCGAAAAGCACAAGACAAGTAACAACATAGTCATGTAACCTACCAGTAAAAAAGAAAGTGTTTCCCCTCAGGCACCTTATCTTAGAAACAAATAGCAAGGATGTTTAAGCTTGTTAGAAAGTAAAAAAAAAAATAAGATGCTTTGGCAGCTATTACCCAGAGGCCAAATAGTGTACATTAGGAATCACAGAGTATATGTATGCTCCAATATCTAGTTTCTTCTCTCCCCCCTCAAAAATAACATCCACATACCAAACTAGTAATCATATAGAAAATACTTGCATTTTTTTGTATATACATATTTCATTATAAGTATATATATATATATATATATATATATATATATATATATATATATATATATATATATATATATATATATATATATATATATATATATAAAATTTATATTAGTATATTGTACCTTTTTTTGTTTTCTAATTTCTAAAGAGCCAATAGTTTATATGCTTAAACACTGAGATGATACATTTTTGTGGAACTATGGAAAACTTAAAATTAAAACACGCATTTAAACCAAACGTTTAAGATATGTGTGTAAGATATGTGTGTGTGGAGTGTAGCGAATTTTTTTGTGCCATGGCAATTGGTCATTCAGCCGATTGGACAGGTTAAAAGATTATATCTCGACGAGACCAGTGGGAGACTGTCACTACTATTTGTCAGACATAACTTTCATATGATTGCTGTCTGTCAATTAATGGCCTGAGCAACATGTGATTTGTTCTCTTTACTACTTTATATTAATCTGAATGGTTAGTTGCAGGTCGGAAGATTGACACGGAAGATCCTTTGTCCAACATAGACTATGACTAGATCCAGTTTTAAAAACATGTCCCCCAAAGCAATTTCTTTGTGGATAGCACTGAGGTCCTGGGTTCAGTTTTGACCAAGAAATTGGTACGCTTTCTGTTATCCACAATGCTTGGGACCTGGGGTTTTCTGGATAACAATAATTTTTCAAAATTTGCATTATTAGGATAACATGGAGTCTATGCGAGATGGCCTTTCTGTAATTCTGAGCTTTCTGGATAGCGGGATTCTGAATAACGGATCCCATACCTGTTAACGTGCTCCTGAAGAAACCAACCCTACTGTGTTGTGTGAATGGGAAAAACTAATGATGAGAATAAACTCCACTGCAAACATTACCGCTATATAAAACATAGTTAAAAAATAAACCCTGAAATAAGTTTTTCTCAAAATAAATTTGGCACTACACTACAAAAGTCTTTCAGGAATACCATATATACAGTATGGTATATGTACGTTTAAAATAGAAATTTTAAAGTACCTCATTAAGGGTATTCGATAGCAGGAAATTGTTTTCAAAATTAGGATTACATAAAATACAAACATACATTTTTAAGAAATCAACATGAAAAAATAATTCACACCACAGTAAATTGCAAACCCCCCACCAAAAGTACATTCTTAAAATAACAGATAATTGAATTGAACATTGTTTAAATTCTTGCAAAGTATCTCAAGAGTATTTCCTCAGGCAATATGTCATAAAAAAATCCAAAATGAAGAAACATTTTATTGTCTCTTTTTTGATATTGTAAAATAAAATACAATTTAAAAAATGTAAAACATACAGTATAATGTAATATAATGTATGATAACAATCCTAGGATGTGAATTTTACTTTTTTAATTTTACTTTTACAGAGGGGTCATATATGAACTTCCGTGTAGTGTGTATATATAGTATAAAGTACTGTGCTCTGTCATTATCACACACAGGTCCTACATAATGATAATGATAATGCTTTCTGCATGAATATAGTAGAGCATGCTTTCAACAGCATAAAATTAATTAGGTGAGTCCTTGTGAGATGGTAGACATCCCCTACCTCATTCAGACATGTAATTAAGTGAGTGCTGGTGGGCACAGAAGGCAAAAGACTCCAATGGAAAGCAGGGATGGGAAGGATGAGGCTGCCTTTTGCCCACCAGTGATGTGCTCTGTACCATGTGCTGAATTTTTTAGGTACAGAATGCAACATGTTATTGTTGAATGAGCACTAATGGGTGTGATTTTGTGTTTGTAATGCTAATTTGGACTATTTGAGAGCAAAAGGGTTAATGTCCAGCTATAGGCATAGAGCATGTGTTGCATTAGACTCTAACACAACAGGTTGGGCCTTTGCTAAATGGAAGAGATGAAAGCGTGGTGTAGTGCAACTACAACTCCCACGGGCCACTGTGCATAAAAATGAAAAATAAAGGACGCCAGGAGGTTCTTGCAGAACAGAAACAGTTTATTTGTCAGAGAAAAATGATCCACAGGGTTACTTATAGTCCAAAGAGGCAAAGGTGTAACTAATATCAATAGAACATCAGGAACTCCAGCAGAGACAACACAGCGGAACTCCCTAGGGACATAGTCAAGTAGTAGTACAACCCTCTAGACAGAAATACCTCAAAAGTGGTCCGAATCCCATACAGTAGAGTAATCAGGGAGAACAATCTAAACCTGAAGCTTGGGGGAAGGATGTTTCTATTATGCCCCTAGTACTGCCCTGAGCCTAATGTACTACAAAGTGATGCAAGGTAAACCACCTGCCATGCTGGGAAATATGTTACACCCTTACAGATCTTGACCTATGTTGCAGTTAATAATGATGCTAAGAAGTATCCTGAGACAGATTTACCCCCTTAAGACCTATAAATAAATACTAGTGATATGTGGTCGACAAAAGGTTGACCTGCAACCAACCCTAACCCACCTGCTCTCTCAATTCACACCCGAACCAGCCTAGAACTTCTACTTTTAGACTTGCGTCAAACCCACCCTACTCTGACAACATGAAAGGAGGCTACAAGGTTCCCCTGCATGATTTGGCACAAAAGGTTATAAGCGGAAATGAAGAAGTGGCACCAAGCAAACCATTCAAAAGTGCAATGGGCACTTTTTGAAGCAAGTACCTTTGAAGCAAGTAACATTTAAAGTCATTTTACTCGCATCTCACTGCTGTGAAAGGTGCAAGATGCCCACTGTGCTTCCAGACCTAGATGAGCCTAATTAATGGAGAACTAAACCCTAGAAATGAATATGGCTAAAAATGCCATATTTTATATACTGAACTTATTGCACCAGCCTAAAGTTACAGCTGGTAGGACAACAGGAAGTACTTGCAGTAAAACAGAACAGAAACTGTTTATTTGTCAGAGACAAATGATCCACAGGGTTACTTACAGTCCAAAGAGGCAAAGGTGTAATATCAATAGAGGATTAGGAACTCCAGCAGAGACAACAAAGCGGAACTCCCTAGGGACATTGTCTAGTACAGGGTCAGACTGGGGGTCAGGGGGGGTTGCTGCCACAACAGGGGCCCCCCTTCCCAGTTGCAGTCCTTGCTCCCCAGCAAACCACCCTCTGCCCTCTCCCATCCCCCTCAGAGCATACCTTCATAGAGCGAGTGAGCAGGCAGGGGCATGTGGGCGTAACGGGTGGAGAGGGCAGGGCAAGTGGGCGGGACAAACAGGCAGAGCTGTTCGGAAGTCAGGAACGGAGGGGGTCTGGGGCCCTCAGGGTTTATTTCCCCGCTTCCTTCCCGCTGGCCCAGTCCGACGCTGGTCAAGTGGTAAAGTACAAGTAGTAAAGTATAACCCTTTAGGTTTAGATCCCACACAGTGGAGTAATTAGGGAGAACAATCTAAACCTGAAACCCTATTCACTGCAGTCCCTTCACTGTAGGCAATCTTATAGCCCAGGAAAGCTACTCCCTGCCATATATCCTTGATGGAGCACAGGCAGCTCATGCTGTTTAACCTACCTATCTTACTCTCCTAGAGAGTATTGTTAGAAGGATGACTTTGCAACACACAGTGTTTGGTTTCAAACTATTCATAAATTCATAAATTGACTTTTTTATACTATGATCATTGTATTTTACATGCTATACAAAACTGCTATACAAAAGTATTAATTGTGCCATCCTTAGGACTCTGGCCCACCGGAAAAATTCAAGCATTTTGCTTCCTGTGTAATTCCCAGATTTGCAGACAGCCAGAGTACATCTTGAATTTGCCTCTTCATAGAATTTCATGGTAATCATTCTGACACCTGCCAGTGCACCCTTAGGGATTATCAATCAGAGATTCATCAGCAAGTACACCAGGAGTGGACCAGTGATCATGATCAAAGTTTAAGGCACACTGAAATGTTTTGCGGCCCATCCACCAAACTGAAAATTTTAAATGAGGAACATGGAGCAGAAAGGTGGAATTGCTTCTTTTAAGAATTGCTTAAGGTAAAACTTCTTGTATAGTTGCATGAAATACTCCTTTCCTCATTTATGAACAATTATGTGAGAAGTTATGTGAGAAGACAACTTCTTTACCAGCATATGTATTTAGCCCAAAGCATAGCAGATGTAGCAGCATAGAAACATTGAGGTGGAATTAGTTCAGCCAGCTGTCACTTTATCTGCCTATTGTTCTAGCTGCCGACAAGGGGGGGGGGCATTGATATTACTCCAACCTGCAGTGCAGCAGTAAAGAGTGTCAATTTAAAGCAAGGTTGAGCGTACTTGGGAAAGTAAGCAAATATCTAGCCTTGTGTCAAATTTAAAAATACATTTTAAATATTTTTTTTTTAATAAAGATTTTCTGTAGTTTAATGAACTGTCAATAATAACATAACATCACGTTATTGTCACAGGAAATTGAGGTTGGAAGACATATTTATTTATTTTTTTATTTAAAGATTTTTATTTTCTGTAAAACTTTTATAAGCATATCATTAGGACACATATGTTCATGTAAGTTGTGAATCCGGTTACATTATCACAGATTGGCATGTCAAGTTTGTAGGCATTGCTGAACATATAACTCTATGCTACAAATAAACCTTCATATTTATGAAGTAAGCATGTTGTTGACTTTATTATTATTGTCTACTTTTATAGACTTTTTCTGTTTGGGCTGTCTAAATTTCTGCCCAGGGGAGCTATAATAGACAGTTTTGATAGTCTTTGCCCTGTAAATATGCTCTAATAGTTTCCATATTTCTTATCCATTTTACTTTAGTGAGGAGAGCTTGCTGATTTGGTAGAGAGGTGCTCTTCCACTTGGCCACCCTTAATGTTTTTGCTGCTGTAATTATAATAAATTTTAAATATAAAAAAATCCATGTAACAGAATCCCTCAATGCACTTGATTAGCAAAGGTATACTTAGATGTATAATATTCCTGTTTTCCTCTAAGAATTAAAATTTATTTATATCAAAACTGTAATACAGAAATTGGTCAGATCATTGTAAGTGGTAGGATAAATGTTTACTTGTTCACCTGGATCCCCCTAGTACAGTATAGCAGTGCTAGGGTCCTGAGTTTGATTCCATTAGGGCATTATCTGTAAGGGTTTTGTATATTCTCCCTGTATCTGTGTGGGTTTTCTCCAGGTACAGCAGTTACATCCAACATTCTAACACTATACAGGCAGATGAATTGGCTTCTGATAACATTGACTTAATGTGCGAGAATGTGATAGGGAGCTTAAAGGGGACCTGTCACCCAGACATACAAAGTATGATAAAAGTCAAATGAAACCTATATTATTTTTTTTACTTCAAATATACATACCTGATATAAATGTGTAGGGATGTGTAAAATAGCCATCCCCAGTATTATTAGCAGGCAGTCCCTCAGGTCCTAAAATACAGTTGGGAGGGGTAGTTTTTCCTATTCCTGCTCTAAGCTATGCCCCTTGCTGTTTCTCACAGTGACCAGCAGATGGCACTGTGCTAGAATATAAAAGGCTCTGAAGCCATGATTTCAGGGTCAATTTTGTGCTGGCTGTAACCTGAACAGGCAAGTAGAGCTCTGTGGAACCTAGACAGGTCAGGTCTAGTAAGGATAGGCTACTCACCCTTAAGAGGTCACTCTAGGAGTGACAGATAGACAGATTATTTAGCTGAGCAGCTCAAGGCTCAGACGAGGAGAGTCAGAGGGATTAAGATTCCGGGTACTAATAGCCCAGAAGTAGGGACTAAGTGTATAGGAACAGGGCAGATAGATTCCCCTCAGGTTCCACTTAGGGAATAGGCTAAAAGCTGGGTGTACCTTTATTGCTGCTGAGCACGTCCTCTTGCCTGTGGGGACTAATACTGACCAAAGGGTGCTGTAAGTATTGCCTATCCAATGTTGATGCAAAATCCTGTCTGCTCTATTGTATACTCCACTGAGGATTGTATATGTTCAACAAATATGTTCATGGTTAAGTTATAAGAACCACTGGTGCCCAATTATTATACACTTTATCCAGTTACAGTTGCACTACACCCTGCCTCCACACCGTTGCGAGGGCTTACTCCCTAAAATTATAGGTCTCATCTGGAACACATTTATTGGGAGTATAGCTCAATAGTAGTGTAACAGAACACACAATTTACTATAGCGCTACGAATGAATTTACAAATATCAGCTGTCAACCATATTTGCCTCAGGCATAGAGGTGGGGCAATCAATTAATGTTTGCCTCTTGCTTCTCACCATCTAATTGTGCAGCCAGGGCATGGGCATATGTATCAGATCACCAATTGTGGTGCATAAACAATAAACAAGATTTTGGTAAGATGAAAGACTTCCTTAATAATAGTGCTCACAAGTGCTGCTGCCTGCTTGCTATGATAATTCCAACACTCAAAGTATTGAAAGTATATTAGAGGACATTATTGACAAATACTAGGGGACCTTTTCATCCATAAAGAGAATCACTGCACCAGAGGCCCCCTTCAGACAAGAGGAAACAAACTTTAATTTGAAGTGGCAGTGAGGTTGTGATGGCTGATTCAATGCCTTTAAGAGTGGCTTGGATGCTTTCTTGGACAAGCATAATATCAAAGGCTATTGTGATAGTAAATTCTATAGTTAGTGTATGAGTATATACTCTATAGTTTGTGTTAGTGTTTGGGTTAGGGTATGTTAGGGTGATGGGTTTCATTTGAAGGGGTTGAACTTGATAGACTTTGGTCTTTTTTCAACCAGATCTAACTATGTAACTATGTGACTATGAATTTAAATTATTTATATATTGTAAAGTTAATTTTGCTTGACAAACCCTGTAGGAAAAATTTGGAAATATTTCTTATGGTGACAGGTCTCCTTTAAAATATAAACTCCAACAGGGCAGGGATTGATGTGAATGCCATATAATTACTGTACAAACATTGCTGCACTGTAAAATAAAAGGTAATGAATATCTGTGTATGTGTTTGGAGATACATTATGGATGTGAGAGATGCTGGTCCTTCTCTGAATTTACAAAATTCTGTGTAGTGTGAGATTTCCCTTATTTGTTATGTCTAAGTTATTTTCCGATTATTTTCATCTGAGAGTCTAAGTGAAATAATGTTCTTTTCATAGTAGTTTGCTGTCATATAGTCTCACCTTTCCTTTTCTAAAGTAGAGTTGTCTAATCACAGCAATAACTGTATTTGGTACTGATAATCATCACCATGTTGAAAATCCAGAAATCTAATTCCAGTTGATGTATGTGCATTATCTGTTTCTGTTTCCTACCTATGTATAGCTTGGGTTTTTTCTATTGACACTGCACATGTAGTGACCTGACAAATGGAAATTTGGTTCATACTTACTGGTGCTCCTGGTTTCATATCTATCATATCATATTAAAAGACAGGGTCATTCCTATCTGGTGTTCTGTGAGAGAGAATGCAGAACGTCCTAAAATACTAACTAGATGCAAATTGGAAATGTTTATTGATATGGATATGTCTGTTTCATTAGGTTACTGGATTGGTTACTTATTAGGATATCATTTTTTTTCATTTTCGTGATTTAAAAAGACTTTTCATGTAAGAAAATGCAGCTGAGGCTAAAAATTGCATGTTTTAATGAATGCATACTACACATAGAAATTTTATTGATGTATGCAGCATGTATGTATTTACCAGTCTGACTTTGCCATCTTTATTGTATCCTCTTGATTTGTGGTCTTTACATTTATCCACTCCCTTTGCTGGAGCACTTGTTCTATGAGCAAGTTTTTATACTTAAACTGTTATTATATTTGTTCACATTTACCATGTCATATTTAAAGATCACTGCAAGTGCAGTGAACAATGCACAATTTTGAGTGCAATTACAATTCCCCAGAATGCAAGCATAATTGTGGTGATGATGAGATGATGTGCTTGGCTCAGTTGTTGCAACTGCATTTGATTTACCCAGATTAATACACTTGTGTGTGTGTTTCATTACAAAGTGGAGGCAACTGTACAGAATTCCATCTGGCCTGATTTCTGGTGATTGATGTGCTTCCATTCATCAATAGGCACAACCTTGCTCGATTTGGAACAGAAGGCAGGAGAAGAACAGAGTGGCACCAAGTACAAATATACAGAAGTGCAAGGAGTGCAAAGAAATTGAGTACCTTTAATGAAAGTGGTTTTACACACAACTGACTGCAGGGACATTGTTGGGACTGCAGCTGTACTTGGAGACATAAATGAGCCCTCTTATTTTGTAAGAGGTACAATTTAACAAATCTTACCCAGTATATGGACCATCCACTCTTTCAACTTCCCCGTCTAAACATTTTACATCTATTTTAGGTCTTTGTTTGTGTCCAATGAATCCAATGCACTCTGTATGCTTACCAATATTTTAATAACCCTTGCATCTTTAGTCTGGCACTCTTCCGCAGCCATGTTTGCTATTTACTGGCAATCTTACAACCATCTCCACAAATTGTTTTGCTGCTGCAGATTCACAGTTTTATATTAATTTACTTCTAGAACTATATTCAATTCAGATCTAAATATAAAAAAAAGTGCTGTACATTGGCAGATTGTCCAATGCTGCACTTCTGAGTAATAAGGTATTATACTGCCCAAGTCTATGGGGCTAATACATCTGGGCATTGTGCTAAGGATGAACAGTTCCAATACATGGTTATTTAAAAATAATTTATCTTTTTTTAAGCATGTATTTCAGGTGACTTATTTGTATAATGTTTAAATTGAATCTGGTTAGTGTTTATCAGAAAAAGAAGAAAACTACACCTTAAAGTTAGAAATGTATATTTCTGGTGGTGTAATTTTCAGGAAATAATTTATATATTGTAGTAATATGTATTACTCTTTTTTTTTATCAGACCTGTAATATTAAACTGCCTATAACAAAATAAAAAGGATTTGAAATTGGTATATAAATAAAAATAAGAGTCTGAGTGCTTTGACACTGGTCAAAGCTCCAAGGTTATCCTAAAACAATCTTATTTTCAAGTAGTTGATGTGATAAAAGTCATGCCATTCAATGAACTATAAGACCACAAGTGATCCAAAAATCCCTTTTATTATTATACAGTATATTTAAAATATTTTACCATCATTCAAGTATTAGATATGGCTTATGTTAAGTTTTTACTTATGGGGCTTATAAACCTCTACATCAGTTGCTGGTTGTCTAGATTTTTCCAGTATATATGTAAATTCCTTAGTTTGAAAGTAAATACTCATAGTGTTAGGAATAATGCATTTTTATGCCATTAAGACAAAAGGATATAAGTCTGTACAGCTGAAAAAAAACATTTATTTTTCAATAACAGACAAAAAATACTTTATGTACCATAACAGATATCTCTGCCTCCAATATATCCCCCATGTTTATTTTATTGTACATGCAAAAGCTGACAGTTAGCAAATGCATGAAAGTCTTCACAGTCTTATATTGTAAGCGGTACAAGATGTGCATTTGCAAGATGTGATATGTTTGTATTTATATATTTTTTTCTTTCCATTATCACACACCAGATGAGCTTTTCTTGGTTCAACACGGTCTGCCTTACAACACCGACATTTGGTAACAACTTTATTGTCAATTGTATCATAGCTATAAAATAGAAACAAAAGCCATCATTAGTTAAAATGTATTTTAATCAAATATTCAAGTATGAAGTATTAGAGATTCATAGACATAATTATTTGTAGAGTAGTTTGCTGGTTTCTGCACTAGTCACTAGACTATTTTTTAAATTTACAGTTGAAATGCTTTTCAAATTAGATTTGAGCCAAAAAATATTATGGTCAGTGATACAGAGTTAGATAGTAGCTCACATTGTAAGAGAAACAGCTACAAGAACAGTGACATAACTTTAGAGGAAGCAGACGCAGCAGTCGCAGGGGGCCTGTGGAAAAGAGGGGCCCAGACTGCGGGTCTGCTTCTTATATAGCCAACAAGAACCCCCTCTTCTCCAGACGCTTTCTTGCCTGTGGTGGCGAAGCAGAGCCTGTCAGATAGTGGGTTGGATCTGGGGTAATTGGGTGGGTAGGATGGGGGTCGGAATGCGCTGGGCCCCTCTGAAGATTTTTTTGCAAGGGGACTCGGCGCACTCTAGTTACGCAACTGTTCAAAATATATTAGAGATCAAATTAATCCTACCTGATAAGTTAGTAGTAGTTGTAGCTGTCCTCAGTTCACTTTAGAAGTGGAAAAAACATTCCACCCTGACATACTTTCTGGAAACTGTTTAACTGTTGTGGTATCACTTCAGGTACAAAAATCTACCATGCTAAAACTAAGCTCTCATGGTGAAAAACAGTTACCACTCTGCGTCTATTTCACTATGCCATCTGCTTGATAACCATCATTCAACTGAATTAGATATAAAGTGACTTTCTATCTAAAAAAAACCCCTTTTCCTATCAAATTTATTTTAGTGGTTGGCAAGAAGGTAGAGTAGATTTTTTGTGAATGAAAATGATAAAGAAACTTTTGGTTGCTTGGAAGGGTTGATTTAATGTCAGTGGCTACATAATGATTGAGGAGGCACAATTGTTTTTCACAATGTAAATACGCAAACAACCCACCCCACCCCACAACTTTATTAATTTCCCATTGATAATGAATGAAACAATCTGATTTTCACTTGCATGTGACTTTTCTTCCGTAAAAAAACAAATAATCTGTAGCAGTTTTCCTCTGTCACAAAAATTGGTAAATCAGCATCTCTGGGACTCATTTTCTATTAATAAAGTTCAGGTATTGGATAAAACAAGGCAACAAAAAAATCAAAGTTAGTACTTTATTTATCTCTAAAAAAAATTTCCTCAACTTTTTTCCCCCAAATAATAAAAAACCTGCTAACCTTATTGATTTTTTGCTTTAAACAAAAAGCAAAAAACAAGTTCAGACAACAAACTGTAGCAAAAAAAAAGAAAAAGTATGTGATAAACAGGAACATTTTAAGGCCTTAGTGGGCCCTGGGCAAAGAGAAACTTGGTGGACCCATATTATTTTGCCATGGGCAAAGCAGCAAAATATTTTGGAAACCATGCTCACTTTTTGGCCACACCCCTAAATACAACATTAAACACAACCATTTTACTACAGCACAACCCAGATAAGTCAGTATAATTACTATGTAAAATGAATGACGAGGATTTAATCTTAGACATGCCAATAAACCCTAATCAAAATGGACATGCCAGTATAATACTATGGATAGTATAAATACTACAGAAAAAAAATAATCAGCATAATTATCCCAGACGTAGTCATGGCTGGATTTACATAGTGGGTGCCCCTAGGCTTGCTGTCGTTCATCACCCCCATCCTCTCCCATTTATTCATGCACATATGCAAATTTTAATTAGGTCTGGAGCACTGGGAATTGGCATACAGGAAATCGTAAAAAATATATTGAATTTTCTGCACATCCCAAGTATTTCTGAACCAATGTGGATGGGTTAGACAGCATGCCAGCCCCCTAAAATCCTGCTACCCTATGTCCGGGCCTTCATGACCTTTCCACGAATCCGGGCCTGGTGCTAGTATAATTATTACAGAAAATCGATAATCAACATATTAACCACAGCTGTGCCAGGTTGGCGGCAGCGTCTCGAAAGGCAATTCTTCATCAGTGGCTATCAACAGAAACCCCATCAGTTATACTAGCGAAACAAAAACTAAACCATATTTTCCATATGGACTGGCTGGAAGCCATGACAAATAAAGAGCAACAAACTTAAAAATTCTTTCTTACTTGGACCACATACATTATCAATCTCCCCTCACCACTCAAATACCTAACTACTGACACCTTCACAAATACAACTTGGTATGACACAGAAATTTTGAGGGGTAAAGGTGGCCATACACGGGCCGATAAAAGCAGCCGAGTCGGCAGCTTATTGGCCCATGTATGGGGGCCCCCGACGGGCGAAAGTCGGCCAGATCTTGATCGGATGGGACTAAAAATCCCTTCGACCGCCCGTTCGCTAGGATCCGAACGTTGGGCCCTAGGGCCCACAATCGGATCAGCTCGATATTGGCCACCTCAAGGTGGGCATATCGGAGAGAGATCCGCTCATTTGGCGACATCGCCAATCGAGCGGATCTCTCCGCGTATGGCCACCTTAACTCATTGTTACAAGAAACAAACAAATTTATTCAAAACACATCCCCAAGAACTGGAATAACTTTAAGCTCACCCCCCAGGAGTCAACGGGCTTTTGGCATCTTACATAAGGTAAACAATACCAGCCTATTAAATTTGTAATTAATCTCAGTATTTGCTTTATACAAACATATCACTATGTTAACTCTATTTAAACTTAATTCTCTTTCTTTATTTACTTCTTTTCTTCTACTTAATGCATGTATTACAATATCATTGATTACTGTACTAGTAACTGGACATACAACGTCCAGGAAATGTATAACATGCTATAAAAATTAATAAAAACATTATTAAAAAAAAATTTAAGAACTTTTTCTAATGGACTCAGTTTATAGATACGTAGTTTCAACCTATGTTGCACATTATTATATTTTTATTAGATTAAGCAAAGAAAAACAATTGAAACATTTAAACTTACAGTTATAACAAGAAATGTCCGAATTCACCAATACTTACGTCAATTTATGTTGGCATTGACCAGAACATTTTGCCATTATGATATTAGCAGAGCAGTTTGTTTTTTCATTCTGATAATCGTACTCCCCTTGGATACCCACTGTCGCAGGGACTGGTTTACATGATGTGTCACCTGCATGAAAAAAAGCAAAACTATTACGGTGCCTTCCCTTAGATAAACTTTGAAATACTATTCTGTAAAACTTAGTAACTGCATCCTAATATGGGTTTATACTTCTCCAGGCTCATTTGTGGGATGTTTGGGACCTGAGGTTTTCTGGATAAGGGGTTTTTCCATAATTTGTATTGACTAGGGAATGCATCTCCTGTAACATGGAGCTTTATGGATATCCATTTTCTGGATAAGAGATCCCATACCTGTATTGGTAAATGTCATACTTTTGCTTTTCTGTTTAATTAAATGTAATTGAAATTCATCAGCATCCATATGCATCACTATTTGTCTGTGTGCCCTTTAAATAGGCATATCCGAAAAACAAACATGAAACATTATGAATTAATTTGCATGTAAATAAAACATTTAGAGCAGAAAGATATTGTGCAATATGTAATTAACTCTTTATTTTTCAATATATGTACTGCTATGTTGTATACATTTTATTATCTCAATACCTTTCTCTGTTATAAACAACACCACAGAACAGACTATAGAATTAATTATTTGGCCCAAAAAAGAACAATAGTGGATGAGGATTTAATAATATATTTTAAAATTTCTCAGATATAAACTTGCTATGAACATTAATTATATGAATTCAAGATAATTCTTAACATCAGTCTGGGTACTTGCAAAAAACAACTTCTCTCCCCCACCTCCAGACAGAAATGTACACATTTATGAAATCTTCTGTCCCCATTATTACATTCATTGCAAATATTTTTAAGAAAAAATGTATGTCACCTTTTTGGCCAGTGCACTTAAAGTGGTAGTTTACTTTCCAAACACTTTTGTGTTTTGGTGGTTTCCACCATCAGAAGAAATCACAGGCCCCTGTATATCAACATTTCCTGGGCCCCTGGCCACCACCGAGTGCCCCACCCCAGACCCAATGCACCCCCACATCACAGTTAAAAAGTCACAAAAAACATGGGCGCTAAAACATGAATGCTAAAAACCTATTGGTGGCCAGGCTCCCCCCTACAAGTTAAAATAAACCTTTTGTGGCCAGGCCCCCCCCCACCATTGGTGGTCAGAGGCCCCCATAAAAGTTAGAACATTTTCACTGGTGGTCAGGGCTGCCACTACAAGTTAAAAAAAACAACAATTGGTGGACAGGGGCCCACGATAAAAGTTAAAAAAAAAACGTCATTGGTGGTTAGGCCCTCACCCCCTGCAAGTTAAAAAAACATTGGTGGCCAGGGTCCCCCCTACAAGTTAAAAAAAAACATTGGTGGCAAGGGTCCCCCCCTTACATATTGAAAAAAAAACATTGGTGGCCAGGGGCCGCATAGAAAAAAAAATCATTGTTCGAATATGGAAGTCAAGGGATTTTTAGCGTATTCGATAGAATAGACTTGGATAGAAATCATTCGATCAAGCTATGAAATCGTTAGAAACGACCGATTCGACCGATTTTTAGCGATCGATCAAAGGATTTCTATCCGACCAAAAAAAAAAACTTAGAAAAGTACTCTGCACTTTGGCAGCTTTAATTTGGCGAAGTATGAAGTCGAAGTTTTTTTTAAAGAGACAGTACTTAGTACTCTAAAAGTACCCAAAGTACTCTAAAAACCCAAAACTTTACTTTGAAATTCAAACTTTTTGAAATTTGAACCATTCACTCGAGCTTAGTAAATCTGCCCCATAGTGTCTCTGACAGTAAGGGGCCCACTAAGATGATGAGCTGAAGCCTGCCTAGCAGTATAAAACGGTGTAAATCTATGCTAATATCTTAGAAACCACTTAAAATAAAAAATGAATTTAAATTGCAAAAGTGTTTACACCAACTAATTTTTGGGGGTTGCCTTTAATATTTCAGTCTGACAGCTCAGAATTCCAAGCACAGACTGAACTGTTTTGATTTGCTCGGCAGCATCTGTGGAATGTTAGAAGCTATTGTATCAATTATAACAACTGTCATTATTAAAACTAAGGGATTCTGTTCAGCAGGTCCAAAGATAAGAAATCAGTCAACAAATGTTGCATAATTTGTGAACCCCTCCCAGCTTCATGAGAAGGTGACATTAAGAAGTTAACCACCCCTTAAAAGAATTATTGTAAGATGTAAGAGGATTAACCAGAAAGACCACTGAAATATACACAAGATATATTTTTACAGACAAGTTTGGGGCAAAACTATGTAACTATGTAACTATGTAACTAAATAAATCCAGCTTCGCAAGTACAAGTAATACAATATTGTTCCTGTTCTATAAGGGCAGTAGCATTTCAAATATTTTGCTTGTAGGAGTAATTTTGAATTAGATAGTCTGTGAGTGAAATAATGGCAGCATTTTTAAAGCTACATGCTGCCTTTTGGCTTATTTGTTTTTTTGTTTTTTTTTTATTATTGCTGTAATGGATTTACCCATTTATATAATCACCTTGTTTTTTATCAACATTAGAGAAAAACATCACCGCTGATGTTGCCTGTAACCACAAATCACCAATTACATTTGAACAGTCACCTACAAGTTAGAAAACAAAAGCAAAGATCTGATTGGTTGTTATGGGCAGCATCACCGGTGATGTTTGTCTCCAACTTTATTAAATAAGTGCTGCATTTCCAAGTGGTATTGTCTGAATATCATCTACACATACAAATTGCAAAAAATCAAAAAAAAATCTACTATACTCTACAGACAATTTAAATGTTGTCCAAACTTACATGAGAAACAACAGCCATCTGAATCATAGGTTCTTTCACTCTAAAAAGACAGATAAAAGTTAAAAAAAAAAACATATTGGTGTTAATGTCAAAACTATATATGTACAAAGATCTGTGATGAGAGAGTCACATTAATATGCCAAAATACCTGGTTACCTTTATGACTGCTGAATAACCTCTTTTTTAATTTGTTTTACAGGTTATATGGAGAGATGTGGGATCGGTAATAATATATTGAAAAGAATCATGAGAGACGTGGGTGACAGAGAAATAAAACAACATGAGAAGAAAAGTAGACAATGCGTGAGGGGGTGATGATGATGTAGGGACCCATACTCTAGGAGAGTAAAATAGTGAGGGAAGGTAGAAAGAGCAGCTTTGTGCTCCATCAAGAATTGCAGCAGGGAGTAAATTCCCTAGGCTGTAAGATTGTCTACAGTGAAGGGACCAGTGGATAAGGTGGCAGGTTTTAGGTTCTCCTCCCTGGCCACTCCAATGGGTGAGACCCAGACCACGTGTGAGCTATTTCTGTCTGGAGGTATGTCGTACTGCCTTGACTACATCCTCAAGGGATCCACATGCAGTTTTCTTTGATGTACTGTCCTAGCCTTGTGAATATCTATTCTGCCAATGCCTTTATGCACTGTAAGTAACCCTGTGGATCATGGATCATGAAATGAAAAGTAGATAACACCGAACTGAATTAGATAAGAATCTCTTGTATGTCCTGAAACATTTGGTTACCAAATGTGCAGTTTGAATATTTGATAGGGACATGTGCCATGGTCAATTGATGCTGTCAGGCCATTTGAAATGTTCATGGTTCACATGGGGATGGAAGGAGGAGTGAAGTCCCTTGGATAAATGTAGCCTGGATATAGCTCATATTGCACAAGTTGCTTTTATCTCTGTTTAAGCCACTGCAGAGGGTATCAAACTTTTCCAAAAAGGTATTATTTTATTTATTATTAGATAAAATAGGAAAATACCGGAAATGTATTTCAAGCTGACAGCAAGATTATCTCAGGAAAAAATTTGCACCATGTGAAGCATTTGTAGAGCAAATTTCTTTGTATTTCGGATTACCCAAACACAATCTAAACTATCTACTATCTACTGTGTGTATCTACTGCCACACACCTGACCATGCTCCAGTTGTGCCCTTCATGCCCATGGCTACTATCGCCCTACGCTCTTCTGGAACTCTGTCAATGATTTATTTGGGCGTACATTACTGAGAACTTGTGACTTGGATGTTACTTCAGGTGGCTCTTAAAAGATCTATGTGAAATAAAATGCCAGAAATAATGTATTTGCACCCATTTAGCAACAAAAGCTTCTAATATACTGTGTTAAGCTGTTATTTGATTCTGTCAGCAGGTGTTAGCATCAGAGTCTCCAAGATGTGATGTAATATCTTTGTTTTCCTTTACTTGTTATAAAGAGAATAAAGCATCACCAATCAGGATGATTCTAGTAGATGGCTAAGAGTCCTGACTATAACTAGATTGCAAGCAGGGCTGGAACTAGGAGTAGGCAGAGTAGGCACGTGCCTAGGGCGCAAAGCTGGGTGGGCGCCAGGCACATACATGCTCTGTCACCTACCCCGAGTCCGGTCCCGACTGCCGTGTGCATCTTTCGGGCAAATTGCGCTTCTGTGCTTGCGCGCACGCCATTTCGTGCATGCGCGGTGGAGTGCTATTTTGAGCATGCACGCTGGAGCGCAGTCAAGCGCATGCGCAGTTGAGCGCGCACAGAGCCGGTGCCGTGGCCGCCTGGTTGCCTAGGGCGCCTGGCCGGGTAAGCCCGGCTCTGATTGCAAGATTATTAATATACTTTTCTAACACTAAAAAAGTGTAGGTAAATGTTTGAAATACTAGGTACTGTATATAGATACCTTCAGTGGTTAAGTACAGTGGAAATGTTAAAACTATTAATTTTTATAGGGGATGTGTTTTGAACAGTATTTTTAGAATGTTTTTATATGTTGTTATTAATTGGAAACAAATGATCACCATACTCAAGTATGTTCTGTTTGTCTGCAAGATGGTTGTGATTGGCTGATGTTGTTACCAATTTTTTCCACCAGGTGTCATGAGATCTTAAATCTATAAATTGCACACAATAAAAAGTTGGATAGGACTCAAAACATTTTTCTGTTCTCGGCTCAGCTTCTTGGAGTGCTGCCCAATATACTCTTGATTGTTTTGATTTATGACGAAAAGATGTAATTTGATGTTTATGTTGCTGCTTGGTCAACAAATTGGTTAAGGTTGGTTTTTTTTAAAGGGCATTATAGGACATTACTGGCTTATTTTTTTTTTTTTTTTTTTTTTTACATAGAAAAGAGCAAAGAGAGTAAAAGTAAGTAACTTAACTTTTTATATAAACCAGCAATTTTTTTCTTATGGTGAGGTGAGTTACGCTGTGGCATCCCCTGCTGACTGATGGTGTGATGGCATATTCAATGAATTCCTTTATGAGTGGCTTGGGTTACTTTATTAAAAAATGTTGTGTGCATGTGTGTACCCATGTGTTGAAGGAAATCCACACTCACAGGTTTTTCTTGCGATATATATATATATATATATATATATATATATATATATATATATGATTAAGGGAAGGAGTTCCTGAAACGCGTAAAGCATATGTTTTTCTACATTACCCAGCAATAAAATCCTGTTCTTTACCGGAGTGCCGTCCTTCTGTTCGTGCATTTATATATATATACCCGCCTAATGGTTTTAAAAAATAGTGGTGAGCACAACTTTCCCTTGTTTGTTGTAGTTTATACAGGAGCAGTGACCAGCTCCATGTTGTAGCTCCCACCCTTCCCAGCTATAGTCAGGTGATCCCACTGGTGTCTAATAAAAGGGCAGCCAAGTATGGAGGTTTACTTTGAAAGCAGCAAGTTAAGTTGCAGGTAATACCTAGTCCCTTTGTAAAATGTATAATGAAGCAATAGAATTCTTAATGAATCAGATAAAATTGAGCATAGGACTGGCCAGATATGGGATGACTTTGACGTAGTTGGCCAGCTTAAATATATTGCAATATATGGACAAACAATCCCTGTTTTGTTTAAAGGGTAAGGCATTTTTTAGTAGCAGTATGCACAAAATGTCGCTGTCTTAAATATATTGATAATGGGTTGAGTGCAGAGGACTCTTGTATTTGACTATATATATATATATATATATATATATATATATATATATATATATATATATATATATATATATATATATATATATATATATATATATATATTATGCACAGCCAACTTCTTCCTAAGAAGCAACCTTAATAAACCCATAGTACAGGGAAATATCATTGATGATGTCAGAATGACACGTCATATCTATTAATTAGTAAGTTATCTGAACTCAAAAAAATGCAACAAGTATTATATATACATCGAGTTAAACTGAAAAGACATGATAAAAAACTGTTAATTTAAGCAAAAGGTAGAAACAGTTTGTGTAGATAAAACTGCCCAATATTGTTGGATATTAATGGCGGTGGATCAAAATAGGCAACCCTTATAAACTGTACAAAATGCATACTATGGAGGTTATTTATCAAAGTTCGATTTCGTCTCAACATTTTCTGCTGCAAATCCACTCGGGTTTTTTACTTTTATTTATTGTTACATTTTCCCTAAAAATTACTTTGCAGGAAAAAAACCAGATTTTCATGATTTTTTTGGATTTTTCACCTGAAAAACTCAGATTTTTTCTTCATTTTTATATAATTAACATGCCTGTCGTTGTAGAGTACTGAACTCCCTTTACACCTTGCACCTGCCTGCACTGTTTATGCACTTTGAAGACCATAAACGATTTAGGGTGTTTCTCAGGTACAATTGTATGTCATATGTGTCCAAGTGATTTGCCATAAAATGTTCTGGGGGAAATTCTGTATTGTAATAAAAAGAATGTGCAGAATTTTGCAATTTACAGTTAGTAAATGAGGCATAGTAATTGGTAGCTACTATTTTGTGTGTGTTGTGCACGTAGACATGTTTGACCTTTTATGTTCCTAAGTCAAGTGTGCGCTCAACTAGGTCTTTAAATATATTTTGATTTCTTTTGCCAGTAGTTTAAAGTTAGCTAAAGATCATTTCACAATTCTGTAACAAAGTCTTCTGGTAAGTGCTGTTTTATCTGTTATTGAACAAGTTACACCCCCCCATCATGTTCATATCTTTTGAAATTATTGTTCAATTGCACTGGTTTCAATTATTTCAGCCAAAGTGAGAAGTGATTATATATTTAAATCTATTTTGTAGAGTTCTACTTTTTACTTGGCAGATGTATCTTCATTTTACAAAACAGAACAGTACCTTGAACAAGGTTGTATAATATTGAGTAAACATAAATCAGTACATGGATCACATAATACCTTACTGCAAACTTGTTCATTTGGGCATGATTTAACATTCACTGTCAAGCCTGATGCGTCACATCTATAAGTGATACAAGGATTCGATTTGTCTATAAAGGTAGCCCCAAGCTACAAAAATGGAAACAAAACAGGTTTAGTTAATATAACATTGATGGCATTTTTCATGTAGAGACTACATTCATTTTTTAAAAACAGCAGTAAAATCTGAAAAATCAAGACAATGGTTCAAACTTAACATACACATATAGGGGATGTAAAGTGTTAACCCTGTGAATGAAGGCTTATAATAATTGGTAGGATAGCAACTTTCATAGTAACTAGCATTGCAAGATTCAACTGTCATAGCATATTTCAGTAGTATCAGATAGGCAGGGTCAGCTAGAATGAGCAGTCCAATGCTCCACCAAGAAGAGACAGTGGCCTATTCACTGAGGTGACACAAGTCAGGCTAGGGAGTCAGGGTAGAGTATTATCCCTTTAAAACAACACATAATATTTGGCACATTGGAGGTGACATGTGGTGAGTTTAATGTATAAAGTAACTGCCATATTTGCTGGTTTGATGAGAGTGACTATGATATCTGTGCAATACTATTGAACCTATACAGCTGTTCTGGTTTAAGAACCAATGGTGCCAAAGCACTACAGTTCAGCTTGGAGACCCTTTACCTCCTGTGATGGCCCAGTTAAAAGCAAGAGTTACAGGGTTTGATTTGACCACTTTTACAAAGTTCAACATACAGGTCATGTCTTACCTTATATTCTGTTCCATTATGTTTACATGTCAGCGGCTCTGTTAATAGAGACATGGAAAAATACATCACAGTATATTCATTGTACAAGTGGTATGATGTCAGACAACACATTGCAAGGATTAGATCAAACAGCAACCAAGATTTTCTATACAGGTGATTAAATGCATGGTACATTAAAAGTTTCCCCATTGTTCAATTACTTTTGGTATGTAAATTTAATATTTATCCCTGAACTATTTTTTGGGGAGGGGGGGGGTAAAAAGTTAGTCCAAGAAAATCTACAGGTATATATTCTCAAGTAGCAACTGATGTGCTATAGAAATCCAAAATCATTTAATTCTTTTATTATTATGAACTGCATAATACAGTATTACTGTGCTGCAAAATAATTGTCTGTGTGGCTATTCATAGTAATATTTCACACTATGGAGCAGGAGATACAAATGTCCTGAATTGCTGGATTTATTGAGAATTAGGGTTACAACAGCTTATTCATTACAAGGGGAGTCATTTATTTATTTATATATTTTAATATTCACACAGTGTATATTTATTGGCAAATGATTGTATTGCCCATTTTTCCCTAAAATGTTGCACTGCTATGCCCGTCTTCCAGTTTTTTGCAAACTCGATTTGCGCATATATTTTCTCAAATGGCTCACAAATGAGATGGGTATTTGTGTGAGTGCGCCCACTGCGCGAGAGGTTGACAGTAATTTAAATTTGCAATTTTCAAAACTGTTTTGCAAATATTTTCTTCACCACCAAAATTGCGGCGTAACTCAAAAGCGGAATTTTGTTTTCCGATTTTTACCATAATTAAAAAGTTTGTGTGGACAAAAAAAAATTAGAGAAAAAAATTTGCAATTCTGTTTGCACATTAAATACCACAATCTTAGCTAGCTTTATAAATATAACCATGAGCAGGGCAAATATATTCATTGTGCTAACCACCAATAAAAAAATTTGCCAGGTAAACGGTGTAGAGGTCCTTGGGAGCTGCAGTGAACTTTTTTCATATTTTTTTTCACTTGGAATTGTCAGAAAACCTGAGTTTTTAGAGGCATTTGAGGTATTTGTATTTTTCCATTCATACTTCTTTTATTCAGATTGCACCGTGGTGGGTGATGCCTTCTTGTATCTGGCATTGATGTACTATATGAGTATATAGAGTGCATCAATCAGATTTGCACAAGGAGAAAATGGGGGTTACATTAGGTAGAATTTGTAAACATTTCACCAAACTCAATAAGTCATCTGTTAGATGAAACCAACTGGATTGTTTTTATAGAAACCAACTGGATTGTTTTATATACTACATGAGTTGTATCTTCATTATTTACAGATGAAGAAAGGATGTTTGCAAATAACTCACAGATCTTGTAATTGTTGAATCATCATTAAAGATGATGACTACAATACTCCACTTTCATCTGTAAATATGAACTAAAATTCTGAAAGAGGTCATAAGAAGTAATAATACTGCAGAAAACATTATAAAACATACCGCAATATCCACAGCATGATTTCCCAGGTTTTCTCAGTACCCTCCTTTCGTCGCTCTTACAGATTATCTCCTTTTCACACTGGCGTGGTGCACATTGTGTTTTTCCAGAGGTTCCATTGCATGTGCACACATCACAACCAGTTTGCCACATATGACCTGCCTGTAAAAAAGATTCATTGCATAATATGATTTGCACAGCTTCCTAAAAAGTCACATTTAAATTGAAATAATCCTCATTATACGACAAGGCAAGTTTTGATTTGATTCTGCATCTCACAATATATTTACATTTCTTTAAATCAACAAGAATATAGGTAGGATTTGAGTTAAAGTAAAAATAACAAATTCAAGCAAATCGTACTACCCCCTCAAAAATCTACCTGCATTCTGCTCCTGGACTACTTTTCTCCAGGAGCAGAATGTTGTTTCATTTCAAAAGATAGGCTCTCAAAACTCTGTTTATTTTCATGGTTAGTTTCATTGAGAGAAAGAATAAAAACTCTTAAAAGCATGAAACACATATACTGTACATGTTTACTTTGGCTAGTTTTATAGTTTTGAAGCTAGTGTAAGTGCAATGGACAATACCTATTATGTTTTCTAGTACAGAAGAGATGAATAGCCATTTAAAATAAATACACTGCTCAGATAATTCAGCACATTTAAAAAAGTTAAAAAAAAAGAACCTCTCAGAATTTCCCAAGTTCCCTCTATCATGAAAACTATTGTGAAAATGAAAACATAATTTATTAAACTTCATCATACACTGATGCTCCTGGCTGAATAATTTATACAGACACAAACAAAATAGCTGACTTGAGCAAAAATCCTGCATGTAGAAAAACATGATTATTTTGAAAGTGCGATCTCTAATACTTTTTCTAGGAAAAGGCAGAACCCCACCAAAGGCAGTATTAGTTGTAACTATTTAAAAATCTAGTAAAAAATCTGTCTCTAACGCTCACATGAATAAAGAATGAAGACAGACAGATTCTTATGTCTTATGATGACATTTTTCATTTTTGCAATAGTTGCCCTTTAACATACTGTATAGTCAAAATGTAGATAGCTGAATAAGCCAATTTAAAATGTAATTTGTATAATTCCTTTGTTGATCAGACAATTAACAATGCCCTGGTCCTGACTGGGATGCTGTTTTTGTTTGGCGCTCATTTACTGTGCAATTCACCTTTCATACTTGCACAGTCATGGGGGAATTGAGATTATAGTAGTGCAATCTATTTGAGGGAGACTTAGACCCTCATCCACAGTCAGGAAAAGTGGACAATGTCTCTCTGCATAATAACTATACTAGCCCATGCAGCCAAAAAAAAGCTACATCTTGACTATAATGTATAAAAGAAAGAAGGTGTAAATTAAGAATTCATTTTCCCATATTAGAGGTGTTATGTGCCCTATTTCTCATTGTAGTTAAGAACAAATTTTAAGTCTGTAATAGTAAGGAATGAATGCAGAACCTTTACATTTTACAGTAAAGGAAATCAAACTGCAAAAAACATTTCTTATTAGGTTCTCTGTAATACTGAGCCAGTTTGTGTGCATGAAATGTGGATGCTTACTTGTACTGACTCTCCAGACGATCCACAGCAAGCTGCAAAAAATATAAGATACCCACTTTGTAAATACTTTTGTTAATACATGAACAAAAATGCATTATCAAAAGCTAATATTCACAGCTGATTTCCAAGAGACCAGACATAGTGATGGGTGAATAAATTTGGCAGACACTAATTCGTGGCAAATTTCTATGTTCTACCACAAGTGAACTACTATTCAAAAAGGTCGATTCTATGGTAAACACCCCCATTTCAATGTATACTGTGTTCTTCATTTTTTTGTTATTTGCAATTGGTTGATTAATTGATTCACTGACCTAAGCACATACAGCAAAATATTGTATATATTTTAAAACACAATAAAGTCACGTACTAGCTTTAGGAGGAATGGTAGTTGTAGGGACAGCTGAAATAACATAAGAAAAGAATGTGTCTTAAATTCTCACATTATAATAATTACACACATATACTTTTCTGTGATTAATGAATTATGCAGTGCTTTACATTAGATAACAAACAGGGAACAAACAGCAAATAACAAACAAGGGTTTACAGAGTACAATAGGAGTTTTCAACCTAAAGGCTTAGGGTACAATTGAAATATAGAGATTTTAGAAACAAATTTGTGATTGATAATACCTTTATCACCGTATTATAACATTGATTATGTATCAGTGTTAAGATACATTGAATAGACTTCCCTAAACAGGTGGATCTTTAGGGAGCATTTTACAGTTTGGAAGGAAGGAGAGAGCCTGATAGTTCAAAGCATAGAGTTCCAGAGAAAAGCAGATGCCGGAGAGAAGCCTTTAGATGAGAATGGGCTGAAGTGATGAGGCAAAGGTCAGAAACAGAATGATGTTTGCGTGAAGGAGTGTATTTAGAGAACATGAGGTATAAGGAGGGGCTTTATTGTTAAGGGCCTTGGCGGAGATAAAAGAGACTGGATAAGTGTTTTGTATGTATCTGAACTGAGATACGGTCATATTCATACAATGAATGGGACAAGATTTTTCCAAGTGTTTGGAAGTATGTAGTGAAAAAGACAGATGGAAGTCTCAGATAATTCCCAGGCAGCGTGCCTGTGTGTTCGGTGATGTTGTTAACTGTTAGTGAAATCTGTGGGACAGGGGAGGATCTTGGAGGAAATATAATGAGTTCTGTTTTAGAAAGATTCAGTTTCAGGTGGCGCTGTGACATGCAAGAGTAGACAGCAGAAAGCCAGTGTTTATGGATGGAGAGAGATGGTTGTGATAGCGCAGGTGAAAGTAGAAAAGTAGGTGATGTTGGACGGGTGGATCAAGAGCATGACCCTAAATTTGAATAGGAGAGTCGGCCCACTAAGAGAGACCAAATTAAGTTTTTAGTAGGAATTTAGAAGTAGCTGGAGAGGCAGAGTTGTCAATGGGAATATTGAAGTACCCTAAAATGTGAGCTGCTATGGCATTTGAGAGATGGGAGTAGGGGCCAGGGGACTGACATATGACTGTGAGACACAGAGAGA
This sequence comes from Xenopus laevis, assembly GCF_017654675.1. Lineage (NCBI taxonomy): Eukaryota > Metazoa > Chordata > Amphibia > Anura > Pipidae > Xenopus > Xenopus laevis. Next base: position 82,234,404 of record NC_054375.1, on the reverse strand, counting down.
TTGCTGTGGACTTCAAAAGAAGTTAGTGTGGTTAGAGTTTGAATCCTACATTTGGGGGAGAGAACAAATCCAACCCCAGTCTCCAGGTCAGAGGGTATGACTAAATGAGATGCCCCATAGGAAAGTGCAGCAGGCGAAGCAGTGTAAGTAGGAGAGAGACATGTTTCAGTGATGCAATAATAATATGAATGCCCAGTTCTAATTTTTCTGTTAAAACTCTGTGATTATTTAATTCACTGACCTAAGCACATAGAGAAAATTGTAGATACATAGATTGTACATAACCTGTACAAAGTATTGTCAATACTATGTTAATGCGTGTTTTAGGTTAGTAAGAAAAAATTGGAAAACAAAGTATATTTGATATGTGTAGGGCTGAGTGAAGGTTTTGCAGGGTCCCTGGCTCTTAATCCACCAAATAACAATTCTGTTATTGGAGGGTTGTTCTTTATTATAAAGGTTTGCAGCTGGAATTTTAAAGACAAAAGGGCAAAAATAAACTTAATAGTTTACTCAAGAACATACAAAGCACATAAAAGTTACTTACTCGATTTAGTAGTTGTAGCTGGAATAAGAGAAGAAAAGAATGTGTCTTATATTCTTACATTATAATAATTACACATACAGGGGGGAATGTAATATGTCTCGCTAGCTAGCACAAAAAACCTGCGCAACGATGCTTGTGAATGTTAGCAACCATGGAAGTTATAAGATTTTGCAATCGTAAAACCTTTTGTGTGACAAAATATTTAACGAAACTCCAGAGCAGGTGTTAATGTTGTAACGACCACGTTATCAGGAACCTTGTTCAGCGATAGTACCTGCGGATGCACAGGTGAACCCTGTGTGTTCCGGTGCTCAAAATACGCCCTTTTGGGGCCCCGAGCTTTCTGATGCGGAAGCCAACAACGAAGTGTGTAACAAGTCCGAAAAAGAGGTACCGGCAGTGATTTAGAAAAGACGTAGTCGAAGTCAGGCAAAGAGTTCAAGACAGGTGGCAGGAATCGTAGTCAAGGATCGGGCAGAAGTCAAAACCAGAAATTCAAAGTCACAACAAACACTTCAGCAGGAACAGTAAAACTGGAACCAGCTTGGGCACAGAAAAAAATGGAGGACTGGCCTTTAAAAGAGTTTTGGCACCAAAAATTAAAAACATGACATCATGACGCTCGGTGTCAAACGTCACACAAGACGCAAACCTGGAAGTGCGCGCCTGCGCAACAACAGGCGAGGAGAGATGCACCAGGCTGTAAGGGACTTCGGCAATCTCCCGGCGTATCTCCAGAGTACCCTCCGGGAACTGCCAAAACTTGTCTGGAAACTTCTTATGAAAGGCCCTGATCAGTCGAGGAGCATGAGTGTCAGCAACTCTTACCCAAGATCTCTTCTCAGGTCCAAAACCCTTCCAATGGACCAAAAATTGGACCTTGCCACTCACCTTCCTGGAATCCAGAATTTCTTGAACCTTGAACTCTTGGTGATCCTGAAGAATGATGGGAGCAGGAGGAGGTTGATCAACTGAAAAATTATTCCTAACAAAAGTCTTGAGCAAGGAAACATGAAAAACATTGGAGATGTTCATGGTAGACGGAAGTTCCAAATGAAAGGACACAGGATTAATCACCTCCTTAATCGTGAAAGGTCCCACATAACGAGGTCCAAACTTGGGAGAAGGTAGACAAAGTTGGATGTGTTTAGTGGAAAGCCAGACAAAATCTCCAACTTGATAAGGATGATTAGCACGTCAATGTTTGTAGGCTGCAATTTTCTGAGAGGAAGAAGCTTTCAGAAGAGATTGGTGGGCTTGAGACCAAATGGTTTTGAAATCCTGAACAATTGCATTTGCTGCAGGAATCTCAGTCTTGAAAATCTCAGACGGAAGGGCTGAAGGGAGTCATGTTGCAAGTTATTGTGAGCAAACTCAGCCCAAGGAAGAAGTTCAACCCAATCATCCAGATTACAAGAGATAAAGCACCGTAAGAACTGCTCCAGGATTTGATTGGTCCTTTCAGTCTGACCATTGCTTTGGGAATGGTAAGCTGAGGAAAAGTTCAGTGTGATCCCCAAATGTTTGGAAAAGGCATGCCAAAATCTGGATTCAAACTGTAACCCTCGATCCGACACAATGGACTGGAACACCATGTAAACTAAAAATCTCCTTAATGAAGACTTGAGTCAAGCCAGCAGCCAAACAAAGTTTTTTCAGAGGGATAAAATGAGCCATCAACGACTACCAGAATAGTGGTCATATCTGAAGAGTTTGACAAATCCACGATAAAATCCATAGCAACATCGAGCCAGGGTTGAGCAGGTACAGGTAAGGGTTGGAGAAGACCACATGGCAAGCAACAAGGAGTCTTCTGTTGTGCACACACAGTGCAGGCAGAGAAAAAAAGTTTTACATCTTTAAGCATAGAAGACAGAAGACAATATCTGGAGATGAAATCATGAGTCTTCTTGATGCCAGGATGCCCGGAAATTTTAGAAGAATGGGCCCGTTCAAGAACTTGGGAGACTCTTTGCTGGGGAACAAAAATCTTGCCAGGAGGAAATTCAAGAGGACATTCCACATTAGAGAAATCAGAAAGAGAAGTGGGTGCCACCACTAAATCAGGGGAAATAATGGGTGCGGGCGGGATCTGGAGAAAGCATCCGCCTTTGTATTCTTCAAACCAGGACGATAAGAAATGAACAAAGTCCAATGGGCCTAACGAGGATTGAGTCTTCTGGCAGACAAAATATATTCACATTTCTTATGGTCTGTTAGAATAGTAATAGGCTCTTTACCTCCCTCAAGCAAATGACACCACTCTTCCAGCCAAGAGTTCACGGTTGCCTACATCATAATTTCTCTCCTTTTGAGAAAGTTTGTGGGATGAAGGGTCCCCTGGAATTCTGCCCGTTGGGACAGAATGGCACCAACTCCTATCTCTGAAGAATCGAGCTCCGGAATAAATGCCCTGGCAGGATATGGGTGACAGAGAATAGGAGCTGAGCTAAAAAGTTTCTTGAGTGTAGAGAATGCCTCCTGAGCTCGAGGAGTCCAGGAAGTTCTAAAAGGCTTTTTTGTGAGGGCCGTAATGGGGGCCAAAGTCTGGGAAAAGTTCTTTATGAATTTACGATAGAAATTGGCAAATCCTAGGAAGCGCTGAATGGTTTTCAGACCTCTAGGAATTGGCCAGTCCAGGACAGCAGAGAGAGAACCCAGAGGAAGAAATGATGTAGTCCAAAAAGAAATTGTGATCTTATGAAATCACATTTCTCGAGCTTGGCATAAAGACAGTTCTGCCTTAACTTGAGCAGAACTTGTTTTACTTGAAGAAGGTGATCAGGCATAGAAGAAGAATAAACTAAAACATTGTCCAAATAGACAATGACACAAGACTGCAGAAAATCACGAAGGACATCGTTGATGAGATTTTGAAAGACAGCGGGGGAGTTTTACAAGCCAAAGAGCATGACCAAATTTCTTCCACTCATCCCCCTGATGAATACGAATGAGTTTATACGCACCTCGTAAGTCCAATTTAGTGAAGACTTTGGTTCCCCTTAATCTATCAAATAACTCTGGTGTCAAAGACAAAGGGTAACGGTTCTTTATCGTAAACTTGTTCAAGGCTCTGTAATCAATACATGGTTTAAGAGTGCCATCTTTTTTCTGCACAAAAAAGAACCCAGCCCCGTCTGGAGATGTAGATTTCCTGATGACAGATTCTCTAGAACATATTCTTTCATGGCTTGGGTCTCCGGTACAGATAATGGATATGTTCTTCCCCGAGGAGGGATGGAGCCAGGGACTATAGGGCAATCATAAGGTCGATGCGGTGGTAAAACTTCAGCATTTTTATTTTCAAACACATCCACAAACTCCTTGTAGACATCAGGAAGAAGAAGACTAGACAGCAGAGAGAGAACCCAGAGGAAGAAATGATGTAGTCCAAAAAGAAATTGTGATCTTATGAAATCACATTTCTCGAGCTTGGCATAAAGACAGTTCTCCCTTAACTTGAGCAGAACTTGTTTTACTTGAAGAAGGTGATCAGACATAGAAGAAGAATAAACTAAAACATTGTCCAAATAGACAATGACACAAGACTGCAGAAAATCACGAAGGACATCGTTGATGAGATTTTGAAAGACAGCGGGGGAGTTTTACAAGCCAAAGAGCATGACCAAATTTCTTCCACTCATCCCCCTGATGAATACGAATGAGTTTATACGCACCTCGTAAGTCCAATTTAGTGAAGACTTTGGTTCCCCTTAATCTATCAAATAACTCTGGTGTCAAAGACAAAGGGTAACGGTTCTTTATCGTAAACTTGTTCAAGGCTCTGTAATCAATACATGGTTTAAGAGTGCCATCTTTTTTCTGCACAAAAAAGAACCCAGCCCTGGCTGGAGATGTAGATTTCCTGATGACAGATTCTCTAGAACATATTCTTTCATGGCTTGGGTCTCCGGTACAGATAATGGATATGTTCTTCCCCGAGGAGGGATGGAGCCAGGGACTATAGGGCAATCATAAGGTCGATGCGGTGGTAAAACTTCAGCATTTTTATTTTCAAACACATCCACAAACTCCTTGTAGACATCAGGAAGAAGAAGACTAGATGCTGAAAGCAGAAATTAAGCAGCCACAGGAATAACAGAAGAAGAAATGCAATTGGATCTGCAATAAGCACTCCAGACCACAAGTTCTCCAGTAGACCAGTCAATGGAAGGGTTGTGAAGCCAAAACCAAGGAAATCCCGAAATGATTGGAGTATCAGGACAATCAATGAGCAGAAAGGAGATCTCCTCTTCATGAAGACTGCCCACTCGAATTAGGACTGGAGCATTGGCAAAAGAAAGAACACCAGGGGAAATGGGTCTGCCATCCACAGCCTGGACAGCAAGAGGAATCTTGAGAAGTATGGGGCTCAAAGCACAGAACTTGGCGAAGGAGTTATCGATGACATTTCCTGCCACTCTGGAATCCAGAAAAGCTTGGCAGGAAAACATATCAGACAGGGTGGAAATGGAAGCAGGGAGGAACATGCGAGACTTGAAGGAAACTGGGAGTGCAGACATTTTGCCATGGGGAGACTCCCCCCTCACACCTAAACCAGAGCATTTCCCTTATTCTGTGGTCTGGTAGGACAGGATCTCAGCAGATGTCGAGCAAGGCCACACTATCATCAAAAGAAGTTGGTAGATCCTGAGTCACCAGCTCGTCCTTTGGATCCTCATGAAGCCCCCTCCAGAAAGCTGCAATAAGCGTATGTAAGGATCAGCCCGGGACTCGAACCTTTATTTCCCAGATTCTGGACATTGTGTGTTCTTTTGAGCCACTGGGGGCTCTTTGAGGCTGATCCTTACCCTTGTGTGTCTTGTGTTTCATGTACCTGTCAGTTTCTAGTGTGTTCCTCCCCATTCTCCATCCACCTCGTTTACCCTCATGTGTTTCCCATTCCCAATTACCGTCCCTTTATTAACCCCACCCTGAGCTTTGCTCAGGGCTGAGTCATTAATTGTAATCGTATCCTGTATCTGGTCGCTGTATCTTGTTCCAGTGATTCCTTACCTGTATCCCAAGCTCCTGGATTCCAAGCTCCTGTGTTGCCTTGTTCCAGCATTGTTTCCTTATCCTCACCTTCCTGGTAATTACCTTATTTTGAACTGTTCCTGTGTTATTTGCAAGCTCCAAGTAAACCTGCTTTATTTTCACCATGTCTGCCTCCCTTACCATCTATGGGTACACCCCTGGGCTTCCGCCATATCCTCTCCCAATGGAATGGCTATCCACTATCACAGCGGTTCCACGCTGTAACCCTTACAGCATATTATTATTCCAGGATACTTTTGCAGCCAGAATCTGGAAATTTATGGCATATTCCGAGGCCGTATTGGATCCTTGGTTGATCTTCATGAGCCGATCAGAGGTATTAAGCTTTCAGCCCGGAAAGTCAAAAACTTGACGGACAGTGGAAAGGAAGGCAGCGGAATCATGAACCAGGGGATTGTCTCTATCCAGTAGTGGAGAAGCCCAAGCAAGAGCCTTTCCCTGTAGAAGAGCTAATAAGATAATATTTAACACCTTAGACTTCTCTGTGGTGAATTGATCGGGTGCCGAATCAAACTGAAGAAACCCTATGCAAGCATCCGGATCACCCCCAAAGCGAACAGGAATCTTAGAAACTTTTGCAGGTGCAGGCGGAGAAGGGACTAAAGACGGGACATGATGTGCTGCAACACCTGAGCAAGATGTGCCTGTTGAGCCTCCTGGCTGACCAGACGCTTCATCGTGAGGTCAAAAAATCCCTCCATAGTCGAGGAAGCAGCAGCCTTGGAAGGCTCCATATTTGTACAAGCTAACTGTAGTACAAGCTAACGACCATGTTATCAGGAACCATGTTCAGCGATAGTACCTGCGGGCGCACAGATGTTCACCAACGCCCTTTAAGGGCCCCCCGGCTTTCTGCTGCTGAAGCCAACAAGGAAGCTCATAACAAGTCCGAAAAAGAGGTACCGGCAGGGATTTAGAAAAGACTTAGTCGAAGTCAGGCGAAGAGTTCAAGACAGGCGGCAGGAATCGTAGTTTTGGCACCAAAAATTCAAAACCGGCGCATCTGTATGGCGTTGTGACGCTCAGCGTCATGACGCCCAGCGTCAAACACCCGCGTCACACAAGACACGTACCCAGAATGCGCGCCTGTGTACCAACAGACGAGGAGAGATGCACCGGGAGGTAAGGGACTTCGGCAATCTCGGGCATGTCTCACAAATGTGCAATGTATTATTCACCAGTGACTGATTTTACATTGGGAGCAGTGCTAAACATTTGCAAAGGCACCATTATAATAATGTTAATAATATTATCTATTTTATGAATTGTTGTGCTAGTATAATATGGGTACTGAACTTACTGTTTGTATATTTGGAGATATCTATTGGAAAAAGCAGCAACAAAAGTGTTAATAAATACAACTTATTATTATTGTCAGCTTACATCACACAGGAAAGTATCTTTATGTAAAATATGTAATGTATGTAGAGCTCTGCAGCACTAGAGACAGGGAGCTGCAGTGAAAAAACATTTATTATTTTTCATAATATAGACATATTTATATATATATATATATATATATATATATATATATATATATATATATATATATATATATATATATATATATATATATATATATAATCTATACATATATAACTACTTTTGAAAGTTCAATGTCTCCCAAATGCACTGATACCAAATATGTATGATTTTTGTAGATGACTTTTATATATCAAAAATTTCAAAAATATAATACAAAGTAATTATGCCGCATTCACACTAAAAACTTCAAACTTTTTTTGATACTTAACGAAACACCCGTCTGCTGTCATCTGTTGCCCCTGGGGCATGATTGTCACTTGTTTTCCCCTCTGCTTATTGCTTAGAGGTGGAGAATAAAGGAGCAACTTTAAAAGCCAGCTTTCAAGACCCCATAACAGAAATGCTACACAATGTAGAGCAACACAGAACCCCTTCCTCAGAACTTACAAATACCATCACATTCCAAAAATATTCCTAACATGCTAATATAACTCATATATTAGCTAATATAACTCATATATACTGTAACAATTCAATGAATGATAACAGCATTATAAGTGTCTTAGAACGTTCCTAATATTGTATATCTAATAACCTTGTCTCTAGCGAAGACATTCTCTCTATGGAAGACAAAGCACTCTGTTTCCTTTGTGTTTTAATCTAGACACATGATCTATTACAATAATGCAAAACTCACAAACTTAATGGTTCATCTCACCAGAATGTAGGGCTAAAATTGCTTATCTATTTTAGATTCATCTACAATAAGCTACAGGGATATTTAACAAAATAAATAAAACAAGTAGTATGACAATCATATAGCCCCATATCATAAATCTTTTCACAGTATGTGGATGATTTAAATATGCCCCCCCACCCTTAAAGACTAACACTAAAATGGCTCAAGGACATGTATCAATAATTACCGACCATGAGTCTGTCAGGTGTCAGTTATAATCAGGCAAGAGATGCCTAAAGTTCCTTACACATGCGTGGTTTACATAAGTTGCCACTTTCTTGACACTAACTCTGTATTTACTAAAACTTGTATTTATCAATTTTTTTGTTATTAAAACAAACTCAGCATAACTCCCATCCACAAAATTAACTCATTCATCAAAAAATCAACCCAAAAAAAGTCAGGTAAGGAGAAGTCTCGACAAAATCGAGCAAAATTTTAAATCACTCAAATTTATCAAGTTGTCTCCTGAAAACTCTTTTTCAGATTACCATACGAACCCAGCACAGATCACAATATATTCAAATTATAAAATGGACATCTACCATTGACTTCTACATGCCCGTTACAGGTTTGAGATGAGTATTTTTGGATTCAAATTTTTAGCAGCTTTGGGGTATAATAAATTCAAGTTTTTTTCCCACGAAAAATTCATGTTTTTCCCCTGAAATCATAAAAAAATCGAGGTTTAATAAGTAGGCTCCTTGGAGTTAGTTGTTGTTCTTTGTGCTGGAGGGCTACCTAGTTACAATAATACCTAAGCATACTTCAACTTTGGAAATATCAAGTGAAGGACAAATTAGACCACACCCAGCTACTCTTCAGATCTATGATGCCGGTGTAATTGAAAATCACATATCTTGTACAATATTACAAAGTTCCCAGGGAAAGAAACAACACCCTTAGTTGCTTTCCTCTTTTTACCAATCCTTAAAATACTTAACCCCATGTGTTATTTGAAGCAGGAATTAATAATTCAGAGGGATGCGAGATGGAAAAGTATGTAGAGCGGAATGGTGTTTATATGCGCAAAGCAAACATTTCAGACTTTATTTTTAGAATTTAATTTCAAAAGACTGATACAGAACTGAGAATTAGGAGAACCATATTATACTTGATTGAATTATTATTTGTTATTACCTACTGTTGGCTTTGCTGGAAGAACTGGTCCTACCACTATGGAAAAAAAGAATAATATAAAATATTACATAACTGCATAATTGATGCTATAAATATTCAGCATAAAAACTGAAACCCTAAATAACTTATATTGTAAAATAATGTTATCTTGATGTGCCACAGAGACTGAAGAAGTATAGCACCCTATATATTGGCACAGGACAATGTAAGACAAACACCACATGAGAAAAGCATGTCACATTGAAGTAAATTATTCAAGGTATTGAAAGGTAATTTTTGCTGTGGGTACCACTTCTTTGGCATATTTTTGGATATTCCAAATGTACCCTAGTGATTGTGAGTAGACAATTTTACTGGAGTCTTGGGAATGAAACACTGGACTATTATTGTGTAAAAAGAATTACATTTTATTGTGCAGTAAATTGTTGTAGATCATTATGAAGAATTTTCATGCACATACCAAGATTTTTGTTGCAGCTTTGCTCTTGATTTTTTGAGCATTTAACAGATTTACCCAAAGGTTATGATGGGCTTTGTCATTTTGTCATTTATTTTACAAAAAAATGAATAGTGACTTTTGAAAAATACTTTAGTAGATAGGGCTACAACAATCACTTTACCATTGTTTTTCCTACTTTTCATAAATGTGAAAAAATGGACCAGCAGAAAAATCAATAAGTGAGGGCAATTATATTTAGGATATTTTATCTTGTTGCTTAATAATATGTGGAATATAGGGTGCAGTAAAGCTTAAACTGTGAGGAATTATGATCAAATGATAACTATCCATTACTATTCACCTCTTTGGTTAGTGACTAAGGGGCAGATTTATCAATATGTGAGACTAGAGCTTGCCACAGAGCTTTACAGACCTTTACCACCATTTGATAAATACACTTCTAAAAATCCCATAGGAACGAACAGAAAGTTGGTCAGTTGCAATCTCATATTTTGATATCTGCTCCACAGTATTCTAATTCTAATGCAATATCAGTGATAGCTTATGGAATTGCAGTATCTGTACTTCTTAAACTGGTAGTATACATGAGTATAAACCTTTTTAACCATGGACATTAAAGGGGTTATTTATTAAAGGTCGAATGTTAGAGTTTTTTTATACCTCAAATGAAGTCTAATGAACTTGAATGAACTCACACTTAAATGGTATCTTATTTAAGAAAAAACTCAAATGCAGTCCGAGTTGCGAAACCTGAAAAGTCTAATTAATTGAGTTTTCTGTGGGAAAAAACGCAACTCACTCAAATTATTCGAGTTTTCGGGCAAAACCATCAGAAAAAGCAAACATCATGAAGGATGTTAACATCTTCAAATGGTCCAAGGGACCTCTGGCATTGACTCCAAAATGAGCTCCACAGGTTTTAGATTGTGTATTTTCAGATTCAAGCTATTTACAGGGTCGGGGTATAATAATTCTCTAAAAATTTTAGGTGTTTTTCAACCCGCAAATGTGAGTTTTGACTAAAAAAATAACCTCGAAAACTTGAAAAAAAAGAAATCCCTTTATTTGGAACACTTGGCAGGACCTGGATAAGTGACGTTCCAGACTGCAAATAAAAATCTTGATAAAAAGTTTGATAAAAGGCTATTTGCAGCCTGAAATGTCGCTTATTCAGGTCCTGCCAAGTGTTCCAAATGAAGACATTTTTATTCAAAAAGATCTGTGGTGCTGTACTTCAAGAGTTTTACAATGTAATAGAGTGATAACATTGAATGTTTTAAGTGTTAAGTGTTCTTTCATTGGATGAATAAGTTATTTTCTATGTTACTGGTCTGTTTGTTATGTACAGTAGGTTATTTCAGGAACTAGCATGTACAGGAATGATATATATTATTCGGATTTCTTAGAGCGAGGGGTTTTGCTGAAAGAGAGCTTTTCTTAATTTGGACCAACATTCCTTAAAACTGCAAAAAAATTTAATATTAGGAAAAATAAAAACAATAGTATTGTTTTAGCTTAGTTACCATCATGTACAAGCTACTGGTATAGAGCTATTTGCTTAAAATGTGTCCTGTTGATGCCCCTTTTATTTGGATTACCTTTACATTTCTTGCCTGCATCTAGCATTGAGTCTACAGACTGCTGATCCACCATTGAAATGTAATGTTGAAGTATAATGTGAAATTATACTCCCATAACATGCTTGTTACATTCTAAAGTACATATGAATTACTCATTGTTAGATAGATTAAGAAAAGTAACCAAAAGTATACCAAAAAAGCATCACCCTACCTAAAACCATGTAGTCAATAGTTGATCAGTGTAAAATATTAACATAAGTTTACTTTCTCTGCACATCTGTCTAGGAAATGCTTTCCTAGACCCTAATTCTGATTTTACCAAACAAAGTTTGTGTCTTTATTATGAACTTTTATAAAGAATAGGTTTTAAAATGAGCAGATCTCTGCAATGTCAGAGATCCCCGTCAGTGCACAGAATTACATATTTGCAGCATTGCCATATCAATCTGGTGACAATTCTCAAAAGACACTGAAGATGGCAGCTCAGTGCCCAATTGCAGGTCTATACTGGATAGTTTTGGGTATGCTAATTTTTTTATTACTCTGGTTCTTTACTGTTCCTGGCCATTCTTGACTACTGCCTGTCTCAACCACTGCCTGTTTTCCTGACAACATTTCTACCCTGCCCTGTGGATACTGCAATATTGGACTTAGATTTTTTTCCTGAGAATAACTTCCTCCTTGGTCTTGACAGCTTCATATTCTGTCTGTGGCCCTGATGGTACAGTCGGGCCATGGACTATACGGAAGAAGTGCTGGCCAGCCTAGAACAAGCTCTCCATAGAAGTTCTACACCACCATGCTACAATAAAGATCCACTTTCCAGCATGGGCTTTAACAATAAATGCTCATACTATTTGAGTAGCAGCTTTCTCAACAAACCATGGTGAGATATATTGTCTTAATGCTTGAGGGGTATCTCCCCTCTGGGAAAGGAATTCTCCCCTCATTAATCATTCAAAAGCCTTCCTGCAGACTCTCTTTTCTGTCTTTGATGCTCTTTGTCATGTAACTGATGCATCATCCTGCTTGATGCAGATCCATCAAGCGAATCACAGTGCTAGCAAGTTTGCTATATAATTCTGTATTCTGGATTCATAGACAGGACCAATGAGCCCTATGTAGCAGCTTACTGACAAGGTTTGTGTTATAAACTGAATATGATTTGGTATCCAGAAACATTTCTGGACAGGCAGAACATTTAATTGCTCTTACAGTCAAGGTGGATACTCGACCTCAGAGAGTGGCAGACAGAAAAAGACTGTAGCAAATAGTTTCAACCCTTGTTGGCTCATGTTTTCAATGGCCTAATCTCAAACCATCAGAATCTACATCTATTTCTCCAGAAAAACCTATACAGATAGGTAGGGCAAGTCTAAGTGGACAAGAAAAACTATGAAGCTGTTCTGTTGATCTTTGCCTCTACTTGTCAGTTGCAACTGAATTTGGGAAACTCCAATGCCTAGGTGAATTTGAAAGATTTTATTGAACCCTCTTGATATATATATATATAGGCACCCAGGTATGTACCGAAGTAAACGGTGTGCGCCTTTTGGTCTGTGAATACATATAGGGACATTGGGCCCTCTATGGCAGCACCCGTCATCCCATTTTGTGACACTGCTTTATCCAAAGCTGCGAAGTGGATCGCCTAGTAACCAGCATTCGACTTCCAGAACGCTTGGGACACTGAGTTCTCCCAGGAGCAACAAAGGAGGGAATGGAGGATTTTCATTCACAACACCTGCTAAACATAGACACTACACGGGAATTCGGGTTCTCATCAACTGATGCTGATCGTATTCTGTTCCCGACAACTTCATTTGACGAGACTGTAAGTAAATCCTCTATCAATATATATCATGAACTATTGGACCTAAAAAGAAAAGAAGTGGATCTATACCTACATGGTGTGTTTCTATCCAATTACCATAGACAGAAGTTGATACCTAGAGGCTTTAGAATAAATAATATCCCGACAATTGGTCGCAGCAATCCTGAATTTTGCAGCAAGTGGTGCGGTATACTGAACCGCTGCTCCCTTGACCTAATTCTACTAGTCGTTGAACAAGTGGGTAAAGACCTGGCGACAGTACAGGAGGATATAACTAAGCTAGAGACAAGCCATTTGGAGATTCTTAAAGCTGATAACACATGTGACTGGCTAAAAAAACTAACAGACATTGTAGAAAGACACAAACAAGATCTTAACAACTTCAAACAAACCAAAATACGGAAGGTGGCAGACGACTACAAACATAAACGGGTTTACGGCTGGCTTATGGGCATAAAATCTGAACGCTTCAGCAACATACGACGTAAACATAAACCCAGGACCCTGAACACAGTCGACAGCTCAGACCAATCAACCGACTCAGACTCTGGACCTTCGACACAGGCTGAACAAAGGGGTTTTTTAGGGGTACAAACACGCTCCCAACAAGACAAGCCCATAGGAAAAGAAACCACACTAGAAGGGGGAGGAATAAACAGAAAGGGAAAACCGCCGAGAGGGAGACGCATGTGATATTTAACCTCAGTCAACACATTCTTACCCCGGGCGAACAAAACTTACTTAATAGAGGACTATCCTTTATCCCGAGCAGTACACCAGAACCAATTGAAATACTAAGCGACATCCATAAATTCCAACGTAAACTAAAGCTGAAAGAACATTTTAGACACAGTCCCAGTACGGACATCCCCCAGTTCAAATCTGCCAGTAAATTCGATCCTCCAAACACACCGGCATCTATCCGAACCTTTAGCAATATTGTCTCTAAAGAAATGGAACAGACTTTACAACATGCTAAACCTTACCACAATCTTTCCCCAGACGAAAGGAAGGCTATTAGGACATTACGATCGGACACTGATCTGGTGATTAGGCCCGCGGACAAAGGTGGGGGGATAGTCCTTTTAAGTTATGACTACTACAGACAAGAGCTACTTAGTCAACTATCAGACACCTCTACTTACCGTCCTCTACCATGTGACCCGACCAGGACCTTTAAAAAGGAACTAGATGAGAGACTAAACTTTGCTCTATCCATGGGCTGGATAGATCTTGATACGCTTAATTTTTTGACATCTGACTTCCCAAGGATCCCTATTATATACACATTACCTAAAATACACAAATCTCAATCTGCACCACCAGGAAGACCGATTATTTCGGCTGTGGGCTCTTTATTCCAACCTGTAGCAACCTATATTGATTCTTTTTTACAACCCCTGGTGCGCCTTATGCCTTCTTTTACCCGTGATGCTACACATGTCATCCAGATGCTACAGACTCTCAACAACTTACCTGAGAAATATCTCTTGGCCACCATGGATGTCAAAAGTTTATATACAGTGATACCCCATGATCAGGGCATACAGGCATGCAAAAAAGCACTTGAAACTAGAACGGACAAGACCGTCCCAACAGCATTCCTAATTGAACTACTTGAACTTACGCTCACTAGGAATTACTTCCGTTTTGAAAACTGTTTCTATCTACAGACATCGGGCACAGCCATGGGCAGTGCCCTGGCACCATCTTATGCCAATCTCTTCATGCTACAGTTTGAACAAGAAAACATCATAGAGAGGGTGGCGGACAAAATTATACTATATCTTCGCTATATAGATGACCTCCTGTTAATTTGGGCAGGCGACACCGAAAGCCTCAATATGTTTTTTGACACACTCAACAACTTAGATTCCCCGATAAAACTGACTTTGAATTGTGATGACAACTGTATCGAATTTTTGGACTTACAAATATTTAAAACCAGAGATGGCTTGGGGACGAGTCTATACAGAAAACCCACAGACCGGAACACAATCTTACACGCTAAAAGTGAACATCCACCTACCACTATTAGAGCCATACCATACTCACAATTTCTACGCATTATACGGAATAATAGCGACCGAAAAAAAGCAGAAATTCAACTTAAGGAGGGCTTCAACAGGTTCCTGGAGCGTGGTTACAAAGAGGAGTTACTTCTTCAACAACTCGAGAGGGCTCTATCCCACTCCCAGATTGACCTACTAGCAGGGAAAACCGAAGGTGAGCAACAACCAACTAACATGATCTTTACCACTAAATTCTCTCACTTCTCCAGGAATTTAAAGAAATGTGTAACACGGAACTGGCCGATCGTCGCTATGGATACCTCTTTATCCTTACACCAGGCACCCTGTCCCATGTTCGGCCACAGAAGAAACCAGAACTTGAGAGACGTGCTGGTACAGACTGATTTTATAAACAAAGTAAGTGGAACATCTAATTGGCTCTCTGTACAACAAAAACTGGGCTGCTTCCGATGCCCGGACTGTACTACCTGCCGCTCAATGTTGACAGGCAGAGATTTCCCACATCCCCACACCGGCAAGCGTTTTAAAATACAACATAGACTCACCTGCACCTCCTCCTTTGTGATTTATATTATTACATGTCCATGTGGTCTGTACTATGTGGGGAAGACCACCACTATATTGAGGGACAGGATCGCTAACCACAGATCGGCAATCAGCAAGGCTCTCAGAGAAAATACAGCCAAACAACCGGTGGCCAGACACTTTCTTCAGATGGGCCACACTCTACCTACATTTCGTTGCATGGCTGTCGACCATCAGCCCCCACTACCCAGAGGGGGGAATCGAGATTTGGCCTTACTAAGACGAGAATCGAAATGGATCCACCGACTTGACACTGTTACCCCACGGGGGTTGAACGAAACTCTCCCACTTGGCTGTTTTCTTTAATTAGTAATATGAACCAATGAACAATTATCTGGACAATACAGACCCTGACACCCTGTGTATGTTCTGAGCATAATATGCAACAATGCCGTGTCCATATGGGTTTACTATCCTCCATATACCCCCTTTTGCTTCCTGCCTACCTATTTTTAACCTTTTCTTCGTTGTTCTCCTGACACCGTACATGCCCTGTGCCTATTCATCACCCCTAACGTATGGTTTGACTAGTAGCTGCGCATGCAGCCCTGACCTCACTTGCAGTCATAAGTGGGTTTTTGACCAAAGTATGCCGCTTCTATACTAAATCCCACTATTACTTGCCTCAAGGGACTATGCCCTTTACCCGTAAGACAGCCGTAGCTGTCAATTCTGTAATTTAGGAACCAGCGCTTTAAGTGGTGACGGCTGACGCAGGGAGCTGCACAGGCGGTCACTATTGGCGCTATAACCCCGCCCGTGCCCACATGCCCTACCTGTAAGACAGCCGTAGCTGTCAACCCTGCAACTAAGGATTCGGCGTTTCAGGTTATGACGGCTGACGCAGGGAGCTGCACAGGCTGGCATTACCGGCGCTTGTTTTCCCTGCAACCGATGGGTATCTAGGCAACGGGTCCATAACAACAGAACGGCATACTGAAGCCAGATGCGCACGGAGGCGCACGCCCACCTCTTTGCTGCAATATGATTGGACCGACTCCCCAGGCGAGTGTCCTGATTCGATGGCGCATGAAAGGGAAATGATTTGGCTTTCAAAGGGCACGGTGTTACCGTTTCGGATACGGCTCTGTACTTTTATTCTCTATTTCTCCCTGTCTTGTGTCCTCTATGTCCCCTATACCCTGCACTTCTATTTTATATGCTACACAGATGTTTTTGACAACAACTCTGGTTGCTTAGCAACCAGGTGCGCTGGTTTTGGCGCCGTTTGTCCACACATGGCTTTAAATGGTGGAGGTGGAGGGGCCCTCTGGTTGTTTGTTTGTATACTCCTGACGAAGATCCCTGTGGGGGATCGAAACGTTGAGATTTAATAAAGAACTTTTTATTTTTGACTAAAAACCCTGTGAGTGCCGCCTTTCTGCATACATATATATATATATATATATATATATATATATATATATATATATATATATATATATATATATATATATATATATATATATATATACTTATCATTTCCAGCTACCTGTATTTTTCCAGCTGTCTGCCAAAACCTTTTCTGTGCAAGTCTTCTTCTGGAGCTGCAGGTCTCCCTTGGCTCTGCCTGCAAAGACTGGCCCACAAATGGAATCTCTTCCTGGAGCCCATTTTGGCTTACCAATGGCAATATAATATGCATATGAATCTTTACCAAATAATTTGCTAAAGGTTAAAGGAATAATAGAAGTTGAAAACCTTTGGACTGTACCAACACACTTACCAAGATTTGCAATAAAAAACTTGTTGATGTTACTGTTTATTAGGATGCAAAATTTTAATTAATTTTGGATCAATTTTACTCTTTGCTGAAATGCCCTTTTCATTCTCTGTTTTAGTTTGCCTAGTACCTTTTGTTGCTTTATTGACCTCTTTGCATCTAATAAAGTTTCAGCTATCCTGGATAATTTGAATGATGTAAATGCAAATTTTTTCTTACTAACCTCAACACTTATCTTCTGTCACACCATAAGCTTTGCTTTGTGACGATATATATGAGACTATATGGACAAGTATATTTGTTAGCAGCATTTAACTGTCAGTTGCCAGTTAACATATTCCAAATATGTTCTTATACTTCCAAAGTTTGCACAAAGATTTCTGAACAACCTGAAATAAAAACTACCTGAAATAAAAAAATTGTCATTTGACATATTTATAAACCTGCTAGATTATTCTGACTTGATTACCCCATTATTCAAGTCAATGTCTGAATAACTGAAGTCAACCATAATAACAACTTCTCCTATCTGTGAAGCCACTTATATTTGTAGCTTATATTTGTAGCTAGGTTTCATTCATTTTATACTGGGTGGTTTGTAGCATACAATTGTGTAGCTGAAATCCTTAACCTGCCTCTCCCCGAGGTCTATCCCTGGTAATTTAATTCTGATTTTACATAAAGACAAGCACATTCATTTTTTAAATCATTCCATCTACTGTAAATCCACTGCCCAGTCACATGAGTTATCCCACAAGATCACAGTAATACCAATTATATAATAATTTATACATGCAATCAACTCCAGTTTTCTTATTTTACCTAACAAGCATTGTGCATTCGCAAATAGGCAGTCAATGTCATATTCCCTTCTGCTACTTATATCATTTAATGCAGAGGTAGCTTTTATAGTTTCTGCCAGACAGATATCTCTTTGTAACTTTATCAATGGGGATAATCTTGCATAATACATTTACAGTGACATTTACCTGGCGGAGGAAGTGTCAGTATTTCTTCTGTGCTGTGTTCAGTTGTTACTGCATGAAGGTAAAACACAACATAACATTTAGCAGTACTAGTATGTCAAATACAATATTAGATGCCATTAATGTGAAATTTATAAGATAGAAATATTTTCATAGAATCTACTTGCACTTTAGCTATAATAAATTAATCAAACCTTAGCAGTTTGCTGGTTGGAGTAGAAAGACAAACAGACTCATTTTAAATTTTCAATAATTTGAACTTTTTTAGAAAATGTGTGGTTTTCTGTTGTCAATTGATTTTTTTAGGTCATACTTCACATTAAAGAGCAGATTTGTTAATATACAGTGATATGCTGGCATATTTGTTAAGGTTTGAATGGTAAATTCTAATTTATTATTTTGTGTGTGTGTGTGTGTCAAAACTCACAAATTCAAATTTAAAAGCACCCGTATTTGTCAGGGCAAGTACTCATATTCAATGGTACAACAGTAATCCATATGAAATGTCAGTTGATTAGGGCTTTTTTTGTTTCTTTATAATTGTTAATGATATAAATATTTAGGGCTTATTTATAAAATTTGCCAGAATAACATTGAAGCCACAATTGGTTGTCACATTCAGTCAAGTGTATTGCAACTCTCTTAGCTTCTTAGAAACTGGCTTAACCCTAATCATAACTAGAAAAAAGCAATGCTATATTTAATTTCTAAATGTATTTAATATGTAAAGCCTTCATTCATCAGGAGCCCTTAATTCTTAGCCTATAGATATCCACTAGCATTACTTTTGCAAAAATGTAGCATCTAAATCTCCTTTCCTTGGCAATAGGGTTACCTTTTCTATCCTAAAAATCTTAATTACTTAGTTAGCTGCTACATATATACGTCCATTGTACTTCAACTTAGCGCCGTATGCAAATTAGGCAAAGCAAAGCAAAATATATGCTATTCTGGCCACATATGAGAGATAATTGAGGTTATAAAGGACTGTAAAATGAATACCTCCACAAGCAGACATAGGAGCCACCGATGATACCAAAACTGACTACTGTATCATGGAGTAAATTAGGAACGGACCTCTTTTCCTTACCAGGGCAAGATTACTTAGTAAAAGTTGAATACTATTTAGACTTTTTGGAGATAGATGCAATTTCTGATACCACCTCCAAAACAATCATTGAATAAGTGCACATTAGTCGATATGGGATACATGACACTGTTATCACAGATGACAGACCACATTTTGTCAGTTCAGGATTCACAAATTTTTCACACAAATTGGGAATTTGAACACCTTACATCATCATCCTACCACAATCAGTCTGCTGTTGCTATGAAGATAGCAAAAAAGATTTTAAAGAAGCTAAGAGAGTTGGAAAAGATCTTAGGAAAGCCACACTTGACTGGAGAAATATTTCTACAGAGAGTACCAAAAGCAGTCCTGTACATGTCTGGATATGTCACAAAGGACCAGACCTCTCCTTTCCACTGCTTAAAAGCTGCTGTTTCCAGAGGTGATAAAAGGGGTAGCATATTGTAGGAAATTTGTGCAAACTCCTTGCTCTTATCCCTGTAAGGGCAGAAGCACAGAGCCTGTGTCTGTGTGCTGTAAGCTGTTACCTAGCAACCAGCTGTTCAGTGATCTCAGTGCAACAGGAAGCGAAACAGCAGCTAGTGAGCGGCTGGCAGGAAGAGGAAGTCACAGAGACTGGCAAAAGAAGAGAGCCTGGCATAGAGAGCCACATGGTGGACAGAGAAAGAGGCCAGAGAGCTACTGGTGGGCCCAGAGAGCTGAGAGGCTACAGCAAAAGCATTCATTTGGATTGGGCTGGCACAGGGAAGCCAGATACTGTGCCTGGAAAGACAGAGAGTGTGAAAAGAATACAGACTGGAGGAACAACCAGCAGGAGATTCCTATCTGAGCATCCAAAGGAGCTGGTAGTCGCACTGTATGACTGAATGTGCTGGACTCTGAAGAGAGCTCTAATGTATCTAAAGAGGATTTGTGAGTATCCTGTTTAAAGGGACAGTACCCTAAAGAGCTCTGAAGATAAACAGACTGTTTATTAAAGGACATTAAATGACTTTGCCTTTTTAGTTAGCTAGACAGCTTTGCGCTAGCAAGTTAGTTAGTGAGGCCCTATTGCTACCGGTTAGGAGTGTTGCATGTACTAGTTGGCCATTTATTTTAGATAAACCGTTATTCAGTTTAACCAATATTGGGGGGCAGATTTATCAAGGGTCAAATTTCGAAGTGTAAAATACTTCGAAATTCGACCATTGAATTAATATACTTCGAATTTGAATATCGAAGTCAAAGTATTTTTCACCAAATTTGGCCATCGAACAATCAAAGTAAAATCTTTGGATCAAACGATTCGAACGATTTTAGCGTACGATCGAACGATTTTACTTTGATGTGTAAAGACTTAGAAAATGGTTGTAGAAGGTCTAATTTGGTGAAGTATTGAAGTCAAAGTTTTTTTGAAAGAGACAGTACTTAGATTATGAAATGGTCGAATATTCAAACTATTTTTACTTTCCCAGATGACACTAGGTGGAGGCACTGCGCTAGTAAGTACCAGGTACCCAGTCTCTGGTCCAGCGGCAGGAACTTGAGTTGTACGAGCTGATGTTCCTCTAGAATCTAGACTGAGGAGTCTCTGTTCCCCTCTATCATCCAGCTTTAGGTAATATACAATTAAGGGGCTATTTAAGTATTTTTCTCCCATACCCTAGTGCTTTATTCCTATATTTAATTCATTAATTGATCAAATGGATGTGTTGATTATACCTGCAGATTAAAAATGTTGTAGTCTATTGTAAGAAAAACTAAAATGCACAAAAGGACAACCCTACCTGGTAGCACTTTAAAACTTTAAAATTTACTTTTTATATCAAGATACAGAAGGAGGATCATGCCATTATTTATTAGCGTTCTTCTGTATGCTGTCAATCAAGATTGCAATACATGAATTCTTATGATTTGAAAAATAGAAAATTACAAATATTTTTTCTTTTTATATTGTAAAAAGCTTTGTACTAGTGTGGTAATGTGTTGTTCTCATTTTGAAAAGCTTTACTTTCTTACAACAAAGACAAATATCTCTGAAAGTAATTTTCTATATACCTGTCTTCTTCAAGACAACTAGAATATATAAGATTAGAATATACAATATATATATTGTACATATTGATTTTAATGCTATACTAGCAATTTCATAGACTGTGTGTACAGTCTAATGAAAATCTGTTAAATTGTATTGATGGAGCAGTGATAGGGTATTTCCTATTACCTGTAACTTTTGCACAAGTCTAGTATATTCATTTTTTAGTGAATTAAAACTAAATGGGAGTATAAGGAAATCACTTAGAATAAAACTTCCATGAAGCCCATGGTCTAGAAGCAGGGAGCTGAGGTATACAAGCTGTGGTTGCTCTAGACCAGTGCTGTCCTTCTGTGGTTCCAAGGTTTTACTCATCACTCACATGTAAAAAAAAGTTATGTAATATTAAGACATACCCTTACACCGATAGTTAAACACTCATAGAGCCCCTAACAACAATTTCAAAATGCTAACAAACTCCCAGAACATTCCCCTACAAGGCCCATGTCCCACAGGCAGAGTATGGCACACACAGGGAGCACAGGGCAGACAAAATATTGCACACACAGGTTGCATAGGGCAGGCACAGTAGGGCACACATAGGCAGCATAGTATTGGGTATGCAGGTTGACAGAGTATGTCACACCCCGGGAGCATATGGCAGGCAGAGAATGGAATAGCTGAGGAGCATAGATCAAAGCCATTTGCATTTATGTAAAAATATTTGCTTCAGCACTACTCAGAATCAGACATGGATCAAGTGAAATAGAGTTCAGATAATTATTTTAATTAATAAATAAATGGTTAAATCTGTAAGATCTATAAAGTTTCACCATGCAGTAACTATTGTTACCACATGGTAAAAAACACTGATGATCAATCAGTCTCATAGTTAATATACTGTACATGTTTTCTGAAGTTTCTTTACTATTAGGAGGATTAACATGAGGAGTGCTGCCTCATTTTTAACACTATTTTACCCTGCTTTTCATGCCAGGATTGATTTGCCACTCAATATAAACTCTTGTACAACTATTTTATTCCAATTATATCAAAAAATATGTTGTCCCCATACTGATAGCACAGATAACACATTACCTACGTCCCCAGCACGTAATCATAGGCTCTCAATATATATTAATTATTAATATATTAAGAATAAAAGTGTTTTTTTAACTGCAAGAGTATATTACCTAGAGTATAGTCTACCTATTTTGCCTACTAGAGGGCATGTATTTACAACCTTTATTAAGTCAGTGCTTGGAATTTTTGTGGTTGTTGTTCTAATGGTGTGTTTAGAAATTATTTGCAATCAAAATTGTAATTATTGGTGTAGGCCTTATGAAAAAGCAATATACAACATTTTAAAATATGCTAAGTAGCTCTTTCTGATACATGTTAATTAACATGTATGATTGAAGCTATATAAATACACATCAATTGTACCTGTGACATCCCACTGACTTTACTGGGCATTGCTTAATACTGTTATTACAGATTGCTCTTGGTCTTAAAATATTTGCATGCATGTGTTTGGGCATAAACAAAAGGTGACAGGTAGATCCCACCAAAGTCAAAAGAAGCTGATTGGGATGGTTTTGGATGCGTTTCCACCAGCTGAATATCCTGATGAACACATCCTGTGTGTCATCATTCTACTATATTAGTGCAAATGACAGGTCTGTTATTTGTTACCATGTTGCCTTTACCTCCAAACTATGATGTGTGTGTTGGTACAAGGAAGCATATTAATTTCTGCCTTGTAGTTGTACCTTACCGCTCTGGGGTTTATTGATAAAATACTCTATTTCTGTGATTATAATTACAATATCATCCCTCTTATTACCAGTAAAAACATTTTTTATATATTTTCAACTTGTGGAGCACAGAGATAACATGAAAATCATAACTAGAAGCATAGTGTTCTTTAATGGTTGAGTGCTGTGCTATAGCAGAGGTATGTGCTTTCGTAACAAGAAGTTAGAAGGGTTATTTGGAAAAAAAATAAGGAGAAGATATAATGGAGATTGAGACAAAATAGGATACTGGATACTGGCTAAATTACTGCAAAATTACTGGAAAAGAAAGGCAAAATCACTGAGAAAGATTGGTGAATGCACAATAGGAAAAGTAAGAGGTCTTTAAGACCTAAATATCTTCAAGAAATCATTGGACAATGGAAGTAAGTTTTATTCAATGAGAGTTCTGAGGTGTAGTCTCAAAAGAAAAGTCGTCAAAAACATTTTTTTAAAAATCCAAATTATTCAATACAATCCAAATTATTATGAATATTATACTTGATAAGTAATTTTTTATAAGAACAAAAACAAATGAGAAAATCATAATGAGTATATTACGTAAACATTCTTACCTGCAGGAGTTATCTGTCCAGTTGTTACTGGCACTGCAACTATAATATTGGTTTGCAATTATCATTGAACAAATTACATAGTAATGAAGGCACACATATAAAATGTTATTTTTTTATACTCCATACTAGAGACATTTAAGTATATTATTGTGCGTACAGAGTAACTTTCCTTAGGTCAATTATAACCAAAACGGAACAAAACACATTCTAATGTAATCACCTTAGTAAATTTAACACACCATGGTGTGTGCAATCCCTTAAAAAAAAAAAGGTTATTCGAAATGTTGGGGTTTCTCACCTTTTGCACAATGTGTCTACTTTAACATATTTGCTAATTTGCATTTTCAAACACTGATGGTATGTACATGCTATTGTTTGTAATATAGATATATTGCTGTTTATGTATTTTTTGCTTTTGCATACACCATGGTGTGCTAAATTTACTAAATTGCTATAATCATTTACTTATAGATATTTGATAATCAAAGACATGAAAACTTGTAGATACAAACATGATTTAATAGTTTACCTGTAGATACTTCTGGTGGGATGATTCTCAGCTCTGGAAATAAAAGTATAGATTATAAATATTACTTTACATCCATAAGTATCTATATTAAAAAAAATAATGCTAGGTATTTATAGCCCTACTCAACATGATCCTAGTTTCTCTGTATTCTAGACTTCCTTGCAGTTACTTTCTAATTGCACAAACAGCAGACCACAACTGAATGGGAGTATAATAACTAAGCTGTATCACCATGCTACAAGCTGAAAATTGTCTCTTGTATGGACAGGACTGTCTGTGGGACTCTGACTATGTGGGAATAGAAGACACGCCTCCCACAGGGGTTAAATAGTGATTGGGAGGTTTCATGTTTTCTTTAAACTAAAGTGAATTAAATTAAATTAAAAGTATATATGGATAAAAACAGTCCCCAATTTGGATTCCGATGATTGTATTAATTTGATTCATGTCCCCATGATTATATAGTAAATTGATAGCCTGATAACAAACCATAAGTGTAATATGCAAATTTTAAAGGGTATGTTGTTTTGATTGTACTCACTATATAAGGCAGAGAGCTAGGACTAGACTCCACCTCTGATGAAGTGCCAAAGAGAGGCACGAAACGCGTCAGGTGACTAGACACGACATGGTTTAGCTAAAGAGCTCCAAGAGGATGCCTGTTTGTGTTTTTAAAGATGCTTGGAAATAAAGATGTCTTTTTATCTTAAACACTATCCGTGGTTGTCGGCTCCTGTCTATCTGCTATATGTGGGAATAGGAGCTGGTTGGGACTATTCTTCCTGACTTAGTGATCTTACTGGCCAATAAGCTGATATATCAATGTTCAATTTTCTACCACTATTTATACAGTTTTTTTGTGCTAATACTCACAAATTCAGATTAGAGATTCCAAAATTTGAACATTCAATATTTATCACACTAAATTTTAAAATGCGGAAAACTTCGGCATCTAAAAGCTTGCAAGTCCATTTAGAAGTCAATGGGAGGTATCCTAGCAAAAACTTTTAAGTTTTCAAGGTTTTTTTTATTAAAAACCCTCTAAATCTTACTAATCCAAATTTGATAAACAAGCCTTCTCATGTACAATTCTTGTGTAAAAAAAACTATGTAAAACCTGTATAAAGGTGTTCTGTTTTTTTACACTATTTTTGCTTACTTTTTTACCCAATAATTTTTTGCTTGTATGAACTAAAGGGGTTATTTATTAAAGGTCGAATTTTGTTTTACCCAAATAAGTCACGTTTTTCAAGGATACTTTCAGTAAAAACTCAAGTTTTTTGGGAGAATAAAACCTTACATTTTCAGAGATGGATTATGCCCTGAAGGTTCAATAAGCCTGAATTCTGAAAACACTCCAGCTAAAACTTGTTGGGGTCATGTAGAAGTCAATGGCAGATGTCTCTTGAACCATTTGAAGATGTTTTCAGCCTTCATAATTTTCAAGGTTTTTTTTTGGTGTGTTGCACTTGAAAACTCGATTAATTTGAGTATTCAAGTTCAGGTTTTTAACATTCAAGTGTTTTCATAAATATAGCAATTATTCAAGTTGTGAATTTAATTGAGGTATAAAAAAACTCATAAACATCACAAACCCGACCTTTGATAAATAATCCACTTAATAAAGATATCAACACTTTTACATTTGCAATCATTTTTTCTCATGATTTACAAACATTTAAAATATGGGTTTAGATCATTATTATGGGGATAACAGATTTTAGCCCACACTGATTTTTCTGACATTTACTTTTTCAGTAAAATATTTTACACAGTTTAATAAATACTGTCAGCCTTTTTGTGTGTTTTAGCATCACAAACACCCCAACCAGTTAGAAAGGGGTTTCCAAACAGGGGAACCTGGAGCAGTGACGAGGGGGTTCATCCTAAAGATCAGTTAGGGTAAGATCTATGCACAATACCATTGCTCTGCAAAGTGCAGAAATGCTAAAATTTCAGTGTCAATTATAATTTTCTTTAAAATTGTCCATGTTTATCTAAATATACAAAATTTCTGAATTTATATCACAGAATAGTTTCTATAGGTGTAAGAGTTTCTAATACTGTTAAATTAAACATGCAAAAGTTAATAAACAGCTATAAAACTTGATGTTGGTTGGTTATTATGCAATATAGAGTGTATAACAGTAACTTTGTAACATAGTTCACAATCCATTTTGAGTTTTTAAAACAATGAATAAATAATTAACTAAATATTTCTGTTAAATCATATAAAAAATATTATAAAAAAGAGTATTCCGATTCTCAGTAAAAATATTTTATATTAACATGTCTTTATAAAGAAACAGTATTAACTAAAATAGCTACTTCTACAACTGATCTGGTATCTGGAAACCCATAATCCAGAAAGTTCTGAATTATAGAAAGGCCATCTCCATTGTCCCATTTTAACCAAATAATTTTTTGAAAAATTATTTTCTTTTTTTCCTATAATAATATAACATTATATTGTACTTGATCCTAACTAAGATATAGTTAAATAGCCAATTGGATTTATCTAATGTTTACATGATTTTCTAGTAGACTTAAGCTATGAAGATACAAATTATGGAAATATCTATTATCAAGAAAATTCTAGGTCCTGAACATTCTAGTTAACAGGTCCCATTCCTGTACAATTATATCAGTAGTTTTAGTATTAGTTATTTCATAATTAATGGGCACCATTTTGCATGTATTCAAGGACCAACACAGGGACTGATGCAATAAGAAACAGAAAGATGCAAAGGTGTCCTAGGACAGCTAACAAATATAATATAATTAAACATCTAAAATATATATTTTTCTTAAAAATACAGAACAAAGAGTTTGCTATTCTTTAGTATTTTCAATGCTTAATATAATTCTATATCTTATGAAAATGGTAAATCTAAACATTTTCTCTTTTCTATTAAGATTAAGATTCATTTTAAGGGGGGGCGCATGCGCGGCATGGAGTGAGAGCCGACGTATCTCCGTAGAGCTCCGTGACCCATCTTAACATTGCTTGCTAATAAACCAATTTACACCTTCATTCCCAAGCACCGAGCACATTAGCAGGTGTGGGAAACCAACCGCTCTATGGGGAGACGCAGAACCAAAGAGCAGGCAGGCACAATGTCGCCATATCTGCAAAAAACCCCGGTGGCCTCTCATCGAGAGATCCAAGATGGCGCAGAGGACTCCGACAATGAGCGACACCTGAATTCAAGGGCCTCCTCACCCAGGTACCAGAGTTCAAAAGGGGAAATGGCTGGGGACCCCATAATACAAAGCCAAAATCATCAATCAGAGCACCCCTCCTGTTTCTGCTTGAGACAGTCAATCATCCTGCTCCATACTGTTCATATATTCAGACCCATGACCTCAAGAGAAGACAGGTCCAGAGTCACAGAGGTTGTGTGAGTACAAAACACTTTATCTCCACATTTGAGTGCTCTGGAAGCTTCTGGGACACAACCATTTAAGGCTGCAAAGGGCTTAATGTAATCCGATATAGGCAGTTGTGTTTTCTCTCTCCTAATATGTTGCAGTTAATGTTTTTGATTTACTTTACGATGGTTTATACAAATGTTGTTTATTTAAAGCTATTTAGCTCACTTAAGTACAGGATGCATGTATTTTAGGAACACACCTATCTCCCTACTTAGGATAGATACATTCTTTTTGAAAACTTATGGTCTAGATTAAAGTCTGGAGGCAATATAGCTAGATTGTTTAAAGGGAATCTGTCGTCATTTTAAACTTTTTTTTTTGTTTTTTTTTGCATTTTTATAAAAAACACACATCCATAAACACTGTCTGGCAAATAAAATGTTAATCCACAAATCCATGCATAAGTTATTTTAGTTTGTATTTTGTCATGGGGGCTTCCATTTCTGCTCATTACACATTCATCCTGTGCTGCTCTAACAGCAGGCACAGCATTACCTGTGTGCTTGGAGGCAGCCACTCTGTAATGAAAAGCCAGGTCGCACTACGACATGAGAATCTAGCTGTACATTCCCCCTCCCCTCTCTGCCCATGCGTGTGATGTTTGGAGGAGAGAGGTCACATGGTTTGCAGCAGAGCAGGGCCAAGCCTAGCAGGCGCCCTAGGCAGGCTGCCCGGCCGCTGCGCCGGCTAGTTGCACGCTTCTGCACATGCGCGAAAAGACGCTTCAGCGCATAGACGCGTGAGCGCATAGACGCTTCTGCGCATGCGCAAATCGACGCATGCGTTCGCGTACTCGCGGTCGGCAGTGAAGGGACCGGACTAGGGGTAGGAGTAAGTACGTGCCTGGCGCCCCTCCACCTTTGCGCCCTAGGCACGTGCCTACTCTGCCTACCCCTAGTTCCGGCCCTGGTTTGCAGGGAAGCAATTACTTTCACTTTTCTACATTCTGCCTGCTCTACAGCTGCGCTAGCAGCCCCTCCTCCCACAGACACTATCAAAGCTCCTGCCGTTCTGTAAGTTTGTTCTCTGCATTCCTTTGGAGGGGGAGCTTTCTCTCCTTGCTGCCTTCCTAGTTGGTTTTACTGGTTACTAGATGAGGTAAAGGAGCTGTGAGTCCCCTTCTTAAAGCTATCTAATGTATCAGCCTGTACAACTGATTCAGGGAGAGAATTCCACACGTACTTAAATGATATTTGGTCATCCGTGAACTACACAAACTTAGGCCAGATCTTGCTCTTATAAGAGACACATTTCAAGCTCTCAGATGAGTCAGCATTGAAATCTAACATATACCCCAAGGTCTACCGCAAAAAAGGTGGGGTTTTTAATTTTGAATCCCTGAGAGGAAAACCCAGAATAATTAAAATTTCTCTGCTCCAAATTGACAAAAGCTAGAGGGGACTACCGAACCCCTATCATAATAGGCAGAGACTTCAATTTACCATTTTCAGAGCTAAGGGATCGGTCTACCCCACCCCTGAATACGGAGGTGTCTGAGCAGTCCAAAAAACTCTGCCAGTTAATCCGAAAACTAGACCTTAGAGATGCATAAAGGATACATCCGATATTCTGCCTACATCATGGACTGATCACTCAGCAGTTATATTGGAAGTAGACCTGACACACCCACCTTGGAGATCTCCCTATTGGTGCTTCAATGAGTCACTAGGCACTAGGCAGCTATGTCAAATGATCACACAGGCACACAGAAATCTTAGCTCTCTGCTTTTGGTGGACACTGAAAAAGCACTACGATGGCTTAAACAGTGATATTATGAGAGTGGGGATAAACCACATACCCTGTTAGCAAAGAAACTAAGAGAACAGTTAGCCCAAACAGCCATGCCTTCCATAGATATGGGGAATGGACAATTGGTGTACTCTCCAGAGGACATAACAGAGGCATTTAGAAACTGTTACTTGTCACTTTATAATTTACATAACAAAATTCCACCTAATCAACAACCCACTGAACAACAGAGAATGACTTTCCTTCAGCAGAATCTCAAGGTCAAACTGTCCCAACTAGAATTAGAAAGCCTGAACTCTCCCATAACTGATGAGGAAAGTTTTTTCCTCATTTTGAAAGGTTTTAAAACTTTAGAAAAAAGAGAAACATTTTTCAAAATAATTATCTACACACCTGTCTTCCTGTTGGCGACTACAACATATAAAAACTGCATATTTTGATTGCATGCTCTACTATCAAACAATCTGTTTAATTGTATCGACTAAGCAGTGATGGGAGATTTCCGATTACCTGTTGTTTCTGAAGGTGCAGGTGTTGACTCTCCTGGAGAAGTAAATTAATAAACAAATAAGTTTCCAGCTTTCAACAAGTCTTGTATATTAGTTTAAATAGTATTTGAGAATGTAATGGAGAATACAGGAAAATTCTTGGAATAAAACTGTCATGAGCCCCATGGTCTACAAGTAGGAATGTAAGTAGTATGAGCTTCTCTTTCTCTAGACAATGGAGGCAGTTTGATTTTTGCTTACAAATTCATATCAATTACTCCCCCCATCTTTGTTCCCCAATAATATCCAGCTGTAGTTAATATATAAAAAAAGGGGCCAGTTGACTGCATCTCTAACATACCCTTGTGCTTTGCTCCTATATTTTTTTTATAATCAATGTAATGCATGGGTTATATATGCATATTGAAAATCATGAGGTCTATTGCAAGAAAAAAGGAATAAAGGACAATCCTACCTGATGGTACTGTAGATTTAAGTGTAGTTTAGGGGGAAAAAAAGTTTTTTAAGATGATAATTCTGAAAATTTACCTTTTCAATTTCAATATACAGAAACAGGATTGTATCAATATGTTGTAGTTTTCTTCTGTATGTTGTCAATCATACTTTCAAAACATGAATTCTTACAAATACAAATTAAAAAATTAGCAGCATTTTTCTTTCAATATTGCAGGAAGCTTTGTAATCGTTTAGGAATGTATTTTTTTCCTCATTTTGCACAGTTTTAAAACTTTATAAAAAAGAGAAACATTTTTCAAAATAATTATCTAAACACCTGTCTTCCTGTTGGAAACTACAACATATAAAAACAGCATATTTTGATTGCATGCTCTAGTATCAAATGCAAAAACTAAGTGTACAGTCTACAAACAATCTGTTTAATTGTATTGACTAAGCAGTGATGGGAGATTTCCTATTACCTGTTGTTTCTGAAGGTGCAGGTGTTGACTAATTAGTAAACAAATAAGTCTTGTATATTCGTTTAAATAGTATTTGAGAATGTAAAGGAGAATACAGGAAAATTCTTGGAATAAAACTGTCATGAGCCCCATGGTCTACAAGCAGGAATATAAGGTGTATGAGCTTCTCTTTCTCTAGACAATGGAGGCAGTTTGATTTTTGCTTGCAAATTTATATCAATTACTTCCCCCATCTCTGTTCCCCAATAATATGCAGCTATAGTTAATATATAATAAAAGGGCCAGTTGACTTCCTCTCTACCATACCATTGTATTTGACTCATATTTTTTCATAATCAATGTAATGGATTGGTTATATATGCATATTGAAAATCATGTGGTCTATTGCAAGAAAAAAGGAATAAAGGACAATCCTACCTGATGGTACTGCAGATTTAAGTGTAGTTTAGGAAAAGAAAAAAAACGTTTTTTAAGTTGATAATTCTTCTAAATGTACCTTTTCAATTTCAATATACAGAAAAAGGATTGTATCAATATGTTTTAGTTTTCTTCTGTATGTTGTCAATCATGCTTTCAAAACATGAATTCTTACAAATACAAATTAGAAAATTAGCAGTATTTTTCTTTCGATATTGCAAGAAGCTTTGTAGTTGTTTGAGAATGTAGTTTTTTCCTCATTTTGCACAGTTTTAAAACTTTTTTAAAACAGAGACAAACATTTTTCAAAATAATTATCTACACACCTGTCTTCCTGTTGGCAACTACAACATATAAAAACTGCATATTTTGATTGCATGCTCTACTATCAAATGCAAAAACTAAGTGTACAGTCTAAAAACAATCTGTTGAATTGTATCGACTAAGCAGTGATGGGAGATTTCCTATTACCTGTTGTTTCTGAAGGTGCAGGTGTTGACTCTCCTGGAGAAGTACATTAATAAACTAATAAGTTTCCAGTTTTAAACAAGTCTTGTATGTTTGTTTAAATAGTGATTGACAATGTAATGGAGAATAAAGGAAAATTCTTGGAATAATACTGTCATGAGCCCCATGGTCTACAAGCAGTAATGTAAGGGGTGTGAGCTTCTCTTTCTCTAGACAATGTAGGCAGTTTGATTTTTGCTTGCAAATTTATATCAATTACTTCCCCCATCTCTGTTCCCCAATAATATCCAGCTATAGTTAATATATAATAAAAGAGCCAGTTGACTTCCTCTCTACCATAACCTTGTGCTTGACTCCTATATTTTTTCATAATCAATGTAATGGATTGGTTATATATGCATATTGAAAATCATGTGGTCTATTGCAAGAAAAAAGGAATAAAGGACAATCCTACCTGATGGTACTGTAGATTTAAGTGTAGTTTAGGAAAAAGAAAAAAAAAGATTTTTAAGATGATAATACTGAAAATGTACCTTTTCAATTTCAAAATACAGAAAAAGAATTGTATCAATATGTTTTAGTTTACTTCTGTATGTTGTCTATCATGCTTTCAAAACATGAATTCTTACGATTACAAATTGGAAAACTAGCAGTATTTTTCTTTCGATATTGCAAAAAGCTTTGTAGTCGTTTGAGAATGTATTTTTTCCTCATTTTGCACAGTTTTAAAACTTAATAAAAAAGAGAAAAACATTTTTTAAAATAATTATCTACACACCTTTCTTCCTGTTGGCAAGTACTACATATAAAAATGGCATATTTTGATTGCGTACTCTACTATCAAATGCAAAAACTATGTGTACAGTCTACAAACAATCTGTTGAATTGTATCGACTAAGCAGTGATGGGAGATTTCCTATTACCTGTTGTTTCTGAAGGTGCAGGTGTTGACTCTCCTGGAGAAGTACATTAATAAACAAATAAGTTTCCAGTTTTAAACAAGTCTTGTATGTTTGTTTAAATAGTGATTGAGAATGTAATGGAGAATAAAGGAAAATTCTTGGAATAAAACTGTCATGAGCCCCCT
Organism: Xenopus laevis; assembly: GCF_017654675.1. Classification (NCBI taxonomy): domain Eukaryota; kingdom Metazoa; phylum Chordata; class Amphibia; order Anura; family Pipidae; genus Xenopus; species Xenopus laevis. The sequence continues at coordinate 82,201,644 of NC_054375.1, read as the reverse complement.
GGTCTACAAGTAGTAATGTAAGGGGTATGAGCTTCTCTTTCTCTAGACAATGGAGGCAGTTTGATTTTTGCTTGCATATTTATATCAATTACTTCCCCCATCTTTGTTCCCCAATAATATCCAGCTCTAGTTAATATATAATAAACGGGCCAGTTGACTTCCTCTCTACCATACCCTTGTGCTTGACTCCTATATTTTTTCATAACCAATGTAATGGATTGGTTATATATGCATAGTGAAAATCATGTGGTCTATTGCAAGAAAAAAGGAATAAAGGCCAATCCTACGTGATGGTACTGTAGATTTAAGTGTAGTTTAGGAAAAGAAACACAAAGATTTTTAAGATGATCATTTTGAAAATGTACCTTTTCAATTTCAATATACAGAAAAAGAATTGTATCAATATGTTTTAGTTTACTTCTGTATGTTGTCTATCATGCTTTCAAAACATGAATTCTTACGATTACAAATTGGAAAACTAGCAGTATTTTTCTTTCGATATTGCAAAAAGCTTTGTAGTCGTTTGAGAATGTATTTTTTCCTCATTTTGCACAGTTTTAAAACTTAATAAAAAAGAGAAAAACATTTTTTAAAATAATTATCTACACACCTTTCTTCCTGTTGGCAAGTACTACATATAAAAATGGCATATTTTGATTGCGTACTCTACTATCAAATGCAAAAACTATGTGTACAGTCTACAAACAATCTGTTGAATTGTATCGACTAAGCAGTGATGGGAGATTTCCTATTACCTGTTGTTTCTGAAGGTGCAGGTGTTGACTCTCCTGGAGAAGTACATTAATAAACAAATAAGTTTCCAGTTTTAAACAAGTCTTGTATGTTTGTTTAAATAGTGATTGAGAATGTAATGGAGAATAAAGGAAAATTCTTGGAATAAAACTGTCATGAGCCCCCTGGTCTACAAGTAGTAATGTAAGGGGTATGAGCTTCTCTTTCTCTAGACAATGGAGGCAGTTTGATTTTTGCTTGCATATTTATATCAATTACTTCCCCCATCTTTGTTCCCCAATAATATCCAGCTCTAGTTAATATATAATAAACGGGCCAGTTGACTTCCTCTCTACCATACCCTTGTGCTTGACTCCTATATTTTTTCATAACCAATGTAATGGATTGGTTATATATGCATAGTGAAAATCATGTGGTCTATTGCAAGAAAAAAGGAATAAAGGCCAATCCTACGTGATGGTACTGTAGATTTAAGTGTAGTTTAGGAAAAGAAACACAAAGATTTTTAAGATGATCATTTTGAAAATGTACCTTTTCAATTTCAATATACAGAAAAAGAATTGTATCAATATGTTTTAGTTTACTTCTGTATGTTGTCTATCATGCTTTCAAAACATGAATTCTTACGATTACAAATTGGAAAACTAGCAGTATTTTTCTTTCGATATTGCAAAAAGCTTTGTAGTCGTTTGAGAATGTATTTTTTCCTCATTTTGCACAGTTTTAAAACTTAATAAAAAAGAGAAAAACATTTTTTAAAATAATTATCTACACACCTTTCTTCCTGTTGGCAAGTACTACATATAAAAATGGCATATTTTGATTGCGTACTCTACTATCAAATGCAAAAACTATGTGTACAGTCTACAAACAATCTGTTGAATTGTATCGACTAAGCAGTGATGGGAGATTTCCTATTACCTGTTGTTTCTGAAGGTGCAGGTGTTGACTCTCCTGGAGAAGTACATTAATAAACAAATAAGTTTCCAGTTTTAAACAAGTCTTGTATGTTTGTTTAAATAGTGATTGAGAATGTAATGGAGAATAAAGGAAAATTCTTGGAATAAAACTGTCATGAGCCCCCTGGTCTACAAGTAGTAATGTAAGGGGTATGAGCTTCTCTTTCTCTAGACAATGGAGGCAGTTTGATTTTTGCTTGCATATTTATATCAATTACTTCCCCCATCTTTGTTCCCCAATAATATCCAGCTATAGTTAATATATAATAAACGGGCCAGTTGACTTCCTCTCTACCATACCCTTGTGCTTGACTCCTATATTTTTTCATAACCAATGTAATGGATTGGTTATATATGCATAGTGAAAATCATGTGGTCTATTGCAAGAAAAAAGGAATAAAGGCCAATCCTACGTGATGGTACTGTAGATTTAAGTGTAGTTTAGGAAAAGAAACACAAAGATTTTTAAGATGATCATTTTGAAAATGTACCTTTTCAATTTCAATATACAGAAAAAGAATTGTATCAATATGTTTTAGTTTACTTCTGTATGTTGTCTATCATGCTTTCAAAACATGAATTCTTACGATTACAAATTGGAAAACTAGCAGTATTTTTCTTTCGATATTGCAAAAAGCTTTGTAGTCGTTTGAGAATGTATTTTTTCCTCATTTTGCACAGTTTTAAAACTTAATAAAAAAGAGAAAAACATTTTTTAAAATAATTATCTACACACCTTTCTTCCTGTTGGCAAGTACTACATATAAAAATGGCATATTTTGATTGCGTACTCTACTATCAAATGCAAAAACTATGTGTACAGTCTACAAACAATCTGTTGAATTGTATCGACTAAGCAGTGATGGGAGATTTCCTATTACCTGTTGTTTCTGAAGGTGCAGGTGTTGACTCTCCTGGAGAAGTACATTAATAAACAAATAAGTTTCCAGTTTTAAACAAGTCTTGTATGTTTGTTTAAATAGTGATTGAGAATGTAATGGAGAATAAAGGAAAATTCTTGGAATAAAACTGTCATGAGCCCCCTGGTCTACAAGTAGTAATGTAAGGGGTATGAGCTTCTCTTTCTCTAGACAATGGAGGCAGTTTGATTTTTGCTTGCATATTTATATCAATTACTTCCCCCATCTTTGTTCCCCAATAATATCCAGCTCTAGTTAATATATAATAAACGGGCCAGTTGACTTCCTCTCTACCATACCCTTGTGCTTGACTCCTATATTTTTTCATAACCAATGTAATGGATTGGTTATATATGCATAGTGAAAATCATGTGGTCTATTGCAAGAAAAAAGGAATAAAGGCCAATCCTACGTGATGGTACTGTAGATTTAAGTGTAGTTTAGGAAAAGAAACACAAAGATTTTTAAGATGATCATTTTGAAAATGTACCTTTTCAATTTCAATATACAGAAAAAGAATTGTATCAATATGTTTTAGTTTACTTCTGTATGTTGTCTATCATGCTTTCAAAACATGAATTCTTACGATTACAAATTGGAAAACTAGCAGTATTTTTCTTTCGATATTGCAAAAAGCTTTGTAGTCGTTTGAGAATGTATTTTTTCCTCATTTTGCACAGTTTTAAAACTTAATAAAAAAGAGAAAAACATTTTTTAAAATAATTATCTACACACCTTTCTTCCTGTTGGCAAGTACTACATATAAAAATGGCATATTTTGATTGCGTACTCTACTATCAAATGCAAAAACTATGTGTACAGTCTACAAACAATCTGTTGAATTGTATCGACTAAGCAGTGATGGGAGATTTCCTATTACCTGTTGTTTCTGAAGGTGCAGGTGTTGACTCTCCTGGAGAAGTACATTAATAAACAAATAAGTTTCCAGTTTTAAACAAGTCTTGTATGTTTGTTTAAATAGTGATTGAGAATGTAATGGAGAATAAAGGAAAATTCTTGGAATAAAACTGTCATGAGCCCCCTGGTCTACAAGTAGTAATGTAAGGGGTATGAGCTTCTCTTTCTCTAGACAATGGAGGCAGTTTGATTTTTGCTTGCATATTTATATCAATTACTTCCCCCATCTTTGTTCCCCAATAATATCCAGCTATAGTTAATATATAATAAACGGGCCAGTTGACTTCCTCTCTACCATACCCTTGTGCTTGACTCCTATATTTTTTCATAACCAATGTAATGGATTGGTTATATATGCATAGTGAAAATCATGTGGTCTATTGCAAGAAAAAAGGAATAAAGGCCAATCCTACGTGATGGTACTGTAGATTTAAGTGTAGTTTAGGAAAAGAAACACAAAGATTTTTAAGATGATCATTTTGAAAATGTACCTTTTCAATTTCAATATACAGAAAAAGAATTGTATCAATATGTTTTAGTTTACTTCTGTATGTTGTCTATCATGCTTTCAAAACATGAATTCTTACGATTACAAATTGGAAAACTAGCAGTATTTTTCTTTCGATATTGCAAAAAGCTTTGTAGTCGTTTGAGAATGTATTTTTTCCTCATTTTGCACAGTTTTAAAACTTAATAAAAAAGAGAAAAACATTTTTTAAAATAATTATCTACACACCTTTCTTCCTGTTGGCAAGTACTACATATAAAAATGGCATATTTTGATTGCGTACTCTACTATCAAATGCAAAAACTATGTGTACAGTCTACAAACAATCTGTTGAATTGTATCGACTAAGCAGTGATGGGAGATTTCCTATTACCTGTTGTTTCTGAAGGTGCAGGTGTTGACTCTCCTGGAGAAGTACATTAATAAACAAATAAGTTTCCAGTTTTAAACAAGTCTTGTATGTTTGTTTAAATAGTGATTGAGAATGTAATGGAGAATAAAGGAAAATTCTTGGAATAAAACTGTCATGAGCCCCCTGGTCTACAAGTAGTAATGTAAGGGGTATGAGCTTCTCTTTCTCTAGACAATGGAGGCAGTTTGATTTTTGCTTGCATATTTATATCAATTACTTCCCCCATCTTTGTTCCCCAATAATATCCAGCTATAGTTAATATATAATAAACGGGCCAGTTGACTTCCTCTCTACCATACCCTTGTGCTTGACTCCTATATTTTTTCATAACCAATGTAATGGATTGGTTATATATGCATAGTGAAAATCATGTGGTCTATTGCAAGAAAAAAGGAATAAAGGCCAATCCTACGTGATGGTACTGTAGATTTAAGTGTAGTTTAGGAAAAGAAACACAAAGATTTTTAAGATGATCATTTTGAAAATGTACCTTTTCAATTTCAATATACAGAAAAAGAATTGTATCAATATGTTTTAGTTTACTTCTGTATGTTGTCTATCATGCTTTCAAAACATGAATTCTTACGATTACAAATTGGAAAACTAGCAGTATTTTTCTTTCGATATTGCAAAAAGCTTTGTAGTCGTTTGAGAATGTATTTTTTCCTCATTTTGCACAGTTTTAAAACTTAATAAAAAAGAGAAAAACATTTTTTAAAATAATTATCTACACACCTTTCTTCCTGTTGGCAAGTACTACATATAAAAATGGCATATTTTGATTGCGTACTCTACTATCAAATGCAAAAACTATGTGTACAGTCTACAAACAATCTGTTGAATTGTATCGACTAAGCAGTGATGGGAGATTTCCTATTACCTGTTGTTTCTGAAGGTGCAGGTGTTGACTCTCCTGGAGAAGTACATTAATAAACAAATAAGTTTCCAGTTTTAAACAAGTCTTGTATGTTTGTTTAAATAGTGATTGAGAATGTAATGGAGAATAAAGGAAAATTCTTGGAATAAAACTGTCATGAGCCCCCTGGTCTACAAGTAGTAATGTAAGGGGTATGAGCTTCTCTTTCTCTAGACAATGGAGGCAGTTTGATTTTTGCTTGCATATTTATATCAATTACTTCCCCCATCTTTGTTCCCCAATAATATCCAGCTATAGTTAATATATAATAAACGGGCCAGTTGACTTCCTCTCTACCATACCCTTGTGCTTGACTCCTATATTTTTTCATAACCAATGTAATGGATTGGTTATATATGCATAGTGAAAATCATGTGGTCTATTGCAAGAAAAAAGGAATAAAGGCCAATCCTACGTGATGGTACTGTAGATTTAAGTGTAGTTTAGGAAAAGAAACACAAAGATTTTTAAGATGATCATTTTGAAAATGTACCTTTTCAATTTCAATATACAGAAAAAGAATTGTATCAATATGTTTTAGTTTACTTCTGTATGTTGTCTATCATGCTTTCAAAACATGAATTCTTACGATTACAAATTGGAAAACTAGCAGTATTTTTCTTTCGATATTGCAAAAAGCTTTGTAGTCGTTTGAGAATGTATTTTTTCCTCATTTTGCACAGTTTTAAAACTTAATAAAAAAGAGAAAAACATTTTTTAAAATAATTATCTACACACCTTTCTTCCTGTTGGCAAGTACTACATATAAAAATGGCATATTTTGATTGCGTACTCTACTATCAAATGCAAAAACTATGTGTACAGTCTACAAACAATCTGTTGAATTGTATCGACTAAGCAGTGATGGGAGATTTCCTATTACCTGTTGTTTCTGAAGGTGCAGGTGTTGACTCTCCTGGAGAAGTACATTAATAAACAAATAAGTTTCCAGTTTTAAACAAGTCTTGTATGTTTGTTTAAATAGTGATTGAGAATGTAATGGAGAATAAAGGAAAATTCTTGGAATAAAACTGTCATGAGCCCCCTGGTCTACAAGTAGTAATGTAAGGGGTATGAGCTTCTCTTTCTCTAGACAATGGAGGCAGTTTGATTTTTGCTTGCATATTTATATCAATTACTTCCCCCATCTTTGTTCCCCAATAATATCCAGCTATAGTTAATATATAATAAACGGGCCAGTTGACTTCCTCTCTACCATACCCTTGTGCTTGACTCCTATATTTTTTCATAACCAATGTAATGGATTGGTTATATATGCATAGTGAAAATCATGTGGTCTATTGCAAGAAAAAAGGAATAAAGGCCAATCCTACGTGATGGTACTGTAGATTTAAGTGTAGTTTAGGAAAAGAAACACAAAGATTTTTAAGATGATCATTTTGAAAATGTACCTTTTCAATTTCAATATACAGAAAAAGAATTGTATCAATATGTTTTAGTTTACTTCTGTATGTTGTCTATCATGCTTTCAAAACATGAATTCTTACGATTACAAATTGGAAAACTAGCAGTATTTTTCTTTCGATATTGCAAAAAGCTTTGTAGTCGTTTGAGAATGTATTTTTTCCTCATTTTGCACAGTTTTAAAACTTAATAAAAAAGAGAAAAACATTTTTTAAAATAATTATCTACACACCTTTCTTCCTGTTGGCAAGTACTACATATAAAAATGGCATATTTTGATTGCGTACTCTACTATCAAATGCAAAAACTATGTGTACAGTCTACAAACAATCTGTTGAATTGTATCGACTAAGCAGTGATGGGAGATTTCCTATTACCTGTTGTTTCTGAAGGTGCAGGTGTTGACTCTCCTGGAGAAGTACATTAATAAACAAATAAGTTTCCAGTTTTAAACAAGTCTTGTATGTTTGTTTAAATAGTGATTGAGAATGTAATGGAGAATAAAGGAAAATTCTTGGAATAAAACTGTCATGAGCCCCCTGGTCTACAAGTAGTAATGTAAGGGGTATGAGCTTCTCTTTCTCTAGACAATGGAGGCAGTTTGATTTTTGCTTGCATATTTATATCAATTACTTCCCCCATCTTTGTTCCCCAATAATATCCAGCTATAGTTAATATATAATAAACGGGCCAGTTGACTTCCTCTCTACCATACCCTTGTGCTTGACTCCTATATTTTTTCATAACCAATGTAATGGATTGGTTATATATGCATAGTGAAAATCATGTGGTCTATTGCAAGAAAAAAGGAATAAAGGCCAATCCTACGTGATGGTACTGTAGATTTAAGTGTAGTTTAGGAAAAGAAACACAAAGATTTTTAAGATGATCATTTTGAAAATGTACCTTTTCAATTTCAATATACAGAAAAAGAATTGTATCAATATGTTTTAGTTTACTTCTGTATGTTGTCTATCATGCTTTCAAAACATGAATTCTTACGATTACAAATTGGAAAACTAGCAGTATTTTTCTTTCGATATTGCAAAAAGCTTTGTAGTCGTTTGAGAATGTATTTTTTCCTCATTTTGCACAGTTTTAAAACTTAATAAAAAAGAGAAAAACATTTTTTAAAATAATTATCTACACACCTTTCTTCCTGTTGGCAAGTACTACATATAAAAATGGCATATTTTGATTGCGTACTCTACTATCAAATGCAAAAACTATGTGTACAGTCTACAAACAATCTGTTGAATTGTATCGACTAAGCAGTGATGGGAGATTTCCTATTACCTGTTGTTTCTGAAGGTGCAGGTGTTGACTCTCCTGGAGAAGTACATTAATAAACAAATAAGTTTCCAGTTTTAAACAAGTCTTGTATGTTTGTTTAAATAGTGATTGAGAATGTAATGGAGAATAAAGGAAAATTCTTGGAATAAAACTGTCATGAGCCCCCTGGTCTACAAGTAGTAATGTAAGGGGTATGAGCTTCTCTTTCTCTAGACAATGGAGGCAGTTTGATTTTTGCTTGCATATTTATATCAATTACTTCCCCCATCTTTGTTCCCCAATAATATCCAGCTATAGTTAATATATAATAAACGGGCCAGTTGACTTCCTCTCTACCATACCCTTGTGCTTGACTCCTATATTTTTTCATAACCAATGTAATGGATTGGTTATATATGCATAGTGAAAATCATGTGGTCTATTGCAAGAAAAAAGGAATAAAGGCCAATCCTACGTGATGGTACTGTAGATTTAAGTGTAGTTTAGGAAAAGAAACACAAAGATTTTTAAGATGATCATTTTGAAAATGTACCTTTTCAATTTCAATATACAGAAAAAGAATTGTATCAATATGTTTTAGTTTACTTCTGTATGTTGTCTATCATGCTTTCAAAACATGAATTCTTACGATTACAAATTGGAAAACTAGCAGTATTTTTCTTTCGATATTGCAAAAAGCTTTGTAGTCGTTTGAGAATGTATTTTTTCCTCATTTTGCACAGTTTTAAAACTTAATAAAAAAGAGAAAAACATTTTTTAAAATAATTATCTACACACCTTTCTTCCTGTTGGCAAGTACTACATATAAAAATGGCATATTTTGATTGCGTACTCTACTATCAAATGCAAAAACTATGTGTACAGTCTACAAACAATCTGTTGAATTGTATCGACTAAGCAGTGATGGGAGATTTCCTATTACCTGTTGTTTCTGAAGGTGCAGGTGTTGACTCTCCTGGAGAAGTACATTAATAAACAAATAAGTTTCCAGTTTTAAACAAGTCTTGTATGTTTGTTTAAATAGTGATTGAGAATGTAATGGAGAATAAAGGAAAATTCTTGGAATAAAACTGTCATGAGCCCCCTGGTCTACAAGTAGTAATGTAAGGGGTATGAGCTTCTCTTTCTCTAGACAATGGAGGCAGTTTGATTTTTGCTTGCATATTTATATCAATTACTTCCCCCATCTTTGTTCCCCAATAATATCCAGCTATAGTTAATATATAATAAACGGGCCAGTTGACTTCCTCTCTACCATACCCTTGTGCTTGACTCCTATATTTTTTCATAACCAATGTAATGGATTGGTTATATATGCATAGTGAAAATCATGTGGTCTATTGCAAGAAAAAAGGAATAAAGGCCAATCCTACGTGATGGTACTGTAGATTTAAGTGTAGTTTAGGAAAAGAAACACAAAGATTTTTAAGATGATCATTTTGAAAATGTACCTTTTCAATTTCAATATACAGAAAAAGAATTGTATCAATATGTTTTAGTTTACTTCTGTATGTTGTCTATCATGCTTTCAAAACATGAATTCTTACGATTACAAATTGGAAAACTAGCAGTATTTTTCTTTCGATATTGCAAAAAGCTTTGTAGTCGTTTGAGAATGTATTTTTTCCTCATTTTGCACAGTTTTAAAACTTAATAAAAAAGAGAAAAACATTTTTTAAAATAATTATCTACACACCTTTCTTCCTGTTGGCAAGTACTACATATAAAAATGGCATATTTTGATTGCGTACTCTACTATCAAATGCAAAAACTATGTGTACAGTCTACAAACAATCTGTTGAATTGTATCGACTAAGCAGTGATGGGAGATTTCCTATTACCTGTTGTTTCTGAAGGTGCAGGTGTTGACTCTCCTGGAGAAGTACATTAATAAACAAATAAGTTTCCAGTTTTAAACAAGTCTTGTATGTTTGTTTAAATAGTGATTGAGAATGTAATGGAGAATAAAGGAAAATTCTTGGAATAAAACTGTCATGAGCCCCCTGGTCTACAAGTAGTAATGTAAGGGGTATGAGCTTCTCTTTCTCTAGACAATGGAGGCAGTTTGATTTTTGCTTGCATATTTATATCAATTACTTCCCCCATCTTTGTTCCCCAATAATATCCAGCTATAGTTAATATATAATAAACGGGCCAGTTGACTTCCTCTCTACCATACCCTTGTGCTTGACTCCTATATTTTTTCATAACCAATGTAATGGATTGGTTATATATGCATAGTGAAAATCATGTGGTCTATTGCAAGAAAAAAGGAATAAAGGCCAATCCTACGTGATGGTACTGTAGATTTAAGTGTAGTTTAGGAAAAGAAACACAAAGATTTTTAAGATGATCATTTTGAAAATGTACCTTTTCAATTTCAATATACAGAAAAAGAATTGTATCAATATGTTTTAGTTTACTTCTGTATGTTGTCTATCATGCTTTCAAAACATGAATTCTTACGATTACAAATTGGAAAACTAGCAGTATTTTTCTTTCGATATTGCAAAAAGCTTTGTAGTCGTTTGAGAATGTATTTTTTCCTCATTTTGCACAGTTTTAAAACTTAATAAAAAAGAGAAAAACATTTTTTAAAATAATTATCTACACACCTTTCTTCCTGTTGGCAAGTACTACATATAAAAATGGCATATTTTGATTGCGTACTCTACTATCAAATGCAAAAACTATGTGTACAGTCTACAAACAATCTGTTGAATTGTATCGACTAAGCAGTGATGGGAGATTTCCTATTACCTGTTGTTTCTGAAGGTGCAGGTGTTGACTCTCCTGGAGAAGTACATTAATAAACAAATAAGTTTCCAGTTTTAAACAAGTCTTGTATGTTTGTTTAAATAGTGATTGAGAATGTAATGGAGAATAAAGGAAAATTCTTGGAATAAAACTGTCATGAGCCCCCTGGTCTACAAGTAGTAATGTAAGGGGTATGAGCTTCTCTTTCTCTAGACAATGGAGGCAGTTTGATTTTTGCTTGCATATTTATATCAATTACTTCCCCCATCTTTGTTCCCCAATAATATCCAGCTATAGTTAATATATAATAAACGGGCCAGTTGACTTCCTCTCTACCATACCCTTGTGCTTGACTCCTATATTTTTTCATAACCAATGTAATGGATTGGTTATATATGCATAGTGAAAATCATGTGGTCTATTGCAAGAAAAAAGGAATAAAGGCCAATCCTACGTGATGGTACTGTAGATTTAAGTGTAGTTTAGGAAAAGAAACACAAAGATTTTTAAGATGATCATTTTGAAAATGTACCTTTTCAATTTCAATATACAGAAAAAGAATTGTATCAATATGTTTTAGTTTACTTCTGTATGTTGTCTATCATGCTTTCAAAACATGAATTCTTACGATTACAAATTGGAAAACTAGCAGTATTTTTCTTTCGATATTGCAAAAAGCTTTGTAGTCGTTTGAGAATGTATTTTTTCCTCATTTTGCACAGTTTTAAAACTTAATAAAAAAGAGAAAAACATTTTTTAAAATAATTATCTACACACCTTTCTTCCTGTTGGCAAGTACTACATATAAAAATGGCATATTTTGATTGCGTACTCTACTATCAAATGCAAAAACTATGTGTACAGTCTACAAACAATCTGTTGAATTGTATCGACTAAGCAGTGATGGGAGATTTCCTATTACCTGTTGTTTCTGAAGGTGCAGGTGTTGACTCTCCTGGAGAAGTACATTAATAAACAAATAAGTTTCCAGTTTTAAACAAGTCTTGTATGTTTGTTTAAATAGTGATTGAGAATGTAATGGAGAATAAAGGAAAATTCTTGGAATAAAACTGTCATGAGCCCCCTGGTCTACAAGTAGTAATGTAAGGGGTATGAGCTTCTCTTTCTCTAGACAATGGAGGCAGTTTGATTTTTGCTTGCATATTTATATCAATTACTTCCCCCATCTTTGTTCCCCAATAATATCCAGCTATAGTTAATATATAATAAACGGGCCAGTTGACTTCCTCTCTACCATACCCTTGTGCTTGACTCCTATATTTTTTCATAACCAATGTAATGGATTGGTTATATATGCATAGTGAAAATCATGTGGTCTATTGCAAGAAAAAAGGAATAAAGGCCAATCCTACGTGATGGTACTGTAGATTTAAGTGTAGTTTAGGAAAAGAAACACAAAGATTTTTAAGATGATCATTTTGAAAATGTACCTTTTCAATTTCAATATACAGAAAAAGAATTGTATCAATATGTTTTAGTTTACTTCTGTATGTTGTCTATCATGCTTTCAAAACATGAATTCTTACGATTACAAATTGGAAAACTAGCAGTATTTTTCTTTCGATATTGCAAAAAGCTTTGTAGTCGTTTGAGAATGTATTTTTTCCTCATTTTGCACAGTTTTAAAACTTAATAAAAAAGAGAAAAACATTTTTTAAAATAATTATCTACACACCTTTCTTCCTGTTGGCAAGTACTACATATAAAAATGGCATATTTTGATTGCGTACTCTACTATCAAATGCAAAAACTATGTGTACAGTCTACAAACAATCTGTTGAATTGTATCGACTAAGCAGTGATGGGAGATTTCCTATTACCTGTTGTTTCTGAAGGTGCAGGTGTTGACTCTCCTGGAGAAGTACATTAATAAACAAATAAGTTTCCAGTTTTAAACAAGTCTTGTATGTTTGTTTAAATAGTGATTGAGAATGTAATGGAGAATAAAGGAAAATTCTTGGAATAAAACTGTCATGAGCCCCCTGGTCTACAAGTAGTAATGTAAGGGGTATGAGCTTCTCTTTCTCTAGACAATGGAGGCAGTTTGATTTTTGCTTGCATATTTATATCAATTACTTCCCCCATCTTTGTTCCCCAATAATATCCAGCTATAGTTAATATATAATAAACGGGCCAGTTGACTTCCTCTCTACCATACCCTTGTGCTTGACTCCTATATTTTTTCATAACCAATGTAATGGATTGGTTATATATGCATAGTGAAAATCATGTGGTCTATTGCAAGAAAAAAGGAATAAAGGCCAATCCTACGTGATGGTACTGTAGATTTAAGTGTAGTTTAGGAAAAGAAACACAAAGATTTTTAAGATGATCATTTTGAAAATGTACCTTTTCAATTTCAATATACAGAAAAAGAATTGTATCAATATGTTTTAGTTTACTTCTGTATGTTGTCTATCATGCTTTCAAAACATGAATTCTTACGATTACAAATTGGAAAACTAGCAGTATTTTTCTTTCGATATTGCAAAAAGCTTTGTAGTCGTTTGAGAATGTATTTTTTCCTCATTTTGCACAGTTTTAAAACTTAATAAAAAAGAGAAAAACATTTTTTAAAATAATTATCTACACACCTTTCTTCCTGTTGGCAAGTACTACATATAAAAATGGCATATTTTGATTGCGTACTCTACTATCAAATGCAAAAACTATGTGTACAGTCTACAAACAATCTGTTGAATTGTATCGACTAAGCAGTGATGGGAGATTTCCTATTACCTGTTGTTTCTGAAGGTGCAGGTGTTGACTCTCCTGGAGAAGTACATTAATAAACAAATAAGTTTCCAGTTTTAAACAAGTCTTGTATGTTTGTTTAAATAGTGATTGAGAATGTAATGGAGAATAAAGGAAAATTCTTGGAATAAAACTGTCATGAGCCCCCTGGTCTACAAGTAGTAATGTAAGGGGTATGAGCTTCTCTTTCTCTAGACAATGGAGGCAGTTTGATTTTTGCTTGCATATTTATATCAATTACTTCCCCCATCTTTGTTCCCCAATAATATCCAGCTATAGTTAATATATAATAAACGGGCCAGTTGACTTCCTCTCTACCATACCCTTGTGCTTGACTCCTATATTTTTTCATAACCAATGTAATGGATTGGTTATATATGCATAGTGAAAATCATGTGGTCTATTGCAAGAAAAAAGGAATAAAGGCCAATCCTACGTGATGGTACTGTAGATTTAAGTGTAGTTTAGGAAAAGAAACACAAAGATTTTTAAGATGATCATTTTGAAAATGTACCTTTTCAATTTCAATATACAGAAAAAGAATTGTATCAATATGTTTTAGTTTACTTCTGTATGTTGTCTATCATGCTTTCAAAACATGAATTCTTACGATTACAAATTGGAAAACTAGCAGTATTTTTCTTTCGATATTGCAAAAAGCTTTGTAGTCGTTTGAGAATGTATTTTTTCCTCATTTTGCACAGTTTTAAAACTTAATAAAAAAGAGAAAAACATTTTTTAAAATAATTATCTACACACCTTTCTTCCTGTTGGCAAGTACTACATATAAAAATGGCATATTTTGATTGCGTACTCTACTATCAAATGCAAAAACTATGTGTACAGTCTACAAACAATCTGTTGAATTGTATCGACTAAGCAGTGATGGGAGATTTCCTATTACCTGTTGTTTCTGAAGGTGCAGGTGTTGACTCTCCTGGAGAAGTACATTAATAAACAAATAAGTTTCCAGTTTTAAACAAGTCTTGTATGTTTGTTTAAATAGTGATTGAGAATGTAATGGAGAATAAAGGAAAATTCTTGGAATAAAACTGTCATGAGCCCCCTGGTCTACAAGTAGTAATGTAAGGGGTATGAGCTTCTCTTTCTCTAGACAATGGAGGCAGTTTGATTTTTGCTTGCATATTTATATCAATTACTTCCCCCATCTTTGTTCCCCAATAATATCCAGCTATAGTTAATATATAATAAACGGGCCAGTTGACTTCCTCTCTACCATACCCTTGTGCTTGACTCCTATATTTTTTCATAACCAATGTAATGGATTGGTTATATATGCATAGTGAAAATCATGTGGTCTATTGCAAGAAAAAAGGAATAAAGGCCAATCCTACGTGATGGTACTGTAGATTTAAGTGTAGTTTAGGAAAAGAAACACAAAGATTTTTAAGATGATCATTTTGAAAATGTACCTTTTCAATTTCAATATACAGAAAAAGAATTGTATCAATATGTTTTAGTTTACTTCTGTATGTTGTCTATCATGCTTTCAAAACATGAATTCTTACGATTACAAATTGGAAAACTAGCAGTATTTTTCTTTCGATATTGCAAAAAGCTTTGTAGTCGTTTGAGAATGTATTTTTTCCTCATTTTGCACAGTTTTAAAACTTAATAAAAAAGAGAAAAACATTTTTTAAAATAATTATCTACACACCTTTCTTCCTGTTGGCAAGTACTACATATAAAAATGGCATATTTTGATTGCGTACTCTACTATCAAATGCAAAAACTATGTGTACAGTCTACAAACAATCTGTTGAATTGTATCGACTAAGCAGTGATGGGAGATTTCCTATTACCTGTTGTTTCTGAAGGTGCAGGTGTTGACTCTCCTGGAGAAGTACATTAATAAACAAATAAGTTTCCAGTTTTAAACAAGTCTTGTATGTTTGTTTAAATAGTGATTGAGAATGTAATGGAGAATAAAGGAAAATTCTTGGAATAAAACTGTCATGAGCCCCCTGGTCTACAAGTAGTAATGTAAGGGGTATGAGCTTCTCTTTCTCTAGACAATGGAGGCAGTTTGATTTTTGCTTGCATATTTATATCAATTACTTCCCCCATCTTTGTTCCCCAATAATATCCAGCTATAGTTAATATATAATAAACGGGCCAGTTGACTTCCTCTCTACCATACCCTTGTGCTTGACTCCTATATTTTTTCATAACCAATGTAATGGATTGGTTATATATGCATAGTGAAAATCATGTGGTCTATTGCAAGAAAAAAGGAATAAAGGCCAATCCTACGTGATGGTACTGTAGATTTAAGTGTAGTTTAGGAAAAGAAACACAAAGATTTTTAAGATGATCATTTTGAAAATGTACCTTTTCAATTTCAATATACAGAAAAAGAATTGTATCAATATGTTTTAGTTTACTTCTGTATGTTGTCTATCATGCTTTCAAAACATGAATTCTTACGATTACAAATTGGAAAACTAGCAGTATTTTTCTTTCGATATTGCAAAAAGCTTTGTAGTCGTTTGAGAATGTATTTTTTCCTCATTTTGCACAGTTTTAAAACTTAATAAAAAAGAGAAAAACATTTTTTAAAATAATTATCTACACACCTTTCTTCCTGTTGGCAAGTACTACATATAAAAATGGCATATTTTGATTGCGTACTCTACTATCAAATGCAAAAACTATGTGTACAGTCTACAAACAATCTGTTGAATTGTATCGACTAAGCAGTGATGGGAGATTTCCTATTACCTGTTGTTTCTGAAGGTGCAGGTGTTGACTCTCCTGGAGAAGTACATTAATAAACAAATAAGTTTCCAGTTTTAAACAAGTCTTGTATGTTTGTTTAAATAGTGATTGAGAATGTAATGGAGAATAAAGGAAAATTCTTGGAATAAAACTGTCATGAGCCCCCTGGTCTACAAGTAGTAATGTAAGGGGTATGAGCTTCTCTTTCTCTAGACAATGGAGGCAGTTTGATTTTTGCTTGCATATTTATATCAATTACTTCCCCCATCTTTGTTCCCCAATAATATCCAGCTATAGTTAATATATAATAAACGGGCCAGTTGACTTCCTCTCTACCATACCCTTGTGCTTGACTCCTATATTTTTTCATAACCAATGTAATGGATTGGTTATATATGCATAGTGAAAATCATGTGGTCTATTGCAAGAAAAAAGGAATAAAGGCCAATCCTACGTGATGGTACTGTAGATTTAAGTGTAGTTTAGGAAAAGAAACACAAAGATTTTTAAGATGATCATTTTGAAAATGTACCTTTTCAATTTCAATATACAGAAAAAGAATTGTATCAATATGTTTTAGTTTACTTCTGTATGTTGTCTATCATGCTTTCAAAACATGAATTCTTACGATTACAAATTGGAAAACTAGCAGTATTTTTCTTTCGATATTGCAAAAAGCTTTGTAGTCGTTTGAGAATGTATTTTTTCCTCATTTTGCACAGTTTTAAAACTTAATAAAAAAGAGAAAAACATTTTTTAAAATAATTATCTACACACCTTTCTTCCTGTTGGCAAGTACTACATATAAAAATGGCATATTTTGATTGCGTACTCTACTATCAAATGCAAAAACTATGTGTACAGTCTACAAACAATCTGTTGAATTGTATCGACTAAGCAGTGATGGGAGATTTCCTATTACCTGTTGTTTCTGAAGGTGCAGGTGTTGACTCTCCTGGAGAAGTACATTAATAAACAAATAAGTTTCCAGTTTTAAACAAGTCTTGTATGTTTGTTTAAATAGTGATTGAGAATGTAATGGAGAATAAAGGAAAATTCTTGGAATAAAACTGTCATGAGCCCCCTGGTCTACAAGTAGTAATGTAAGGGGTATGAGCTTCTCTTTCTCTAGACAATGGAGGCAGTTTGATTTTTGCTTGCATATTTATATCAATTACTTCCCCCATCTTTGTTCCCCAATAATATCCAGCTATAGTTAATATATAATAAACGGGCCAGTTGACTTCCTCTCTACCATACCCTTGTGCTTGACTCCTATATTTTTTCATAACCAATGTAATGGATTGGTTATATATGCATAGTGAAAATCATGTGGTCTATTGCAAGAAAAAAGGAATAAAGGCCAATCCTACGTGATGGTACTGTAGATTTAAGTGTAGTTTAGGAAAAGAAACACAAAGATTTTTAAGATGATCATTTTGAAAATGTACCTTTTCAATTTCAATATACAGAAAAAGAATTGTATCAATATGTTTTAGTTTACTTCTGTATGTTGTCTATCATGCTTTCAAAACATGAATTCTTACGATTACAAATTGGAAAACTAGCAGTATTTTTCTTTCGATATTGCAAAAAGCTTTGTAGTCGTTTGAGAATGTATTTTTTCCTCATTTTGCACAGTTTTAAAACTTAATAAAAAAGAGAAAAACATTTTTTAAAATAATTATCTACACACCTTTCTTCCTGTTGGCAAGTACTACATATAAAAATGGCATATTTTGATTGCGTACTCTACTATCAAATGCAAAAACTATGTGTACAGTCTACAAACAATCTGTTGAATTGTATCGACTAAGCAGTGATGGGAGATTTCCTATTACCTGTTGTTTCTGAAGGTGCAGGTGTTGACTCTCCTGGAGAAGTACATTAATAAACAAATAAGTTTCCAGTTTTAAACAAGTCTTGTATGTTTGTTTAAATAGTGATTGAGAATGTAATGGAGAATAAAGGAAAATTCTTGGAATAAAACTGTCATGAGCCCCCTGGTCTACAAGTAGTAATGTAAGGGGTATGAGCTTCTCTTTCTCTAGACAATGGAGGCAGTTTGATTTTTGCTTGCATATTTATATCAATTACTTCCCCCATCTTTGTTCCCCAATAATATCCAGCTATAGTTAATATATAATAAACGGGCCAGTTGACTTCCTCTCTACCATACCCTTGTGCTTGACTCCTATATTTTTTCATAACCAATGTAATGGATTGGTTATATATGCATAGTGAAAATCATGTGGTCTATTGCAAGAAAAAAGGAATAAAGGCCAATCCTACGTGATGGTACTGTAGATTTAAGTGTAGTTTAGGAAAAGAAACACAAAGATTTTTAAGATGATCATTTTGAAAATGTACCTTTTCAATTTCAATATACAGAAAAAGAATTGTATCAATATGTTTTAGTTTACTTCTGTATGTTGTCTATCATGCTTTCAAAACATGAATTCTTACGATTACAAATTGGAAAACTAGCAGTATTTTTCTTTCGATATTGCAAAAAGCTTTGTAGTCGTTTGAGAATGTATTTTTTCCTCATTTTGCACAGTTTTAAAACTTAATAAAAAAGAGAAAAACATTTTTTAAAATAATTATCTACACACCTTTCTTCCTGTTGGCAAGTACTACATATAAAAATGGCATATTTTGATTGCGTACTCTACTATCAAATGCAAAAACTATGTGTACAGTCTACAAACAATCTGTTGAATTGTATCGACTAAGCAGTGATGGGAGATTTCCTATTACCTGTTGTTTCTGAAGGTGCAGGTGTTGACTCTCCTGGAGAAGTACATTAATAAACAAATAAGTTTCCAGTTTTAAACAAGTCTTGTATGTTTGTTTAAATAGTGATTGAGAATGTAATGGAGAATAAAGGAAAATTCTTGGAATAAAACTGTCATGAGCCCCCTGGTCTACAAGTAGTAATGTAAGGGGTATGAGCTTCTCTTTCTCTAGACAATGGAGGCAGTTTGATTTTTGCTTGCATATTTATATCAATTACTTCCCCCATCTTTGTTCCCCAATAATATCCAGCTATAGTTAATATATAATAAACGGGCCAGTTGACTTCCTCTCTACCATACCCTTGTGCTTGACTCCTATATTTTTTCATAACCAATGTAATGGATTGGTTATATATGCATAGTGAAAATCATGTGGTCTATTGCAAGAAAAAAGGAATAAAGGCCAATCCTACGTGATGGTACTGTAGATTTAAGTGTAGTTTAGGAAAAGAAACACAAAGATTTTTAAGATGATCATTTTGAAAATGTACCTTTTCAATTTCAATATACAGAAAAAGAATTGTATCAATATGTTTTAGTTTACTTCTGTATGTTGTCTATCATGCTTTCAAAACATGAATTCTTACGATTACAAATTGGAAAACTAGCAGTATTTTTCTTTCGATATTGCAAAAAGCTTTGTAGTCGTTTGAGAATGTATTTTTTCCTCATTTTGCACAGTTTTAAAACTTAATAAAAAAGAGAAAAACATTTTTTAAAATAATTATCTACACACCTTTCTTCCTGTTGGCAAGTACTACATATAAAAATGGCATATTTTGATTGCGTACTCTACTATCAAATGCAAAAACTATGTGTACAGTCTACAAACAATCTGTTGAATTGTATCGACTAAGCAGTGATGGGAGATTTCCTATTACCTGTTGTTTCTGAAGGTGCAGGTGTTGACTCTCCTGGAGAAGTACATTAATAAACAAATAAGTTTCCAGTTTTAAACAAGTCTTGTATGTTTGTTTAAATAGTGATTGAGAATGTAATGGAGAATAAAGGAAAATTCTTGGAATAAAACTGTCATGAGCCCCCTGGTCTACAAGTAGTAATGTAAGGGGTATGAGCTTCTCTTTCTCTAGACAATGGAGGCAGTTTGATTTTTGCTTGCATATTTATATCAATTACTTCCCCCATCTTTGTTCCCCAATAATATCCAGCTATAGTTAATATATAATAAACGGGCCAGTTGACTTCCTCTCTACCATACCCTTGTGCTTGACTCCTATATTTTTTCATAACCAATGTAATGGATTGGTTATATATGCATAGTGAAAATCATGTGGTCTATTGCAAGAAAAAAGGAATAAAGGCCAATCCTACGTGATGGTACTGTAGATTTAAGTGTAGTTTAGGAAAAGAAACACAAAGATTTTTAAGATGATCATTTTGAAAATGTACCTTTTCAATTTCAATATACAGAAAAAGAATTGTATCAATATGTTTTAGTTTACTTCTGTATGTTGTCTATCATGCTTTCAAAACATGAATTCTTACGATTACAAATTGGAAAACTAGCAGTATTTTTCTTTCGATATTGCAAAAAGCTTTGTAGTCGTTTGAGAATGTATTTTTTCCTCATTTTGCACAGTTTTAAAACTTAATAAAAAAGAGAAAAACATTTTTTAAAATAATTATCTACACACCTTTCTTCCTGTTGGCAAGTACTACATATAAAAATGGCATATTTTGATTGCGTACTCTACTATCAAATGCAAAAACTATGTGTACAGTCTACAAACAATCTGTTGAATTGTATCGACTAAGCAGTGATGGGAGATTTCCTATTACCTGTTGTTTCTGAAGGTGCAGGTGTTGACTCTCCTGGAGAAGTACATTAATAAACAAATAAGTTTCCAGTTTTAAACAAGTCTTGTATGTTTGTTTAAATAGTGATTGAGAATGTAATGGAGAATAAAGGAAAATTCTTGGAATAAAACTGTCATGAGCCCCCTGGTCTACAAGTAGTAATGTAAGGGGTATGAGCTTCTCTTTCTCTAGACAATGGAGGCAGTTTGATTTTTGCTTGCATATTTATATCAATTACTTCCCCCATCTTTGTTCCCCAATAATATCCAGCTATAGTTAATATATAATAAACGGGCCAGTTGACTTCCTCTCTACCATACCCTTGTGCTTGACTCCTATATTTTTTCATAACCAATGTAATGGATTGGTTATATATGCATAGTGAAAATCATGTGGTCTATTGCAAGAAAAAAGGAATAAAGGCCAATCCTACGTGATGGTACTGTAGATTTAAGTGTAGTTTAGGAAAAGAAACACAAAGATTTTTAAGATGATCATTTTGAAAATGTACCTTTTCAATTTCAATATACAGAAAAAGAATTGTATCAATATGTTTTAGTTTACTTCTGTATGTTGTCTATCATGCTTTCAAAACATGAATTCTTACGATTACAAATTGGAAAACTAGCAGTATTTTTCTTTCGATATTGCAAAAAGCTTTGTAGTCGTTTGAGAATGTATTTTTTCCTCATTTTGCACAGTTTTAAAACTTAATAAAAAAGAGAAAAACATTTTTTAAAATAATTATCTACACACCTTTCTTCCTGTTGGCAAGTACTACATATAAAAATGGCATATTTTGATTGCGTACTCTACTATCAAATGCAAAAACTATGTGTACAGTCTACAAACAATCTGTTGAATTGTATCGACTAAGCAGTGATGGGAGATTTCCTATTACCTGTTGTTTCTGAAGGTGCAGGTGTTGACTCTCCTGGAGAAGTACATTAATAAACAAATAAGTTTCCAGTTTTAAACAAGTCTTGTATGTTTGTTTAAATAGTGATTGAGAATGTAATGGAGAATAAAGGAAAATTCTTGGAATAAAACTGTCATGAGCCCCCTGGTCTACAAGTAGTAATGTAAGGGGTATGAGCTTCTCTTTCTCTAGACAATGGAGGCAGTTTGATTTTTGCTTGCATATTTATATCAATTACTTCCCCCATCTTTGTTCCCCAATAATATCCAGCTATAGTTAATATATAATAAACGGGCCAGTTGACTTCCTCTCTACCATACCCTTGTGCTTGACTCCTATATTTTTTCATAACCAATGTAATGGATTGGTTATATATGCATAGTGAAAATCATGTGGTCTATTGCAAGAAAAAAGGAATAAAGGCCAATCCTACGTGATGGTACTGTAGATTTAAGTGTAGTTTAGGAAAAGAAACACAAAGATTTTTAAGATGATCATTTTGAAAATGTACCTTTTCAATTTCAATATACAGAAAAAGAATTGTATCAATATGTTTTAGTTTACTTCTGTATGTTGTCTATCATGCTTTCAAAACATGAATTCTTACGATTACAAATTGGAAAACTAGCAGTATTTTTCTTTCGATATTGCAAAAAGCTTTGTAGTCGTTTGAGAATGTATTTTTTCCTCATTTTGCACAGTTTTAAAACTTAATAAAAAAGAGAAAAACATTTTTTAAAATAATTATCTACACACCTTTCTTCCTGTTGGCAAGTACTACATATAAAAATGGCATATTTTGATTGCGTACTCTACTATCAAATGCAAAAACTATGTGTACAGTCTACAAACAATCTGTTGAATTGTATCGACTAAGCAGTGATGGGAGATTTCCTATTACCTGTTGTTTCTGAAGGTGCAGGTGTTGACTCTCCTGGAGAAGTACATTAATAAACAAATAAGTTTCCAGTTTTAAACAAGTCTTGTATGTTTGTTTAAATAGTGATTGAGAATGTAATGGAGAATAAAGGAAAATTCTTGGAATAAAACTGTCATGAGCCCCCTGGTCTACAAGTAGTAATGTAAGGGGTATGAGCTTCTCTTTCTCTAGACAATGGAGGCAGTTTGATTTTTGCTTGCATATTTATATCAATTACTTCCCCCATCTTTGTTCCCCAATAATATCCAGCTATAGTTAATATATAATAAACGGGCCAGTTGACTTCCTCTCTACCATACCCTTGTGCTTGACTCCTATATTTTTTCATAACCAATGTAATGGATTGGTTATATATGCATAGTGAAAATCATGTGGTCTATTGCAAGAAAAAAGGAATAAAGGCCAATCCTACGTGATGGTACTGTAGATTTAAGTGTAGTTTAGGAAAAGAAACACAAAGATTTTTAAGATGATCATTTTGAAAATGTACCTTTTCAATTTCAATATACAGAAAAAGAATTGTATCAATATGTTTTAGTTTACTTCTGTATGTTGTCTATCATGCTTTCAAAACATGAATTCTTACGATTACAAATTGGAAAACTAGCAGTATTTTTCTTTCGATATTGCAAAAAGCTTTGTAGTCGTTTGAGAATGTATTTTTTCCTCATTTTGCACAGTTTTAAAACTTAATAAAAAAGAGAAAAACATTTTTTAAAATAATTATCTACACACCTTTCTTCCTGTTGGCAAGTACTACATATAAAAATGGCATATTTTGATTGCGTACTCTACTATCAAATGCAAAAACTATGTGTACAGTCTACAAACAATCTGTTGAATTGTATCGACTAAGCAGTGATGGGAGATTTCCTATTACCTGTTGTTTCTGAAGGTGCAGGTGTTGACTCTCCTGGAGAAGTACATTAATAAACAAATAAGTTTCCAGTTTTAAACAAGTCTTGTATGTTTGTTTAAATAGTGATTGAGAATGTAATGGAGAATAAAGGAAAATTCTTGGAATAAAACTGTCATGAGCCCCCTGGTCTACAAGTAGTAATGTAAGGGGTATGAGCTTCTCTTTCTCTAGACAATGGAGGCAGTTTGATTTTTGCTTGCATATTTATATCAATTACTTCCCCCATCTTTGTTCCCCAATAATATCCAGCTATAGTTAATATATAATAAACGGGCCAGTTGACTTCCTCTCTACCATACCCTTGTGCTTGACTCCTATATTTTTTCATAACCAATGTAATGGATTGGTTATATATGCATAGTGAAAATCATGTGGTCTATTGCAAGAAAAAAGGAATAAAGGCCAATCCTACGTGATGGTACTGTAGATTTAAGTGTAGTTTAGGAAAAGAAACACAAAGATTTTTAAGATGATCATTTTGAAAATGTACCTTTTCAATTTCAATATACAGAAAAAGAATTGTATCAATATGTTTTAGTTTACTTCTGTATGTTGTCTATCATGCTTTCAAAACATGAATTCTTACGATTACAAATTGGAAAACTAGCAGTATTTTTCTTTCGATATTGCAAAAAGCTTTGTAGTCGTTTGAGAATGTATTTTTTCCTCATTTTGCACAGTTTTAAAACTTAATAAAAAAGAGAAAAACATTTTTTAAAATAATTATCTACACACCTTTCTTCCTGTTGGCAAGTACTACATATAAAAATGGCATATTTTGATTGCGTACTCTACTATCAAATGCAAAAACTATGTGTACAGTCTACAAACAATCTGTTGAATTGTATCGACTAAGCAGTGATGGGAGATTTCCTATTACCTGTTGTTTCTGAAGGTGCAGGTGTTGACTCTCCTGGAGAAGTACATTAATAAACAAATAAGTTTCCAGTTTTAAACAAGTCTTGTATGTTTGTTTAAATAGTGATTGAGAATGTAATGGAGAATAAAGGAAAATTCTTGGAATAAAACTGTCATGAGCCCCCTGGTCTACAAGTAGTAATGTAAGGGGTATGAGCTTCTCTTTCTCTAGACAATGGAGGCAGTTTGATTTTTGCTTGCATATTTATATCAATTACTTCCCCCATCTTTGTTCCCCAATAATATCCAGCTATAGTTAATATATAATAAACGGGCCAGTTGACTTCCTCTCTACCATACCCTTGTGCTTGACTCCTATATTTTTTCATAACCAATGTAATGGATTGGTTATATATGCATAGTGAAAATCATGTGGTCTATTGCAAGAAAAAAGGAATAAAGGCCAATCCTACGTGATGGTACTGTAGATTTAAGTGTAGTTTAGGAAAAGAAACACAAAGATTTTTAAGATGATCATTTTGAAAATGTACCTTTTCAATTTCAATATACAGAAAAAGAATTGTATCAATATGTTTTAGTTTACTTCTGTATGTTGTCTATCATGCTTTCAAAACATGAATTCTTACGATTACAAATTGGAAAACTAGCAGTATTTTTCTTTCGATATTGCAAAAAGCTTTGTAGTCGTTTGAGAATGTATTTTTTCCTCATTTTGCACAGTTTTAAAACTTAATAAAAAAGAGAAAAACATTTTTTAAAATAATTATCTACACACCTTTCTTCCTGTTGGCAAGTACTACATATAAAAATGGCATATTTTGATTGCGTACTCTACTATCAAATGCAAAAACTATGTGTACAGTCTACAAACAATCTGTTGAATTGTATCGACTAAGCAGTGATGGGAGATTTCCTATTACCTGTTGTTTCTGAAGGTGCAGGTGTTGACTCTCCTGGAGAAGTACATTAATAAACAAATAAGTTTCCAGTTTTAAACAAGTCTTGTATGTTTGTTTAAATAGTGATTGAGAATGTAATGGAGAATAAAGGAAAATTCTTGGAATAAAACTGTCATGAGCCCCCTGGTCTACAAGTAGTAATGTAAGGGGTATGAGCTTCTCTTTCTCTAGACAATGGAGGCAGTTTGATTTTTGCTTGCATATTTATATCAATTACTTCCCCCATCTTTGTTCCCCAATAATATCCAGCTATAGTTAATATATAATAAACGGGCCAGTTGACTTCCTCTCTACCATACCCTTGTGCTTGACTCCTATATTTTTTCATAACCAATGTAATGGATTGGTTATATATGCATAGTGAAAATCATGTGGTCTATTGCAAGAAAAAAGGAATAAAGGCCAATCCTACGTGATGGTACTGTAGATTTAAGTGTAGTTTAGGAAAAGAAACACAAAGATTTTTAAGATGATCATTTTGAAAATGTACCTTTTCAATTTCAATATACAGAAAAAGAATTGTATCAATATGTTTTAGTTTACTTCTGTATGTTGTCTATCATGCTTTCAAAACATGAATTCTTACGATTACAAATTGGAAAACTAGCAGTATTTTTCTTTCGATATTGCAAAAAGCTTTGTAGTCGTTTGAGAATGTATTTTTTCCTCATTTTGCACAGTTTTAAAACTTAATAAAAAAGAGAAAAACATTTTTTAAAATAATTATCTACACACCTTTCTTCCTGTTGGCAAGTACTACATATAAAAATGGCATATTTTGATTGCGTACTCTACTATCAAATGCAAAAACTATGTGTACAGTCTACAAACAATCTGTTGAATTGTATCGACTAAGCAGTGATGGGAGATTTCCTATTACCTGTTGTTTCTGAAGGTGCAGGTGTTGACTCTCCTGGAGAAGTACATTAATAAACAAATAAGTTTCCAGTTTTAAACAAGTCTTGTATGTTTGTTTAAATAGTGATTGAGAATGTAATGGAGAATAAAGGAAAATTCTTGGAATAAAACTGTCATGAGCCCCCTGGTCTACAAGTAGTAATGTAAGGGGTATGAGCTTCTCTTTCTCTAGACAATGGAGGCAGTTTGATTTTTGCTTGCATATTTATATCAATTACTTCCCCCATCTTTGTTCCCCAATAATATCCAGCTATAGTTAATATATAATAAACGGGCCAGTTGACTTCCTCTCTACCATACCCTTGTGCTTGACTCCTATATTTTTTCATAACCAATGTAATGGATTGGTTATATATGCATAGTGAAAATCATGTGGTCTATTGCAAGAAAAAAGGAATAAAGGCCAATCCTACGTGATGGTACTGTAGATTTAAGTGTAGTTTAGGAAAAGAAACACAAAGATTTTTAAGATGATCATTTTGAAAATGTACCTTTTCAATTTCAATATACAGAAAAAGAATTGTATCAATATGTTTTAGTTTACTTCTGTATGTTGTCTATCATGCTTTCAAAACATGAATTCTTACGATTACAAATTGGAAAACTAGCAGTATTTTTCTTTCGATATTGCAAAAAGCTTTGTAGTCGTTTGAGAATGTATTTTTTCCTCATTTTGCACAGTTTTAAAACTTAATAAAAAAGAGAAAAACATTTTTTAAAATAATTATCTACACACCTTTCTTCCTGTTGGCAAGTACTACATATAAAAATGGCATATTTTGATTGCGTACTCTACTATCAAATGCAAAAACTATGTGTACAGTCTACAAACAATCTGTTGAATTGTATCGACTAAGCAGTGATGGGAGATTTCCTATTACCTGTTGTTTCTGAAGGTGCAGGTGTTGACTCTCCTGGAGAAGTACATTAATAAACAAATAAGTTTCCAGTTTTAAACAAGTCTTGTATGTTTGTTTAAATAGTGATTGAGAATGTAATGGAGAATAAAGGAAAATTCTTGGAATAAAACTGTCATGAGCCCCCTGGTCTACAAGTAGTAATGTAAGGGGTATGAGCTTCTCTTTCTCTAGACAATGGAGGCAGTTTGATTTTTGCTTGCATATTTATATCAATTACTTCCCCCATCTTTGTTCCCCAATAATATCCAGCTATAGTTAATATATAATAAACGGGCCAGTTGACTTCCTCTCTACCATACCCTTGTGCTTGACTCCTATATTTTTTCATAACCAATGTAATGGATTGGTTATATATGCATAGTGAAAATCATGTGGTCTATTGCAAGAAAAAAGGAATAAAGGCCAATCCTACGTGATGGTACTGTAGATTTAAGTGTAGTTTAGGAAAAGAAACACAAAGATTTTTAAGATGATCATTTTGAAAATGTACCTTTTCAATTTCAATATACAGAAAAAGAATTGTATCAATATGTTTTAGTTTACTTCTGTATGTTGTCTATCATGCTTTCAAAACATGAATTCTTACGATTACAAATTGGAAAACTAGCAGTATTTTTCTTTCGATATTGCAAAAAGCTTTGTAGTCGTTTGAGAATGTATTTTTTCCTCATTTTGCACAGTTTTAAAACTTAATAAAAAAGAGAAAAACATTTTTTAAAATAATTATCTACACACCTTTCTTCCTGTTGGCAAGTACTACATATAAAAATGGCATATTTTGATTGCGTACTCTACTATCAAATGCAAAAACTATGTGTACAGTCTACAAACAATCTGTTGAATTGTATCGACTAAGCAGTGATGGGAGATTTCCTATTACCTGTTGTTTCTGAAGGTGCAGGTGTTGACTCTCCTGGAGAAGTACATTAATAAACAAATAAGTTTCCAGTTTTAAACAAGTCTTGTATGTTTGTTTAAATAGTGATTGAGAATGTAATGGAGAATAAAGGAAAATTCTTGGAATAAAACTGTCATGAGCCCCCTGGTCTACAAGTAGTAATGTAAGGGGTATGAGCTTCTCTTTCTCTAGACAATGGAGGCAGTTTGATTTTTGCTTGCATATTTATATCAATTACTTCCCCCATCTTTGTTCCCCAATAATATCCAGCTATAGTTAATATATAATAAAAGGGCCAGTTGACTTCCTCTCTACCATACCCTTGTGCTTGACTCCTATATTTTTTCATAACCAATGTAATGGATTGGTTATATATGCATAGTGAAAATCATGTGGTCTATTGCAAGAAAAAAGGAATAAAGGCCAATCCTACGTGATGGTACTGTAGATTTAAGTGTAGTTTAGGAAAAGAAACACAAAGATTTTTAAGATGATCATTTTGAAAATGTACCTTTTCAATTTCAATATACAGAAAAAGAATTGTATCAATATGTTTTAGTTTACTTCTGTATGTTGTCTATCATGCTTTCAAAACATGAATTCTTACGATTACAAATTGGAAAACTAGCAGTATTTTTCTTTCGATATTGCAAAAAGCTTTGTAGTCGTTTGAGAATGTATTTTTTCCTCATTTTGCACAGTTTTAAAACTTAATAAAAAAGAGAAAAACATTTTTTAAAATAATTATCTACACACCTTTCTTCCTGTTGGCAAGTACTACATATAAAAATGGCATATTTTGATTGCGTACTCTACTATCAAATGCAAAAACTATGTGTACAGTCTACAAACAATCTGTTGAATTGTATCGACTAAGCAGTGATGGGAGATTTCCTATTACCTGTTGTTTCTGAAGGTGCAGGTGTTGACTCTCCTGGAGAAGTACATTAATAAACAAATAAGTTTCCAGTTTTAAACAAGTCTTGTATGTTTGTTTAAATAGTGATTGAGAATGTAATGGAGAATAAAGGAAAATTCTTGGAATAAAACTGTCATGAGCCCCCTGGTCTACAAGTAGTAATGTAAGGGGTATGAGCTTCTCTTTCTCTAGACAATGGAGGCAGTTTGATTTTTGCTTGCATATTTATATCAATTACTTCCCCCATCTTTGTTCCCCAATAATATCCAGCTATAGTTAATATATAATAAACGGGCCAGTTGACTTCCTCTCTACCATACCCTTGTGCTTGACTCCTATATTTTTTCATAACCAATGTAATGGATTGGTTATATATGCATAGTGAAAATCATGTGGTCTATTGCAAGAAAAAAGGAATAAAGGCCAATCCTACGTGATGGTACTGTAGATTTAAGTGTAGTTTAGGAAAAGAAACACAAAGATTTTTAAGATGATCATTTTGAAAATGTACCTTTTCAATTTCAATATACAGAAAAAGAATTGTATCAATATGTTTTAGTTTACTTCTGTATGTTGTCTATCATGCTTTCAAAACATGAATTCTTACGATTACAAATTGGAAAACTAGCAGTATTTTTCTTTCGATATTGCAAAAAGCTTTGTAGTCGTTTGAGAATGTATTTTTTCCTCATTTTGCACAGTTTTAAAACTTAATAAAAAAGAGAAAAACATTTTTTAAAATAATTATCTACACACCTTTCTTCCTGTTGGCAAGTACTACATATAAAAATGGCATATTTTGATTGCGTACTCTACTATCAAATGCAAAAACTATGTGTACAGTCTACAAACAATCTGTTGAATTGTATCGACTAAGCAGTGATGGGAGATTTCCTATTACCTGTTGTTTCTGAAGGTGCAGGTGTTGACTCTCCTGGAGAAGTACATTAATAAACAAATAAGTTTCCAGTTTTAAACAAGTCTTGTATGTTTGTTTAAATAGTGATTGAGAATGTAATGGAGAATAAAGGAAAATTCTTGGAAAAACTGTCATGAGCCCCTGGTCTACAAGTAGTAATGTAAGGGGTATGAGCTTCTCTTTCTCTAGACAATGGAGGCAGTTTGATTTTTGCTTGCATATTTATATCAATTACTTCCCCCATCTTTGTTCCCCAATAATATCCAGCTATAGTTAATATATAATAAACGGGCCAGTTGACTTCCTCTCTACCATACCCTTGTGCTTGACTCCTATATTTTTTCATAACCAATGTAATGGATTGGTTATATATGCATAGTGAAAATCATGTGGTCTATTGCAAGAAAAAGGAATAAAGGCCAATCCTACGTGATGGTACTGTAGATTTAAGTGTAGTTTAGGAAAAGAAACACAAAGATTTTTAAGATGATCATTTTGAAAATGTACCTTTTCAATTTCAATATACAGAAAAAGAATTGTATCAATATGTTTTAGTTTACTTCTGTATGTTGTCTATCATGCTTTCAAAACATGAATTCTTACGATTACAAATTGGAAAACTAGCAGTATTTTTCTTTCGATATTGCAAAAAGCTTTGTAGTCGTTTGAGAATGTATTTTTTCCTCATTTTGCACAGTTTTAAAAACTTAATAAAAAAGAGAAAAACATTTTTTAAAATAATTATCTACACACCTTTCTTCCTGTTGGCAAGTACTACATATAAAAATGGCATATTTTGATTGCGTACTCTACTATCAAATGCAAAAACTATGTGTACAGTCTACAAACAATCTGTTGAATTGTATCGACTAAGCAGTGATGGGAGATTTCCTATTACCTGTTGTTTCTGAAGGTGCAGGTGTTGACTCTCCTGGAGAAGTACATTAATAAACAAATAAGTTTCCAGTTTTAAACAAGTCTTGTATGTTTGTTTAAATAGTGATTGAGAATGTAATGGAGAATAAAGGAAAATTCTTGGAATAAAACTGTCATGAGCCCCTGGTCTACAAGTAGTAATGTAAGGGGTATGAGCTTCTCTTTCTCTAGACAATGGAGGCAGTTTGATTTTTGCTTGCATATTTATATCAATTACTTCCCCCATCTTTGTTCCCAATAATATCCAGCTATAGTTAATATATAATAAAAGGGCCAGTTGACTTCCTCTCTACATACCCTTGTGCTTGACTCCTATATTTTTTCATAACCAATGTAATGGATTGGCTATAGCTCTGTTTGTAGTGTGAAAGATACCCTGAGGCAGATGCAAAAAAAAGAGATATGGGACAGATATAATATTGGTCTGAGATGGACACAGGAGATTAAGTGTAATCGGGGAGAAAGTAAAAATGGATCTGAGAGGGAGACGTGTATTAAAGATGTACACTGTAAATGAAGTGCCGATCAGGCGCCACCTGGTGGCCGTTTGTGTAATTGCGCCTATTTTAATTTATGCTCCTCTCTTTGGAGAACGTCGGGGCATCGTGTTTCCCTGCATGTGACGCGACTAGCGCATTTATCTTGATCCGTTACAGCGCGCCAGATGTACAATTCTTTCTGGCTCCATCTGTAGTTTCACCAAAAACTTTTTTGGGAGAAGAAGAAACTTGAATTTCTTAGATGTATTATCTCCCGAAACTGCAAAAAGCCTGAATTCTGAAAATACTCCAGCTAAAACTTTTTGAGGTCATGTAAAAGTCAAAGGCACATGTCTCTAGAACTATTTGAAAATGTTTTCTAGCTTCATGATTTTCAGGGCGGGTTTGTGGGTTGCACTCAAAAACTCAATCAATTCAAGGTGTTTTTTGGAGTTTTTTCACCAATAACTCACTTGTTTAATTTTATTATTCAAGTTTTTCAACCTAATTGCATTGATTTGAGTCTTTTATATTTAGGTTTTTCATAAATAAGCAAATGTTAGAGTTGTGAGTTTATTAGAGGTAGATAAAACCTCAAAGACTTTACATTTGCAATGGATTCTTTCTAATAATATACAAACATTTAATAGATGGTGTTAGATCATCATTAAGGGGATAACAGATTTTAGTCTATTCTGCTTTTTCTGTGGTTACTGTGGATTCAAGTGAAGGATTATAATTCTTAAAATATATGTTTTATTTCAAGATACAGAAGGAGGGCCATGCCATTATTTATGTGTTCTTCTGTGTGTTGCAATCAAGGTTGCAAAACATTAAAGGGATTTTTACTAAACACTGTTTGGGCTTTTTTGGGGCAAAACTTTAATTTTTCAAGATTTATTAAATCCTGATGCATCAAGAAGCCTGAATCTGACATTCTGCTATCTCAGATCTGCTGATTTTATGTACAAGTCAATGGCAGAGGTCCCTATCCATTTTGTTTCTGTGGTGTGCTCTGGAATAAGCATGAAAATCAAAACCTTTTTGGGCTGATCAGGCAAAATTTCAAAAAATGAAGGTATTTTAAAAAGTCCCAAAAAATCAACCAATTTGGGAAAAAACTCATAAAAAGTGTACGTTTTGAGTTTCTGCTTAAGCTTTTACCTGCACTAATTAAATAATAAATAAGGGCAAACTGGGTATTAGAGTTTGATCATGGCTTTTTTAAATAAAAAAGTAAGATAAATTTGGATTTTAGTAAATAACCCTTTATTATTACAATTTGCAAAATAGAGAATTATTTCCATTCAGTATTGTAAAATTTGTACAAGTCTAGTAACATGTTCTTTTCCCCTCATTTTTACAAGCTTTAATTAATTACAACAAAGAGAAATATCTTTAAAATGATTATCTATACTGTACACATATGTTTCTTAAGATGTATTATACATATTGCTGATGTATGTACCAATATCCAATTAGTTTGTGGTTTCTGCACAAAAAACTCAGAAAACTACGATTTTTCCATAGATTTCGGAGTTGAATTGTATTGACTAAGCAATGATGGGACATTTCCTATTACCTGTTGTTTCTGAAGGTGCAGGTGTTGTCTCTTCTGGAGAAGTAAATGCATACACTAATACAATTCCAGCTTTGAACAAGTCATGTATATTATTTTAAACAGTGATTGAGAATGTAATGGGAGTATAAAGGAAAATTCCATGGAATAAAATGATCATGAGTCCCATGGTCTACATAGAGGAATGTGAGTAGTATGAGCTTCTCATCCTCTAGTATGGTAATGAGTCAGTGTGGTTTTTGTTTGTAAGTGTATTTCATTTACGTCCCCATCTCTGTTCCCCACTAATATCCAGCAATAGTTAATATACAATAAAGGGGCCAGTTGACTCCATCTTTACCATACCCTTGTGCTTGACTCCTATATTTTTTTCATAATCAATGTAATTGATTAGTTATATGTGCATATTAAAAGTCTATTGTATTGACTAAGCAGTGATAGGATATTTTCTATTACCTGTTGTTTCTCTAGGTGCAGTTGTTGACACTGGTGAAGTAAATTCAAAAACTAATAAATTACCAGCTTTAAACATGTTTTGTATATTAGTTTCAATAGTGATTTAGAATATAATAGGAGTATAAAGGAAAATTCTTGGAATAAAACTGTCATGAGCACTATGGTCTACAAGCAGGAATGTGAGGCATATGAGCTGCTTTTTCTCTAGACAATGGAGGCAGTGTTGTTTTTGCTTGCAAATTTATATCAATAACTTCCATTGTCTCTGTTCCCCACTAATATCCCGCTGCAGTTAATATACAATAAAGGAGCCAGTTGACTATCTCTGCCATAGCCTTGTGCTTGACTCTATATTTTTTTATAATCAATGTAATGGATTGTTTAAACATGCATAAAATGATAAAATCATGTGCTCTATTGTAAGAAAAAGGAGTAAAGAACAATCCTACTTAATGGTACTGTAGATTTAAGTGTTGTTTAGAAAAAGAAACAAAATAAGATTTTTATGATTATAATTCTTAAAATGTATTTTTAATTTCAAGATACAGAAGGAGGGTCATGCCATTATTTCTTAGTTTACTTCTGTGTATTGTCAATCATGGTTGAAAAACATAACACAAAATACAATTATCAAAAGAGAAAATTATTAGTAAATATTCTTTCTATATATCAAAAGCTTTGAGAATGTATTTTTCCCTCATTTTGAAAGGATTTAAAACTTTAGAAAAAAAGAGACAAACATCCTTCAAAATAATTATCTATACACCTGTCTTCCTTCAGCGACTACAACATATAAAAATTGCATATTTTGATTGCATGCTTTGTTATCAAATGCAAAGACTAAATGTACAGTCAACAAATAAATTATTGAATTGTATTAACTGATCAGTGATGCGATATTTCCTATTACCTGTTGTTTCTGTAGGTGCGGGTGTTGTCTCCCCTGGAGAAGTAAATTTATAAATGAATAAGTTTCCAGCTTTGCACAAGTCTTGTATATTAGTTATATATTGAATAAGAATGTAATGGGAGTATAAGGGAAAAATCTTGGGATAAAACTTCATGAGCCCTATGGTCTAGAAGCAGGAATGTGAGGTGTATGATCTGTGTTTCCTTTAGACTGAGGATCATATCAATGACTTCCTTGTCTCTGTTCTCTGTAAACATCAGCTTCAGTAAATATACAATAAAGGGGTCAGTTGACTTTATCTCTAACGTAGCCATGTGCTTGACTCCAATATTTTTTTTATACACAATGTAATGGATTATTTATACATGCATATTAAAAATCATGTGTTCTATTGCAAGAAAAAAAGAAAAAAGGAAAATCTTACCTGATGGTACTGTAGATTTAAGTGTTGTTTAGGAAAAGAAACAAAATAAGATTTTTATGATTATAATTCTTAAAATGTATTTTTAATTTCAAGATACAGAAGGAGGGTCATGCCATTATTTCTTAGTTAACTTCTGTGTATTGTCAATCATGGTTGAAAAACATAACACAAAACACAATTTTCAAAAGAGAAAATTATGAGTAGATATTCTTTCTATATTGCAAAAAGCTTTGAAAATGTGTTTTTCTATCATTTTGAAAAGCTTTGAAACTTTATTAAAAAAGGGACAAACATCCTTTAATAATTATCTATAAACCTGTCTTCCTTTTGGTGAATAGAACATATAAAAATGGCATATTTTGTTTGCTTGCTCTGTTGTCAAATGCAAAGACTATGTGTACAGTGTAGTCTGTTGAATTGTATTGACTAAGCAGTGATGGGATATTTCCTCTTATTTGTCACTTCTGATGTTTCTTTAAGAGCAGGTGTTGTTTTGCTTGCAAGTTTATATCAAATAAAGATTCAAACTCAGGTATCCTTCTTTCTAAGAAAAGCATGTTTTATTCTTTATTAATTTTTTATTGTTACAGAAGGCAATTGTTCAACAATGTTTATTCTGGTATAGAATACTTACAAACACAGCTTGGTGTATTTCCAGACCACTGATTATTTTGTTGGCAAATGATAGTTTTTTCTCCCATAAGTTCAAAAGATGCCTGGCATTCAAAGGTCAGCACATCTCCATGAAGAAAACTGCTACCGTTCCGTTTGCCATACATTGGTATCCCTGGATCAGCACAACCTCCCTTTTTAATTTCTAAAAAACAAAACAAAATTGTGTTAATAGAGCATACACAAAATGTTATATTATATTTGACCAACATTAGATAATAATAACAAATATAATATGCAAACAAATATAGCTTTGAATCAAAAATATTAAGGAATTATGCAGAACAGAGGGCTTTACCACACTCCTTCATTAAAAGAAGCTGTTGATAAATCTGTAATCACTGTCTAGCTATGATATGATACCTGAAGTTTTGTGTACAGTCTACAAAGGATTTGTAGAGACTAAGCAGAAATTGGATATTTTCCATCACCTGTTGTTTCTGTAGGTGCAGGTGTTGACTCGTATGGAGAAATGAATTCAAAAACTAATACGTTTACAGCTTTAAACATGTCTTGTATATTAGTTTAAACAGTGATTTCGAATGTAATAGCAGTGTAAAGGAAAATACTTGGAATAAAACTCATGACCCCCATGGTTTACAAGCAAGAACATGAGGTGTATCAGCTGCTCTTCCTCTAGACTATGGAGGCAGTTTGGTTTTTGCTTGCAGGTTTATATCAATTACTTCCCCCATCTCTGTCCCCTTATAATATCCAGCTGTAGTTAATATACAAAAAATGGTCCAGTTTAATCCATCTCTACCATTCAATGTAATGGATTGGTTATATATGGATATTGAAAATCATGTGGTGTATTGCAAGAAAAAAGGAATAAAGGACAATCCTACCTGATGGTACTGTAGATTTAAGTGCAGTTTAGGAAAAGAAAAAGATTTTTAAGAGTATAATTCTGAAAATGTATGTTTAAACTTCAAGATACCGAAAGAGGATTGTGTCAATATTTCTTTGTTTTCTTCTGTATGTTGTCAATCGTGCTTTCAAAACATGAATTCTTATGATTTACAATTTAGAAAATTATCAGTACATTTTCTTATATATATTGCAAAAAGCTTTGTAGTAGTTTGAGAATGTATTTTTTCCTAATTTTGAAAAGTTTTTAAACTTTATAAAAAAGAAAAGCATATTTCAAAACAATTATCTATACACCTGTATTCCTGTTGGCAAGTAGAACATATAAAAACTGCATATTTTGATTTCATGCTCTACTATCAAATTCAAAGACTTTATAGTCTAGAAACAATATGTTGAATTTTATCGACTAAGCAGTGATGAGAGATTTCTTATTACCTGTTGTTTCTGTAGGTGCAGGTGTTGACTCTTCTGGAGAAGTAAATTCATAAACTAATAAGTTTCCAGCTTTAAACAACTCTTGTATATTATTTTAAATGGTGATTGAATGAATGTAATAGAAGTATAAAGGAAAATTCTTGGAATAAAACTGGCATGAGCCCCTTGGTCTACTAGCAGGAATGTGATGCATATGAGTTTCTCTTTCTCTAGACATTGGAGGCAGTTTGCTTTTTGCTTGAAAATGTATTTCAATTACTCCCTCCATCTCTGTTCCCCATTAATATCCAGCTGTAGTTAATATACAATGAAGGGGCCAGTTGACTCCATCTCTACCATTCTGTTTAGCTGGACTCCTATATTTTTTATCTTCAATTTAATGGATAGCTTATATATTCTTATTAAAAAGTCATGTGGTGTATTGCAAGAAAAAAGGAATAAAGAAAAATCCTACCTGATGGTACTGTAGATGTAAGTGTAGTATAGGAAAAGAAACAAAAAAGATTTGCACGATTATAATTCTTAAAATGTATCTTTAATCTCAAGGTACAGAAGGAGGATTGTGTCAATATTTCTTAATGTTCTTCTGTATGTTGTCAATCATGTTTTCAAAACATGAATTCTTACGATTACAAATTAGAAAATTAGCAGTATTTTTCTTTCGATAATACAAAAAGCTTTGTAGTCGTTTGAGAATGTATTTTTTCCTCATTTTGCACAGTTTTAAAACTTAATAAAAAGGAGAAAAACATTTTTCAAAATAATTATTTCAACACCTGTCTTCCTTTTGGCAAATACAACATATAACAACTGCATTATTTGATTGCATACTCTACTATCAAATGCAAAAACTATGTGTACAGTCTACAAACAATCTGTTGAATTGTATCGACTAAGCAGTGATGGGATATTTCCTATTACCTGTTGTTTCTGAAGGTGCAGGTGTTGACTCTCCTGGAGACGTAAATTAATAAACGAATGAGTTTCCAGTTTTGAACAAGTCTTGTATCTTTGTTTAAATAGGGATTGAGAATGTAATGGAGAATAAAGGAAAATTCTTGGAATAAAACCGTCATGAGCCCCCTGGTCTACAAGTAGTTATGTAAGGGGTATGAGCTTCTCTTTCTCTAGACAACTGAGGCAGTTTGATTTTTGCTTGCATATTTATATCAATTACTTCCCCCATCTCTGTTCCCCAATAATATCCAGCTATAGTTAATATATAATAAAAGGGCCAGTTGACTTTCTCTCTACCATACCCTTGTGCATGACTCCTATATTTTTTCATAATCAATGTAATGGATTGGTTATATATGCATATTTGAAAATCATGTGGTCTATTGCAAGAAAAAAGGAATAAAGGACAATCCTACCTGATGGTACTGTAGATTTAAGTGTAGTTTAGGAAAAAGAAAAAAAAAAGATTTTTAAGATGATAATTCTGAAAATGTACCTTTTCAATTTCAATATACAGAAAAAGAATTGTATCAATATGTTTTAGTTTTCTTCTGTTTATTGTCAATCATGCTTTCAAAACATGAATTCTTACGATTACAAATTAGAAAATTAGCAGTATTTTTCTTTCGATATTGCAAAAAGCTTTGTAGTCGTTTGAGAATGTATTTTTTCCTCATTCTGCACAGATTTAAAACTTGATAAAAAAAAGAAAAACATTTTTCAAAATAATTATCTACACACCTGTCTTCCTGTTGGCAAGTACAACATATAAAAATGGCATATTTTGATTGAATGCTCAACTATCAAATGCAAAAATGATGTGTACAGTCTACAAACAATCTGTTGAATTGTATCGACTAAGCAGTGATGGGAGATTTCCTATTACCTGTTGTTTCTGAAGGTGCAGGTGTTGACTCTCCTGGAGAAGTACATTAATAAACAAATAAGTTTCCAGTTTTAAACAAGTCTTGTATGTTTGTTTAAATAGAGATTGAGAATGTAATGGAGAATAAAGGAAAATTCTTGGAATAAAACCGTCATGAGCACCATGGTCTACAAGCAGTAATGTAAGGAGTATGAGCTTCTTTTTCTCTAGACAATTGAGGCAGTTTGATTTTTGCTTGCATATTTATATCAATTACTTCCCCCATCTCTGTTCCCCAATAATATCCAGCTATAGTTAATATATAATAAAAGGGCCAGTTGACTTCCTCTCTACCATACCCTTGTGCATGACTCCTATATTTTTTCATAATCAATGTAATGGATTGGTTATATATGCATAGTGAAAATCATGTGGTCTATTGCAAGAAAAAAGGAATAAAGGCCAATCCTACGTGATGGTACTGTAGATTTAAGTGTAGTTTAGGAAAAGAAACACAAAGATTTTTAAGATGATAATTCTGAAGATGTACCTTTTCAATTTCAATATACAGAAAAAGAATTGTATCAATGTTTTAGTTTTCTTCTGTTTGTTGTCAATCATGCTTTCAAAACATGAATTCTTACGATTACAAATTAGAAAATTAGCAGTATTTTTCTATCGATAATACAAAAAGCTTTGTAGTCGTTTGAGAATGTATGTTTCCTCATTTTGACAGTTTTAAAACTTAATAAAAAGGAGAAAAACATTTTTCAAAATAATTATTTCAACACCTGTATTCCTTTTGGCAAATACAACATATAAAAACTTCATTATTGATTGCATGCTCTACTATCAAATGAAAAAACTATGTGTACAGTCTACAAACAATCTGTTGAATTGAATCGACTAAGCAGTGATGGGATATTTCCTATTACCTGTTGTTTCTGAAGGTGCAGGTGTTGACTCTCCTGGAGACGTAAATTAATAAACAAATACGTTTCCAGCTTTCAACACGTCTTGTATATTAGTTTAAATAGTATTTGAGAATACAATGGAGAATACAGGGAAATTATTGGAATTAAACTGTGATGAGCCCCTGGTCAACAAGCAGGAATGTAAGGTGTATGAGCTTTCGTTTCTCTAGACAATGGAGGACGTTTGATTTTTGCTTGCAAATTTATATCAATTACTTCCCCCATCTTTGTTCCCCAATAATATCCAGCTGTAGTTATTATATAATAAAAGGGCCAGTTGACTTCCTCTCTATCATACCCTTGTGCTTGACTCCTATAATTTTTTCATAATCAATGTAATGGATTGGTTATATATGCATATTGAAAATCATGTAGTCTATTGCAAGAAAAAAAGGAAGAAAGGACAATCCTACCTGATGGTACTGTAGATTTAAGTGTAGTTTAGGAAAAGAAACACAAAGATTTTTAAGATGATAATTCTGAAAATGTACCTTTTCAATTTCAAAATACAGAAAAAGAATTGCATCAATATGTTTCAGTTTTCTTCTGTTTGTTGTCAATCATGCTTTTCAAAATAATTATTTCAACACCTGTCTTCCTTTTGGCAAATACAACATATAAAAACTGCATATTTTGATTGCATGTTCTACTATCAAATGCAAAAACTATGTGTACAGTCTACAAACAATCTGTTGAATTGTATTGACTAAGCAGTGATGGGATATTTACTATTACCTGTTGTTTCTGAAGGTGCAGGTGTTGACTCTCCTGGAGACGTA
Organism: Xenopus laevis; assembly: GCF_017654675.1. NCBI lineage: Eukaryota > Metazoa > Chordata > Amphibia > Anura > Pipidae > Xenopus > Xenopus laevis. Next base: position 82,161,124 of record NC_054375.1, on the reverse strand, counting down.
AATTAATAAACTAATTAGTTTCCAGTTTTAAACAAGTCTTGTATCTTTGTTTAAATAGGGATTGAGAATGTAATGGAGAATAAAGGAACATTCTTGGAATAAAACTGTCATGAGCCCCATGGTCTACAAGCAGTAATGTAAGGGGTATGAGCTTCTCTTTCTCTAGACAACTGAGGCAGTTTGATTTTTGCTTGCATATTTATATCAATTACTTCCCCCATCTCTGTTCCCCAATAATATCCAGCTATAGTTAATATATAATAAAAGGGCCAGTTGACTTTCTCTCTACCATACCCTTGTGCATGACTCCTATATTTTTTCATAATCAATGTAATGGATTGGTTATATATGCATATTGAAAATCATGTGGTCTATTGCAAGAAAAAAGGAATAAAGGACAATCCTAACTGATGGTACTGTAGATTTAAGTGTAGTTTAGGAAAAAGAAAAAAAAGATTTTTAAGATGATAATTCTGAAAATATACCTTTTCAATTTCAATATACAGAAAAAGAATTGTATCAATATGTTTTAGTTTTCTTCTGTTTATTGTCAATCATGCTTTCAGAACATGAATTCTTACGATTACAAATTAAAAAATTAGCAGTATTTTTCTTTCGATATTGCAAAAAGCTTTGTAGTCGTTTGAGAATGTATTTTTTCCTCATTTTGTACAGTTTTAAAACTTGATAAAAAAAAGAAAAACATTTTTCAAAATAATTATCTACACACCTGTCTTCCTGTTGGCAAGTACAACATATAAAAATGGCATATTTTGATTGAATGCTCAACTATCAAATGCAAAAACGATGTGTACAGTCTACAAACAATCTGTTGAATTGTATTGACTAAGCAGTGATGGGATATTTACTATTACCTGTTGTTTCTGAAGGTGCAGGTGTTGACTCTCCTGGAGACGTAAATTAATAAACTAATTAGTTTCCAGTTTTAAACAAGTCTTGTATCTTTGTTTAAATAGAGATTGAGAATGTAATGGAGAATAAAGGAAAATTCTTGGAATAAAGCCGTCATGAGCACCATGGTCTACAAGCAGTAATGTAAGGAGTATGAGCTTCTCTAGACAATTGAGGCAGTTTGATTTTTGCTTGCATATTTATATCAATTACTTCCCCCATCTCTGTTCCCCAATAATATCCAGCTATAGTTAATATATAATAAAAGGGCCAGTTGACTTCCTCTCTACCATACCCTTGTGCATGACTCCTATATTTTTTCATAATCAATGTAATGGATTGGTTATATATGCATATTGAAAATCATGTGGTCTATTGCAAGAAATATGGAATAAATGAGCCCCTCATGCGGCTTGGTTAGTTGCTCTGAGAACGTTCAAAACGCCATCCCCTATCCTGTCCCCAAGGCTGCCTCTCTCTGGAGGAATTCACACCTCCAGCACTTCCTTCCATCTGAGGCCATGTGGTTCTGGGCCCAGAGCAATGTCAAATACCTGGGGGACATTGTGAGTAATGGGAGGTTCATGGATATGGTTCCGTTGAGAGATCAGGTGGGCCTTCCAGACCTTCCTATGTACCGTTATTTGCAGCTAAGACACATGTTTAGGGCACAATTCGGGTCTGGGGAGTTGGTATTGGGGGATTCTCCCCTTCTGGTCCAACTGAGGAAGGAGGACCCAGTTAAAATGGTTTCCCGGCTCTATGCCTGTCTGCAATCCTCCAAATCCCCCCCGTTCCGCTCCCTTTTCAGTCAGTGGCGGGCTGATATCCCAAGTTTGACTGAAGAGCACTGGGAGGAAGTAACGGATAGGCTTTACCAGTTCCTTATAAGCACCAGGGACAGACTTATTAAGTACAAATTTTTAATGAGGATATACTTGACCCCTAATAGACTTCATCAAATGGGGAAAATACCCCTTCCATTGTGTAAAAGGTGTGGAGATAATGATGGCTCTCTCTGGCATATGATATGGACGTGCCCTATTATAGCTAGATACTGGGCTAAGGTAGTAGGCTATATTGTTGATACATTGCAGTTACCCCCTCTAAAGAAACCAGAAATATGCCTCCTGGGTCTGTTAGATGATATGATACCAGCCAATAACACCAGGGTTCTGGTGAGGACATTGCTATTTTATGCTAAAAAGGTAATTATACTGCCCCTGCTCCTCCCAAGAAAGCGATCTGGTTTGCCTATGTTAATAAGATGCTGCCTCTAATAAAGTTGACCTATGAGGCCAGAGGGCAACCTGACAAGTTTGATAGGATATGGGGTGTCTGGATGGAGACACATATGTTAACTTTGCCATAAATGTGTGGTACATATATTGCTGTGCTTTGACTGTGTTCAGAATGTGAAGTTACGACTGCTGCTGTAATACTATTTTATTTTATTGCTTTATTTTATCTGTTCCCCATTCCCTTCCTTTCTGTATCCCCCCCTTTTTTTGAAAATTCAATAAAAAGAACACCTGTTAAAAAAAAGGAATAAAGGACAATCCTACCTGATGGTACTATAGATTTAAGTGTAGTTTAGGAAAAGAAACACAAAGATTTTTAAAATGATAATTCTGAAAATGTACCTTTTCAATTTCAATATACAGAAAAAGAATTGTATCAATATGTTTTAGTTTTCTTCTGTTTGTTGTCAATCATGCTTTCAAAACATGAATTCTTACGATTACAAATTAGAAAATTAGCAGTATTCCTCTTTCGATAATACAAAAAGCTTTGTAGTCGTTTGAGAATGTATTTTTTCTTCAGTTTGCACAGTTTTAAAACTTGATAAAAAAGAGAAAAACATTTTTCAAAATAATTATTTGAACACCCGTCTTCCTTTTGGCAAATACAACATATAAAAACTGCATATTTTGATTGCATGCTCTACTATCAAATGAAAAAACTATGTGTACAGTCTACAAACAATCTGTTGAATTGTATCGACTAAGCAGAGATGGGAGATTTCCTATTACCTGTTGTTTCTGTAGGTGCAGGTGTTGACTCTTCTGGAAAAGTAAATTCATAAACGAATAAGTTTCAAGCTTTAAACAACTCTTGTATATTAGCTTAAATAGTGATTGGGAATGTAATAGGAGTATAAAGGAAAATTCTTAGAATAAAACAATCATGAGCCCTTTGGTCTACTAGCAGGAATATGATACGTATGAGTTTCTTTCTCTAGACATTGGATGCAATTTGCTTTTTGCTTAAAAATGTATTTCAATTACTCCCTACATCTCTGTTCTCCAATAATATCCAGCTGTATTTAATATACAATGAAAGGGCCAATTGACTCCATTTCTACCATACCGTTTAGCTTGACTCCTATATTTTTTATCTTTAATTTAACGGATAGCTTATATAAGCATATTAAAAATCATGTGGTATATTGCAAGAAAAAAGAAATAAAGAAAAATCCTACCTGATGGTACTGTAGATGTAAGTGCAGTATAGGAAATGAAACAAAAAAAGATTTTTAAGATTATAATTCTTAAAATGTATCTTTAATTTGAAGGTACAGAAGGAGGATTGTATCAATATTTCTTAGTGTTCTTCTGTATGTTGTAAATCATGCTTTCAAAACAGGAATTCTTATGATTTACAAATTAGAAAATTAGCAGTCCATTTTTTTCTGTATTGCAAAAAGCTTTGTAGTAGTTTTAGAATGGTTTTTCTTCATTTTGCAAAGTTTTAAAACTTTAGAAAAAAAGAGACAAACATCTTTCAAAATAATTATCTATATACCTGTTGACTAGAACATATAAAAACTGCATATTTTGATTGTATGCTTTACTATCAAATGGGGGTTATTTACTAAAACCCAAATGAAAAAAATCACAAAAAATGTGTGTTTTTACAAAATCTGGCTTTTCAAAAATCACAAATTTATCTGAATTTATTTAACCTGAGGCTGGAAAACGAAGAATCTGAAATTCCGGCATCTCAGACCTGTCGAGGTTGTATATAAGTCAATGGGAGAAGTCCCAATGATTTTATCGATGTATGCTGGGTCTCATAAAAACTCCAATGTTTTCTGAGGTTTTGGGAAAAAATAGGAGGTTTCGGGTGAGAACTCGTGAAAAAATCTTGAAAATCGGGGGATACCTTGGAAAAAAACGCAAAAATCTGAGTTTTTACCTCAAAGCAAATTTTCGGGAAAATGTAATAATAAATAAGCGTTAACAACAAGAGCGGCTTAGATCGGAGTTTGTAGCAGACAATATTGAGATATTGAGATAAGTTCAGACCTTGATAAATAACCCCCTATATGTAAAGTCTACAAACAATCTGTTGAATTGTATTGACTAAGAAGTGATGGGATATTTTCTATTACCTGTTATTTCTGTAGGTGCAGGTGTTGACTCTTCTATAAAAGTAAATGAATGAACTAATAAGTTTCCAGCTTTAAACAAGTCTTGTATATCAGTTTAAATAGTGATTGAGAATGTTATGGGAGAATAAAGGAAAATTCTTGGAATAAAACTGTCACAAGCCCCATGATGTACAAGCAGAAATGTAAGGTGTATGAGCTCCTCTTTCTATAGACAATGGAGGCAGATTGGTTTTTGCTTGTAAATTTGTATCAATTACTCCCTCCATCTCACTACCCTAAATATATCCACCTGTAGTGAATATACAATAAAGGGGCCAGTTGACTCCATCTCTACCTTACCGTTTAGCTTGACTCCTATATTTTTTTGTGTTTCATTTAATGGATAGCTTATATATTCATATTAAAAATCATGTCGTCTATTGCAAGAAAAAAAGAACAAAGACAATCCTACCTGATGGTACTGTAGATGTAAGTGTAGTTTAGAAGAAAAAAAAAAAAAAAAAAGATTGTTAAGACTATAATTATGAAAATGTATCTTTTCATTTCAAGATAGAGAAAGAGGATTGTGTTAATATTTCTAAGTTTTCTTCTGTATGTTGTCAATCATGCTTTCAAAACATGAATTCTTACGATTTACAAATTAGAAAATTAGCAGTATATTTTCTTTCGATATTGCAAAAAGCTTTGAAGTAGTTTGAGAATATATTTTTTCTTTTTTTGCAAAGTTTTAAAACTTTATAAAAAAGAGACAAATATATTTCAAAATAATTATCTATACACCTATGTTCCTGTTGGCAAGTATAACATATAAAAAAATGTATATTTTGATTGCCTGTTCTACTATCAAATGCAAAGACTATGTGTACAGTCTACAAACAGTCTATTGAATTCTATCGACTAAGCAGAGATGGGAGATTTCCTATTACCTGTTGTTTCTGTAGGTGCAGGTGTTGACTCTTCTGGAGAAGTAAATTCATAAACTAATAAGTTCCCAGCTTTAAACAACTATTGTATATTAGCTTAAATATTGAATGGGAATATAATATGAGTATAAAGGAAAATTCTTAGAATAAAACAATCATGAGCCCTTTGGTCTACTAGCAGGAACGTGATGCCTATGAGTTTCTCTTTCTCTAGACATTGGAGGCAGTTTGCTTTTTGCTTGAAAATGTATTTCAATTACTCCCTCCATCTCTGTTCTCCAATAATATCCAGCTGTATTTAATATACAATGAAGGGGCCAGTTGATTCCATCTCTACCATACCATTTAGCTTGACTCCTATATTTTTTATCTTGAATTTAATTGATAGCTTATATATGCATATTAAAAATAATGTGGTATATTGCAAGAAAAAAGGAATAAAGAAAAATCCTACCTGATGGTACTGTAGATGTAAGTGCAGTATAGGAAATGAAACAAAAAAAAGATTTTTAATTCTTAAAATGTATCTTGTTTATCAATTTATTATATTCCTTTGATCAGGAAATTGTTAGGAAGCCTAGTAGGGAACGTCCCCATAGGCTTCCTAACAATTTCCTGATCGAAGGATTAAAATCCTAGGAATAACGCAAAATCCTTCGACTTCGATATTTTACTTTGATGGTTGAATATCGAGGGTTAATTAACCCTCGATATTCGACCCTAGGTAAATGTGCCCCTATTTGTACAGTCTACAAACAATCTGTTGAATTGTATCGACTAAGCAGTTATGGGAGATTTCCTATTACCTGTTGTTTCTGTGGGTGCAGGTGTTGACACATCTGGAGAAGTAAATTCATAAACTAATATATTCCAGCTTTAAACAACTCTTGTATATTAGTTTAAATAGTATTTGAGAATATAATGGAAGTATAAAGGAAAATGATGTGTATGCATTTCTTTTTCTCTAGACTATGGAGGCAGTGTGGTTTTAGCTTATAAGTTTATTTCAATTACTTCCCCCATCTCTGTTCCCCACTAATATCCAGCTGTAGTTAATATACAATAAAATGGCAAGTTGACTCTTTCTCTACCATATCTTTGTGCTTGACTCCTAATATATGCATATTAAAAATCATGTACTCAAGACTGCATGACTAAAGGACAATCCTACCTGATGGTACTGTAGATGTAAGTGTAGTTTAGGAAAATAAACAAAAATATGATTATAATTCTTAAAATGCATTTTTAATTTCAAGGTACAGAAGGAGGATTGTGTCAATATTTCTTAGTTACATAGTTACATAGTTACATAGTTACATAGTTAAATTGGGTTGAAAAAAGACAAAGTCTATTAAGTTCAACCCCTCCAAATGAAAACCCAGCATCCAAACACACACCTCTCCCTACTTTTACATAAATTATATATACCCATATATATACTAACTATAGAGCTTAGTATCACAATAGCCTTTGATATTATGTCAGTCCAAAAAATCATCCTAGCCATTCTTAAAGGCATTAACTGAATCAGCTATCACAACATCACCCGGCAGTGCATTCCACAACCTCACTGTCCTGACTGTGAAGAACCCCCTACGTTGCTTCAAATGAAAGTTCTTTTCTTCTAGTCTACAGGGGTGATCTCTGGTACGGTGATCCACTTTATGGGTATAAATGTCCCCTGCTATTTGTCTATAATGTCCTCTAATGTACTTGTTTAGTGTAATCATGTACTCTCGCAAGAGCTTTTTTTTCCAGAGAAAAACCCCAACCTTGACAGTCTACCCTCATAATTTAAGTCTTCCATCCCTCTAACAAATTTAGTTGCACTTCTCTGCACTCTCTCCAGCTCATTTATATCCCTCTTAAGGACTGGAGTCCAAAACTGCTCTGCATACTCCTGATGAGGTATCACTTGGGACCTATAAAGAGGCATAATCGTTCTACTGTATGTTGTCAATCATGCTTTCAAAACATGAATTCTTTTAATTTCAAGATACAGAAAGAGGATTGTGTCAATATTTCTTAGTTTTCTTCTGTATGTTGTCAATCATGCTTTCAAAACATGAATTCTTACAATTTACAAATTAGAAAATTAGCAGTATATTTTCTTTCTATATTGCAAAAAGCTTTTTCTTTGTTTTGAAAAGTTTTAAAACTTTATAAAAAAGAGACAAACATATTTCAATATAATTATCACTATACCTGTCTTCCTGTTGGCAAGTATAACATACAAAAACTGCATATTTTGATTGCCTATTTTATTTATTAAAGGTTGAGTTGTGTTTTGCCAAAATAATTTGAGTTTCTCAAGGGTAGTTTCACAAAGAAACTTGAATTTCTTAGATGTATTATGTCCTGAAACGGCCTGAATTCTAAAAATACTCCAGCTAAAACTTTTTGAGGTCATGTAGAAGTCAAAGGCAGATGTCTCTAGAACCATTTGAAAATGGATTCTAACTTCATGATTTTCTGCGTTTTTTTGTGGGTTGCACTCAAAAACTCAATCAATTCAAGGTATTTGAATTTTTTCACCAATAACTCACTTGTTCAATTTTATTATTCACGTTTTTCAACCTGATTGTATTGATTTCAGTCTTTTGTATTCAGGTTTTTTCATAAATAAGCAAATTATAGAATTTTGAGTTTATTAGAGGAAAAAAACCTTGCAAACCTTACAAACACTTTTACATTTGCAAGGGATTCTTTCTAATAAGATACAAACATTTGATAGATGGTGATCATTATTAAGAGGATAACAGATTTTACCCCATACTGCTCTTTCTGAAATTTCTTTTTTTACACAGTTTAATAAATAATGTAAGCCTTTGTCTATGTTTTGACATCACAAACACCCCAACCAGTTAGAAAGTGACCATTGCTCTGCAAAGTGCAGAAATACTAAAATGTCAATGTCAGTGATAATTTTCTTTAAAATTGTCCAAAAGTTTATCTTAATATATTAAATTGCTGAATTGATATCACTGGATAAAATATATTTTGATGTAATGATTTAGATTGTATGTGTGGTTTTTGAAGTTTCTATAGGTCCAAGAGTTTCTAATTCTGTATAAATAAAACATGCAAAAGTTAATAAACAGCTGCGCAGCTTGATGTTAGTTGTTTATAATGCAATATAGAGTGTATAGCAATAACTTTATAATATAGTTAAAAATCCATTTTGAGTTTTTAAAACAATGAATCTTTAACAATAATCTAATTTGCTTGAAATTGATTCTATATTTATTTTTTTATTCAGGATCTTAAAATGTACATTTTGTTTAAAGATGCAGATGAAGAATCATGACATTATTTTAAGAGTTCTGTATATTCTAAACCAACTAATCAGTTTTAAGCTTTGTACAAGTCTTGTATATCAGTTTATAGAATCAGTGAATGAAAAGAAAATGGTAGTATAAAGGGAAAACATGAATAAAACTCCATGGTTTAGAAGCAAAGACCGGATGTGTATAAGCAGCAGTTCCTCTAGACTGAGGAGGCAGTGTGTTTTTTGCATGCTACATTATATCAATCGTCTCACCAAGGATACTGGATGGAAGATGCCATATAACACAGCATGGAACAGGCAGGCCAGGCCAACACAAGCAGAACAGAAACGTCAGACAGGCCGGAATCAGAATTGGAGAGTGAAGAATAGTCAGTGGACAGGCAATTGGTCAGGATTGGAGAGAACAGAGTAGTCACAGCAGGCATGGGTCAGGATAGGGTCAATATACAGAGATTCAATTGGAATCACAAAGATTAAAGAACATAGGAACATTCAAATAGAACCTAACAACGGGCAAAGTCCTAAACACATAAATCCCCTTTTAAACAATTCGAATTTTGCGCCACAGCGCAATGATGTTATCACGCCGGTATAACTGCACTTATAAAACCCGAAAGTGCGCAGCAAACGCGGCAAAGGGGAAACCAGTGCTGGAGGAAAGAGGATACGTGTGGCGGGCGTCCCCGCTGGAAGCGGGGTGGGCATGCCCGCCAGCCACTAGACCACTAGGGAAAGCCACTGGACCACCAGGGTAACTTACTGCAGGTAATAGACGATTATGGGACCATTTGAGTCTATATCCCCCATACACTTATGCTGGATTCCTATACTTATTTCATGTTCAAATAAATGAATTGTTTAGATATGTATAAGCATATAAAGACAATAGTAAATGGAGGTACTGTGGATTCAAGTGAATGATTATAATTCTTAAAATGCATGTTTTATTTCAAGATAACGAAGGAGGATCATGCCATTATATATGGGTTATTCTGTGTATTGCAATCAAGGATGCAAAACATTAAGGGGGTTATTTACTAAACACTGTTTGGGCTTCTTGGGGCAAAACTTTATTTTTCAAGATTTATTACAGCCTGATGCATCAAGAAGCCTGAATCTGACATTCTGCCATCTCAGACCTGCTGATTTTGTGTACATGTCAATGAAGTTTCTGTGGTGTGCATTGGGATAAGCCAAAAATCAAACCTTTTTGGGCTTATCAGGCAAAAATTCAAAAAATGAAGGCATTTTAAAAAGTCCCAAAAAATCAAGCAATTTGGGAAAAATAATAGTAAAAATTAATAATAAAAAATAAGGGCAAACTGGGTATTAGATGTTGGTCATGTTTTTTTTAATAAAAAAGTAAGATAAATTTGGATTTTAGTAAATAACCCTTTATTATTACAATTTGCAAAATAGAGAATTATAAATATGTTTTCATTCAATATTGCAAGACGCTTTGTACACGTCTGGAAATATGTTCTTTTCCCTTCATTTTTACAAGCTTTAATTAATTACAACAAAGAGAAATATCTTTAAAATGATTATCTATACTGTACACCTATGTTCCTTAAGTTGACTACAATATACACATATTGTACATATTGCTGATGTCTACGATGATGTCCTTACTGATATCCAATGAGTTTGTGGTTGTGCAAAAAAACTCTGAAAACTCTGATTTTTCCATAGATTTCTGAGTTTTTTTGCGCAGAAACCATGAATAATTCAGAGTTTTCGTGTGAAAGCTCCAAAGTTTGCCCAACCATATTTGTTCTGGCTTTTTTCATAATAAACAAAGGTCTATTCAGAATTAATTAATCAAAATTACTTGGATTTCCGACTTAGAAATACTCAGATAAATTCAGACCTTGATAAATAACCCCTATGTGCACAGTCTATAAACAATCTGTTGAATTGTATTGACTAAGCAATGATGGGATATTTCCTTATATCTGTTGTTTCTGTAGGAGCAGGTGTTGTCTCTTCTAGAGAAGTAAATGCATACACTAATACGTTTCCAGTTTGCAACAGGTCTTGTATATGATTTTAAATAGTGATTGGGAATGTAATGCGAGTATAAAGGAAATTCTATGGAATAAAATGGTCATGAGCCCCATGGTCTACATACAGGAACGTGAGGTGTATGAGCTTCTTTTTCTCTAGTGTGGTAGTGAGGCAGTGTGGTTTTTGCTTTTGAGTTTATTTAAATTACTTCCCCATCTCTGTTCCCCACTAATATCCAGCTGTAGTTAATATACAATAAAGGGCCCAGTTGACTATCTCTACCATACCCTTGTGCTTGACCCCTATATTTTTTTCATAATCGATGTAAATGACTGGTTATATATGCATATTAAAAATCATGTGGTCTATTGCAAGAAAAAAGAAGGGCTGACAGACAATCCTACCTGATGGTACTGTATATGTAAGTGTAGTTTAGGAAATGAAACAAAAAAAGATTTTTAAGATTATAATTCTGAAAATATATATTTTAATTTCAAGATACAGAAAGAGAATTGACTCAATATTTCTTAGTGTTCTTCCGTATGTTCTCAATCATGCTTTCAAAACATGAATTCTTATGATTTATAAATTAGAAAATTAGCACTATATTTTCTTTCTGTATTGCAAAAAGCTTTATAAGAGTTTGAGAAATTTTAAAACTTTAGAATAAAAGAGACAAACATTTTTATACCTGTCTTCCTTTTGGCGACTAAGACATATAAAAACTGCATATTTTGATTGAAGCACTACTATCAATTACAAAGATTATGTTTACAGTCTACAAAAAATCTGTTAAATTGTATTGACTAAGCAGTGATGGGATATTTCCTATTACCTGTTGTTTCTGTAGGTGCTGGTGTTGTCTCTTCTGGAGAAGTAAATGCATCAACTAATAAGTATCCAGCTTTAAACAAGTCTTGTATATTAGTTAACATAGTGATTGAGAATATAATGGGAGTATAAAGGAAAATTCTTGGAATAAAACTGTTATCAGCCCCATGGTCTACAAGCAGGAATGTGAGGTGTATGAGCTTCTCTTCCTCTAGACTAAGGAGGCAGGCTATGGATTTTGCTTGCAAATTTATATCAATTACATCCCCCATCTCTGTTCCCCACAAATATCCATCTGTAGTTAATAAGGGGCCCAGTTGACTCCATCTCTACCATACCTTTTTGCTTTTGCTATATTGCAAGAAGCTTTGTAGTAGTTTGAGAATGTATTTTTTCCTCATTTTAAAAAGTTTTAAAACTTTATAAAAAAGAGACAAACTTATTTCAAAATAATTATCTATACACCTGTCTTCCTGTTGGCAACTAGAACATATAAAAACTACATATTTTGATTGCATGCTGTACTATCAAATGCAAAGACTATGAGGCATATATATCAAGGGTCGAAGTTCGAATTGAAAAAATGACGAAATGCCAACTATTGTCTCTTGAACATGCCAATACCGGATGTGACAATTTATATTTCTTTTATGTGTGTTTTAAGGGGGGTTAGACATTGCAGGCTCTGTGCAGGTTTATTACCTCCTGGTCCTTTGCTGCAAGCAGACTCCTGTCTCTCCCTGTGTCCCACTCTCCCTCCATTCCCCCAGAGGGTGTTTATGTATATCCACCAGGGAGCCATTTTTCCTTTGTTCTCTGAGGACGGTATGGGTGTTGGCACAACTTCAGGCAGTTGAAGGTGATTGGCTGATGTGCCAAACTGTCCTAATAGTAGCTCAGGGATTTGTCAATAATCCCTGGGAATGTGCCCCTGCTTTTGGGAAAACCCTTGCGCAGCCTCGACCAAGTTAGTCTATGCAGAGGAAGCAACCCAGTCAAAAAGTTGTGCAAGGACTCCCTGGATCTCCAAAACCAGGATTAAGGTAAACCTCTAGTTCCTCGGAGGCCTTTTACAGCTTCTTACAATAGGGATGTAAGTGGTAGTTTTTTGAACATTTTTCACATTTCATTTACTGTACTGTATGTGTATTATGTATATATTGCTATTTGTAAATATTGTGTGCTGTGAACTTTTTCTATTAAATTCCAATTAATAACTCAGCTAGCTTGGCTGATGAAAAGTACCTATGATTTTATCCTTTTTGGCACTTACACTGTTGGTTTGTAGTGGGGCCCTGGCTGTCTGGTACCTCTGAGACCTACAGGTTTATAGGAGCTCAGTAGGCCCAGACATAGGATTTGGGGTATAAGTGAGTGGACATATTAATCACCAGGTAGTCACATGCTACCCAAGCGCTGTTGCGCTTTCTAAAGTTTTGGGATAACTCAGGGAGATCCAGTGAAGCCCCATCCGTGGGGTCAGAAGACCTGGGTGCATTCAGGCTGGTTTTGAGTTGTGCTTCTGGCAGAGGTGTAGGCCTCTTTGGAATAGCCTGGGAGTATTGGTATTTTTTTATTTTTGCCCACTTATTATACCTGGTGGATGGAACTTTTTGTGACACCGGATATCTATAGTTTTAGGCTGATTTAGGACTTCTGTAAAGCAGGATATTACTGAATTTTTAAAGCAGAAGGCAGAAAACTGCATACTTTAGATTCCAAGGCCACACAATTCTGAAACATTAGGTTTACCCCAGACACCCATATATTTTTGAAAGGTAGACATTCTGCTGATTCCAAAATTGGTAAGTATGTCTCTCTACTCCTAACTACCAAACATCAAAGCTTGTCTGAACGTTGTGGTTTTTATAAAAATGTATCAAAATTCTGAAAAATCACTTCAAAGGTTTTATTTTGCTGCTCTTCATACCCCACACTATATTAGATACCAAGATAAAGCACACTGAATATGATTGCCAGGGGACCACTGAACAGTTTGATGATCACTGTGCATAGGTTTACCAAATGACCTGGCATTAAGAGACCCCAATATGAAGTTAGCACATCCAAATTGTCCAGAACTTTACTTCAGCTACTGAAAAATCAACACATTTACTGCATTTTTTGTGGGGTAAAAACACAGAAGAATTGGTTTACCCCCCAAGACCATATATATTTGGAAAATACACATTCTACCGGATCTAAAATGGGTACCAATGCCTTTCTGCAAAATTTGGGTTGATTTTCTTTACTAAAAATGATTTTTCTTTTGACCCAGAAGGTGAGTGATTGCTAGCCCAGTTCCCTTCACTTCCTCTGGGCTACAAACTCACTTTTAGATCCCCTACCCCTCCCCTGCACCTGGGTGCATTTTTCTGCTGTTTCAGCGCAAATTGTTTAATTTTGTACAGATTGAGTGGGTATTTTGATTTTGAACACAGTTTTGTGAGGAGAGAAAGCTAAAGGGAGAAGTATTTAATATAAATATAAAATATTTTCCAGCAGCAGCAGTGCAGCTCGCAGGCACCTGCTAATATTAACCCTCTCCCTACCAGAGCTTCTCAACTTAAAATTTACTTTTTTTGTTGATCAACAGTAATGTTTTCTTTTTGTTCATTGTTTTGTAAAATAATGGGAGGAAAAAAAGGGAAAGTTATAAAAGTTATAAAAAAATACCTCAGGGTACTAAAGCAAAAGTACCTAAAAAACCCAGCTGTTGCTCTGCAAGGAAACACCAGTCAGAGCCCATGTCAAAAAGCCCCACTGCGTATACTTCTGCTGTTGCAGCCAATGAGACTCCTGCTAAAACATTTGCGCAGGCAGTAGCTACTGGCAGCAACCGAAGCCAAGTCACTGCTGGGGTAAAGAAGCTTACAAGGAAGCATGGGGTCAGATGCCTAATGTCAAGTGTTCATGGCATAGAGGCGTATATAAAGGCTATAGCTAAAGTTTTGGGCTCCTCTGTAATAGTGGCAGCAAGTAAAATGTATGGCAAAACCATAATCTTTGCCCGTACACTAACTATAGTGCATACTCTGGTGCAGAGGTGTATCACAATGGGAGGGAGTTATGCCCCTGTGGTCTTATCTAATGTGCCCCCTTATTGCAAGACCACTTATTGTACCCCCACTTACAAGCCCTTGAGGAGTTAAAGTCAACTATGTCTAAAATGCCCATGGGATATAAGGAGAGCAGACTGAGGCATGTCCTTTCCTTTAAAAGGCAGGTGCAACTACTTTTACCTCTGGGTCAAGACACTATTGAGGGGTCTTTCAGGGTTCCGTTTGAAGGGGTTCTGTATAAAAAAAATTTCAGCACAGAGGAAGTAAGGTGCTTCCTTTGCAAGAGCCTGGGGCACACTTGCTAGAGTTGCCCCAAAGGACATAGTAAGGTCACAGTCCCTGTTCCTGCCCCCAGTGCCTCAAATAAAACATCTTATCCTGCTGGGACTATTTCAGCAGGGTCTTCAAAGGGGATACTGCCTTCACTAAAGAACCTCAAGGTGCCTGTTACAAAACCCACCTCTACAGCATCCAAACCTCCTCCTTCTTCACTGAATTTATCTAAAGGCTGCAGCATGTTTTTCAATTGCAGCAAAAGAGAAGGAGGGGAAAATGTGAATGCATCTCCCAGGGCCACAGTTGGTCCTACTACAAAAAATTGTACCCCTGTTATGAGTGCCCCTGAAGGTGTGGGGGTGCCCATGATTGTAACAACTGTTGGGGTGGGAGCAGGCCCTTCAGATACCAAGAAAAAGAAAAGGAAATTTAAATCCAACTGGCTAGTACTTGAGGAATGGGCATCAGTGGTTAATGATGGAGCACCCCCATCCAAGGGTAAAAAAAACATCTGCTGCTTATGTGGTGACATTGTCTGGCCCAACTGTTGGTTGCGGTCAAACGGTGTCAGATCATGCACTCGTCTGTAGACCAGGTAAGGAATAATGAGGTTAATGGTCTGTACAGCCTTGACCATGGCAGTGTGGGTCTCCCCACAGAGTCAGGGGTGCAGCATTTGCCTTCAAATCATTTGAAAGATCTTCCCCTGGATGGTAAAGGGACACCTAATGAGACTCCTGCAGAGTGGGCATTCAGTGTTCCTGGGGTGCTGAGATTTGGGAACTACAACCATCCTCAGTCTTTATTACCTCAATGTATTTCACTCCAGGAGGAGAGAATATTGGGCTAACCCCTATACAGGACCCTGCAGATGAGACTGCTAGGGAGGATGATGAGGGTGGAGTTGTAAATATGGAGGAGGGTAGCCAGACAAACTCTACAGTTCATGCTAAGATCTCTCCTCCCTTGTATTCCACTGACCCCACTGTTATTGCCATCCAGGAGGCACAGGAGGCATTGGAGAGGGCAGAGGCTAACTATTGAGCCTCCACAGCTCCCCCTGTTACTGAGGAGCTAATTATTTCTGTTGCTCCTGTGTCAAACACTTCTAAATGTGTTTCAGGTGAAGTTGAGAGATGACCTGAGCCTCTGCAGGATCTCCAGATGACAAGTGATTCTAATCCTTCTCCTGCAACATCTTGTGGAGAGATTCTCAAAGCTCTAGTGGAGAGGGGAAATTATCAATCCCTTAGCCAGTAAGAGGTCATGGATGAGGGGAACCTCAAAGAGGAGGTTGACAAAGGAGTGGCAAATCTTTCTACCCCAATCATCCCTGCTGAGGAACTTAAAAAGTTTCTTGAGAGCACCATTGGTGTTAAATAAGAGAAGAAGCTACACATGGCTCTGGAGAAGTGGCACGATTTGCTTTTAATTATCAATTCTGTGAGACAATACATTAAGGTCATAAAAGAGGCCAAGAACTATGGAACAGCAGAATATCTCCGTATAATGAAGTTTCACAAAAATGTTTGTCTCATCAGAACGAACGATTTTTCTACGACCAAAAAACCTTAGAAAGCCTATGGGGACCTTTCCCATAGGCTAACATTGAGGTTTGGTAGGTTTTAGGTGGTGAAGTAGGGGGTCAAAGTTTTTTTTAAAGAGACAGTACTTTGACTATCGAATGGTCGAATATTCGAACGATTTTTAGTAAATTTGCCCCCATGTGTACAGTCTATAAATAATCTGTTGAATTGTATTGACTAAACAGTGATGGGATATTTTCAATTACCTGTTTCTGTAGGTGCAGGTGTTGACTCTTCTGGAGAAGTAAATTCATAAACTCATAAGTTTCCAACTTTAAACAAGTCTTGTATTTTAGTTTAAATAGTGATTGAGAATGTTATGGAAGTATAAAGGAAAATTCTTGGAATAAAACTGTCATGAGCCCCATGGTCTACTAGCAGGAATGTAAGGCATATAAGCTTCTCTTCCTCTAGACTAAGGAGGCAGTGTTTTTGTTTGCAACTTTATATCAATTACTTCCACTATCTCTTCCACTATCTCTTTTCCCCAATAATATGTAAGATGCGCAGGGAGATCTCTTCATTCCCTTATCTCCCGGTATGTCTCCCTTTGGGTCCTTGTGTGCAGGCACGCACTTCCGGGTTGCACACATTAGGTCCTGGACACTAGCGCATGGGCGCTGGGCGTCATGATGTTATCCAAAGGCACAGAATTCAAACTTGGCACTGAATCCTCCTTAATGAGTCCGATCTCCATTTTGTAAGTGCCCAAGGTAGGCTTCAGTTTACCTGTAACTACTCAAGCATATATTCTGCTTCTGATGTCCTGGTTTTGACTTCTGCCTGATTATTGACTATGATTATTCCCGCCTGCCTTGAACTATTCGCCTGACTCTGATTATACCTTCTCTTCATCCCTGCTGGTATCTCACTTACGTTCCCGCTACGTACTTCCTTGTTGGCTTCCACAGCAGAAAGCCTGGGGTCCCACAGGGTTCACCTGTGCATCCTTGGGTGCGTTCACTGAACAGGGTTCCTGATAACATGGCCATTACTGTTAGCTTGGGCCAATGGAACTTTCCCAGGCTGCTGCTTCCCTGACTATGGAGGGATTTTTTGACCTTATGATGAAACATTTGGATAGCCAGGAGGCTCAACAGACGCATCTGGCTCTGTCGTTGCAGCACATAGTTTCCAATCGAGAGTCTCTACAAATCTCTGGCTCTGCGGCTCATTCTTCTCCATCTGCACCTTCCAAGGTTCTGAAGATTACTGCTCCGGTCTGCTTTGGGGGCGTTCCAGTTGGTTCACGAAGGTTTCTTACCCAGTGCAAGATCCAGTTAGATTTGGCACCTGATCAATTCACCATGGAGAAGTCAAAGGTTTTGTATATTATCACCCTTCTACAAGGCAAAACTCTTGCATGGGCTTCTCTATTGTTTAGAAATGATCCCTTAGTTCATGACTTTACAGCCTTCCTTTCCATGTTCCGCCAAGTTTCTAATGTTCCTGGTCAAAAGCATAATGCCTCTGACCGGCTCATGAAAATCAATCAAGGATCCAACACGACCTCCAAATATGCCATTAATTTCTGGACTCTGGCTGCAGAAGTGTCCTGAAATAATGATGCACTTATTGCAGCTTTCTGGAGGGGGCTTCATGAGGATCTAAAGGATGAGCTGGTCACTCGGGACCTGCCAACTTCTTTTGCTGATTTAGTGTTGTTCTTTGTCAAGATTGATTTCTGAATGAGAGAGTGTTCTCTTAAGTTGCATGCCCATAAACCTTTGGGTGCATCCTACGTCAGGTCTGACTTTCCTGCTCCTGTGGTCTCCATGCTGCTGGTTTACAATGAACCTATGCAAATAGGAGCTACACGCCTAATACCAGAGGAGAGAATCAGTAGGAGAAACTCTGGACTTGCATGTGTGCTTGCTGGTTATTTGCTGAGCTCCTGTCCTACCAGACCTCAGAATCAGGAAAACGCTCCAGCCTAGGTGTGAGGGGGGAATTTCCCTAGGCATGTTTCTCCCTTTCTACCTTGTCCGGTACATTTTCCTGCCAAACTTTTCTGGATTCCGGAGTGGCAGGAAATTTCATTGATAACTCATTTGCCAAGTCCTGTAGTTTGAGCTCCTTTCTTCTCAAGATTCCTCTTTCTGCCACGGGCTGTTGTTGGCAGACCTATTTCCCCCAGTGTTCTTTCTTCTGCCTCGACACCAGTCCTAATTTGAGTGGGCAGTCTTCATGAAGAGGCTCATCGATTGTCCTGATACTCCAATCATTTTGGGATTTCTGTGACTTGGGCTTTAATAATGCTTCTATTAATTGGGCTACTGGAGATCTTACAGGCCTGGAGTCTGTATTTCTGGTCTAATTGCATCTTTTCATCTGTTATTCCTGTGGCCCCTTCATCTCTACTTTTGGCATCCAATCCTCTTCTTCCTGATGCCTACAAGGAGTTTGTAGATGTTTTTTAAAAGAAAAATGCTAAAATGTGTTACCACTGCATCGTTCCTACGATTGCCCCATTGACTTTGTCCCTGGTTCCATCCCTCCTAGAGGAAGAACATATCCATTTTTTGTCCCAGAGACCCAACCCATGAAGGAATATGTCCTGGAGAATCTGTCCAAGGGCTTCATTAGGAAGTCTACATCTCCTGCTGGGGATGGTTTCTTTTTCGTCCAAAGAAGGATGGCACTCTTAGACCATGCATTGATTACAGGGCTTTGAACAAGATTACAATTAAAAACCATAATCCCTTATTTTTGATACCAGAGTTATTTGACACAGTGATGGGAGCCAAAGTCTTCACCAAGCTCAATTTATGAGGTGCATATAACCTCATTCATATTTGTTAGGGGGATGAGTGGAAGACCGTGGCACCCATTATGGCCCTCAAAGAAGCCCTTTAAAACTTCCTGGACTCCTCAAGCACAGGAGGCATTTACTTCACTCAAGAAACTTTTTAGCACAGCTCCTATTCTTTGTCATCCAGATCCTGCTAGGCTGTTTATTCTAGAGGTTGATGCATCCGAGGTATAGGAGTTGGTGCTGTATTGTCTCAACGAACAGAAGGGACCCTCCATCCATGTGCTTTCTTTTCCCACAAACTTTTACCAGCGGAGTGAAACTATGATGTAGGCAACCGTGAACTTTTGGCTGTTAAACTCGCACTGAAGGAGTGGTGGCATTTGCCTGAGTGGGCTAAAGAGCCTATCACTATTTTAACAGACCATAAGAACCTTGAATACATTTCTTCTGCTAGAAGACTTAATCCTCATCAGGCCCATTGGGCTTTGTTCTTCTCCAGATTAATTTTTTTATCTCCTATCTCCTATCCAATCCCGTCCACTCCTATTATTTCCCCTAATCTTGTGCTGGCTCCCACTTCTCTTTCATGATCCAATTTTTCTAATGTGGAGCATCCTCTTGAGTTTCCTCCTGGCAAGATTTTTGTTTCCCAACAAAGAGTCTCCCAAGTTCTTGAATGGGACCATTCTTCTAAAGTTTCTGGGCATCCTGGTATCAAGAAGATTTACAATTTCATTTCTAGATATTGCTGGTGGCCATCTATGCTTAAAGATGTGATATGTTTTGTCTCTGCCTGCACTGTGTGTGCGCAACAAAAGACTCATGCCATGTGGCCTTCTCCAGCCTCTACCTGTGCCCGCTCAACCTTGGCTCGATATTGCCATGGGTTTTATCATGGATTTGCCAAAGTCTTCTTACATGACTATTATTCTTGTAGTCATTGACAGATTCTCTAAAATGGCTTATTTTATTCCTCTAAAGAAACTTCCCTTGGATGCTGGCTTGGCTCAAGTGTTCATTAAGGAAGTTTTCAATCTGCACGGTGTTCCACAGTCCATCATCTCAGATCGAGGGGTACAGTTTGTCTCCAGATTTTGGCATGCTTTCTCTAAACATTTAGGAACAAAATTGAATTTTTCATTGGTTTATCACCCACAAAGCAATCGCCAAACTGAGAGGACTAATCAGATATTGGAACAGCCTTTGGCTACAATCCATCTGCTCTTCCACCTGAGGTTTTTAGGATGGAGAATCCTACGGCAGATGCTGTCGTCCATGATTTCAAGACTATTTGGGCCACAGCCCATCGATCTTTACATAAAGCTTTGTCTTCTCAGAAAATTGCAGCCGACAAACATCATTGAGCTAATCCTCCCTACCAGATCATAGATTTTGTTTGGCTTTTCTGCAAAACACATCAAGCTTTGGTTACCTTCTCCCAAGTTTGGTCCTCGGTATGCTGGTCTTTTTAAGGTCAAAGTGGTTTTGAACCCTATCTATGTCCAGTTAGATCTTCCCCCTTCCATGACCATTTCAAAAAGCCTTTTGTTAGGAATAAGTTTTACATGGACCAACAGCCTCCTTCTCCCATTATCTTTGATGATCATCAAGAGTTTGAGGTTCAGGAGATTTTGGATTCAAGGAGGTTGAGAGGTAATGTTCAGTATTTGGTGCACTAGAGGGGTTTTGGACCTGAAGAGAGATCTTGGGTAAGAGCAGCAGATGCCCATGCTCCTCCATTGATCAAGATCTTTCACAAAAAGTTTCCAGATAAGTTCTGGGAGCCCCCGGAGGATATTCCTGAAGGGGGTACTGTAAGACGTGCCAGGAGATCTCGTCATTCCCTTATCTCCCAGCGCGTCTCCCCTCGGGTCCTTGTGTGCAGGCTCACACTTCCAGGTTGTGCGCATTAGGTCCTTGATGCTGGCATATTGATGCTGGGCATCATGATGTCATCAAAAGGTGTGGAATTCAAACTTGGCACCAAATCTTCCTTAAAGGGATACTGTCATGGGAAAAAAATTTTTTTCAAAATGAATCGGTTAATAGTGCTGCTCCAGCAGAATTCTGCACTGAAATCCATTTCTCAAAAGAGCAAACAGTTTTTTTTATTTTCAATTTTGAAATCTGACACTGGGCTAGACATATTGTCAATTTCCCAGCTGCCCCAAATGATGTGTCTTGTGCTCTGATAAACTTCAATCACTCTTTACTGCTGTACTGCAAGTTGGAGTGATATCACCCCCTCCCTTCCCACCCCAGCAGCCAAACAAAAGAACAATGGGAAGGTAACCAGATAACAGCTCCCTAAAACAAGCACACAATAAACTATATTCTCAAACTGTAAGGACGTGCTGTGAGTGTGCTCTGTGGAAGTGTGTATCCCCCAGGCCCTTGCGGGTCTGGGGAGGATAGTTTTCATTTTTTGGAGCGATTCCCCCCTCCCCCTTTCTTTAATTTGACCCTGTGCTTATTTTTTGGACTTTTTTTTCACTTAAAAAAACCTTGGGAAGTCTGCTATCTTCCTTCAAGGTGAGAAAAAAAAACAGACACCCCCTGGGAACATGCGGCGTTCCAGGCTGGGAAGTAGAAGGAGGTCTGCAGAGAGTAATGTAGCAGTACCTGGAGACCGGATGAAAAAGGCAGCAAAAGGGAAGGCTCTTAAAGTTGCTTTGGAAGAAAGTGGTCTCTCAGCTGGAGAGACTGAAACTGGTGCTGGCAGCCATCGAGAGAAGGATCCGAATGCAGAAGCTGCTGTGGGAAGCCGTAGCAATTCTGCAGAGGAGACAAATGCGGAAATGACCGAAGTCTCGGGGAAAGCACCGCAGAATGGAGGAAGCAGCCAGCACAATCCCACACAGAGTGGCAGAGAGCGCCCTGCAAGAGCCAAGGTCTTGTCTGATCTCAGAAACATCAATTACAGATACCAGACAGGGGGTGAGTGAATCTTCAAAGAATGTGACTGCAGCTGCAGGAGCTGCAGCTTGTGAGAGGGGGGAAGGGAGCTCAGAGACTTATGTTAATGAGAGGCAGACTATGGACACTGATCTGAGGTCTGTTTCATTAAAAGTATAAGGGGGAAATATAAGTGGAACTTTTGTTACTAATTTGGATAATTCTGAACATTCAGGGAAGGACAATGAAAGTACTGGGGGAAGTAATGTAATAGAATATGACAAGATCATAAGTGCTTTAAATGAACTTAAATGTTTAGAAACAAAGCAGAATGTACTGACAAAAGGGATTGATGTACTAATTAAGGATTTACGACTGCTTAAAGGAGCCAAAAGGACTAAAGCAATAAGGGAACTGACTTATTTAAATAAGGAAATGGAGGATGTGGAAGTTCAGATTAAAACTGTGCTGGACATTATTGAACCATGGAAGGAACCTTATGCAAATAAAAAACATTTTGAAGAAATGGAACAAGGGGGTGGGGATGTGGCCGCAGAAAGACTTTTTAAAATATCAGAATTATTGAAAGAAAATGCTAACGAAAATGTTTCTCCCCCTAAACAAAAAAAATCTTCTGATGATAACGATTTACCATTAATTGTTTTTGATGATCCAATTGAACAGGTTGTTACTGATCCTATGCCAGAAATGAATGTTGATATGCAACCTAATAATATGCCTAATGTTCAGTCTGAAAATGTTGAAAGAAATGCAGATGGTGGAGAAAATAATGCAAATGTTTCTGTGAAACCCAAGGAAGTAGGCAATGTGTGGGGTCAGAAAAAACTGTTTGGGAATGTGCAGACTGGTGGGGAGGAGGATGATTATGGTAAACGTAAAAATGCTGTTAAAATTAAGTGGACAGGAGAGAGGGAAGATTTTCCTAGCAGAAGTTTTGTAGGTAAGATTTTGGTGAAGCAGTTACTTGGTTTCTCAGAAGAGAATGTTTATGCTATGATAAGTGTTACAGACATGGAGTTTGATTTGAGCTTTAAGTTGTCGCAGGGACTAGAGGAGTTTTGGCGGAAATACAATTTGACAAAGAATGCTAAGAAATGGGTACAATTTAGAGTTATCCCTATTTCCAAGCCGGAGTATAAAAATGTTACTATTCTGATGAAAAATGAGACTGTGCACCAGGAGGATGTTTTGATCTGGTTAAAGAGACAATGTACTGTTGTATCCCCTCTAGTCAAGATCTATGATGAGGAAGGTTTCTGGGTAGGTGGCTACAAAGTACAGGTAAAATTAAATTCTGAAGGTTATACACAAAGGCATTTACCTACATCCTTTTCCATTGGGAAAGACAGGGGAGTTTGCTTCTATGTGGGACAACCTAAACTCTGTTTTAAATGTGGGGCTAGAACACATTTGGCTAGTAAATGCAGTGTTAAAAAATGTGCCTTTTGTGGAGAAACAGGACATCTTAGTAAAGAATGTGAGCAACAAATCAAATGCAATCTTTGTTTAAAAACCAGCCATGCTTACAGAAACTGCCCAGAAGCCTGGAGGAATGTAAAAAAAAATCATGTCCTAACATAGAACAATTAAAAGAAAATATGGTAGAAACTGTCCCGGAAAAACAAATACAAGTGTGTAAACAAGCAGAAACTGCAGCACAGAGTAACGTTATCCCAACCCCTAGTGAACAACAGAAAGGGGGAGAATGGAAAGAGGTGAGAAGGGAAAATAAAAAAAGGGTAGAGGTGAGGAGGGAAACCAGAGCAAGGAGAATTGAGAAAAAAAATGTAATCGGCAAAATGACAATCGAGAGCCAAAACAGGTACGAGGTTCTGGGAAAAAATCATGGGGGGAAGAGGTTGAAGAGTTGGAAAAAATGGAGGAGGAGGAGGAGAGAGAAAAAAGAAAAAATCAAGTACAGGACACGAGCAGGAAAAAAAAGTAAAAAAGATATTATTAGATATTTCATTTGAAAATAAATTGATTAGACTTATCAATGTGTATGGGCCACATACAATTTATGAAAGAAGATCATTATTGAAAGAAATCAAGCCATTCCTTTTCACATCCATCCCAATAATATTCGCAGGAGACTTTAATCAAGTCTTAGGAGAAAAGGATAGAACTGGCAAAATTAATAAATATGAAAGTTTATTTTTTAGAAACTTGATCTCTGATGCAGGTATGGAAGATGTGGCTACTTGCAATGGGAGGGAAGGCCTCCATACATACAGATGCGGTCAGAGAAGCAGTAGGATAGACTTTATATTTGTTAAAAAAGGTGGAGTTCATTCTAACTTTAGAGAGATAGGAGTTGAATTCTCTGACCATGTGGGTTTGTACTTTCATTATGGTGCAGAGGGGGGTTTGGAGTTTGGAAAGGGTCTTTGGAGACTTGGCAAAGAGATACTAGAGGAGGAGGAGACGAAAGTTGCTTTTAAGGAATTTTTGGAATTGCAAAAAACCAGAATAGATTTTTTTTGATTCTGTTGTGGATTGGTGGGACTCGGCTAAGGATTCTTTCCGTACCTTTTTCACTTCTACCTCTTTTAAAAAAGGGAGGGCCAGAGAAAAAGAGAGTCAATCTTTGAGAAGGAAACTTGAAATCTGTATTTCGAAAGGGGAGGGGGGAGAAAAAGTAAACCAGCTTAAGTATTTGTTGAGACAGCATCAGTATGACCGGTTTAAGTCCCTGGTTCTGGAGAGGGACTATGGGAAATCTTGTTCCCCAGACCCTTTTCAGAATTGTAAGGAGACTGTTAAGAGGAAACTGGTCAAAGGTCTTTATGACTCCCAGGGTAAGTTAGAAAATTCTAGGGAGGGTATCCTGGAGGTTGTGGAGACTTACTATGCTGAACTCTACAGAGAACAAGCTTTGGATGGAAAAAAGATTCAAGCTTTCCTAGAGGCGACCCCAGTCACTGACACTGCTAATTTGGACCTATCCCCTTTGGTATCAGAGATCACAGAGGAAGAAGTAAGACAGGCAATTGATAAACAACAGAAAAAGAAGGCCCCTGGACCAGATGGGTTCACAGCGGAATTTTATGTCACTTTTAAGGAAGATCTGGTTCCAGTGTTGGCCCAAGTCTTTAATGCATGCCTGTCAGAAAAACATCAGTCTCCATCTATGCAGTCTTCTTCTCTGATTCTGATATCAAAGGGGAAGGATTCGAGGCACATTGGGAATTGGAGGCCGATTGCCCTTCTTAATTGTGATAGGAAGATTCTGGCAAAAATACTTTCACAGAGGTTGGGTGCGGTGGCAGGTGCTCTCTTATCTGCATCTCAATTCTGCTCAATAGAAGGTAGAAGTATTTTCGGGCTATTCTTTCAATAAGGGAAGCACTGGAGAGATGTAAAGCTTGGAAGTGGGGTACATACTTTCTGTCTTTAGACCAAGCTAAAGCCTTCAATAAAGTCAATCATGAATATCTATAGGCGGTTTTGCACAGATACGGTATTCCGGAACAATTCATAAACTGGATTAAAGTACTGTATAAAGAGGCAAAAAGCTTTCCATTGATTAATGGTTGGAAAGGCGAGGACTTTTCGGTGAAGGCTGGTGTGAGACAGGGGTGCCCTTTGAGCCCGCTCCTGTATGTTTTCTCTTTGGATCCTTTCTTGGTGAGACTGCAGAAGTGTGGGCTTGGGGGTGTTCCGTTTCCATTGGGCCAATCCTTTAAGTCCCTCGCCTACGCGGATGATATAACTCTAGTAATATCAAAACCTGAGGAGGAGGGAAAGGTTTTGGAGTGTATCAGAAGCTACTCTGAGGCCTCAGGGTCTCAGATCAATCATGAAAAATCAGAAGCTTTTTGGAGTTTAGACGGGGAACCAAGTTTTAGACTTGAGAAATTCCCAGTAGCCTCAGATCTAGTTAAAATCTTAGGGATCAAATTTAGGAAGGGAGATCTTGATAAGGTAAATTGGGAAGAAAAACTGAATACTGGTCTGGCAAAAGTTCAGCGTTGGAAGGCTTGGAAGCTGACCTATAGAGAAAGGATTGACATTATTAAAGGAGAAGGAAAGCTATGGAGACATTTTATTGCCAATAGATTAGCTGCAATAGTGTATTTATTCTGCAGAATACTTTACCATACCTGAGTAAAAAGCTCTAGATGTTCTCTATTTGTTTAGGATAGCAGCTGCCATATTAGCTTGGTGTGACACCACTTCCTGCCTGAGTCTCTCGAGTAACTCCCTGCTTACTCATTACTCTGGGCTCAGATTACAGCAGCGAAGAGGGAGAGGAGCAAACTGAGCATGCTCACACCCGGGGCAAGGAGGTTTAAGCTGAAAACAGGAAGTCTGATACAGAAGCCCATGAGTACACAATAGAAGAAAAGAAATGCTGTGTTTGTTTTGACAGAGGACTCAGAGCAGCATTACTTTGAGGATTTACTGGTGTATTTAGGTGGACCTTACTGATAAGGCTTACTTAGTTTTAACCTTTCCTTCTCCTTTAAGACTTTCTTGATTCCGCTCTTCCTTTTCGTCTCTTATGTCTTCTTGTTGCCAGAATCTTTCTATGCCCGGATCCAGAGCCTCTTCTTCCAAATGCTTTGGGGAAGTAGGCTCAACCCAGTAAAAAGGGATTACTTTCCTGCAGAAGAAAAAGGGAAGGTTGGACATGCCGTGTCCTGTGGTTTTCTTCTGCACAATCTTCCTAAAGTTTAACTTTGGAGGGGTGGTGCAGGGGAAAGAGTCTCTGTGGGAAGTCAGTGTAAGAGATTGGACATCACCTTTCATCAAAGATTGGCTACTCGGTGGTAGAGTGAAAGAGATAAGGATAAGAGGAGGCCTTGTTCCCACTTATCTGCGACAAGCAGTTAAAACTGTAAAAAAATAGAACATCAGTTCTGATGAGTTAAGATCATTGCATAGAAAATTGCTCTATTGGAAAGTTATAGACTTACATTTTGCATCTCCAATAGGAGTAAAAGATTGCCCGGAAGAGACTTTGGCAGAAAGCATTAAGTTCCTTACACATAAAAGAATGCCAAGGAAATTTTGGGACACTGCATGGCTGTCGTTACAGGGCAAAATGTATGTGAGAGGCAATTTAAAATACCTCAATGTAGTAGACAGAGAGTGTCCATGGGGATGTAAAGTGGATGAATCTCAAGAGCATTTTCTCATAGATTGTCCAGTTTCTAGCTCATTAAGAGAAAAAGTGGCAAGACGTATGAATCTAAATCTAATAAAAGATTTGGATTTTACAGAATTTTCTTATGAAGTGGTCAAAGGTAATAGAACTGGTGGAAGAAACAAAAACACTTTGTACATCATTCTTGCAGTAATACGATATCACCTGTGGCACATGAGGTGCAGAATGACTACAAGTCAGATTGAAATGTCAGTAGAAGCGGTAACAGAGGCAATCAGTAGAGATGTCACTTTTATTAAGTCAAAAGAATTTGAAATTTCAGAGACACATACAAAAATGTGGGAAGGACTTTGTTTTTCTTGCTGAAATGTAATATGAAAAATGTAATATGTGACTGATTGTAACTTTTTTCTAGTTTGATTTGTTGTAAATCTGAATATTTTTAAATAAAATTCCCTAACAACACTCAATAGTAAAAACCCATGTCTCACTGAGACACATTCAATTACATTGAGAAGGAAAAACAGCAGCCTGCCAGAAAGCATTTCTCACCTAAAGTGCAGGCACAAGTCACATGACTAGGGGCAGCTGGGAAATTGACAAAATGTCTAGCCTCATGTCAGATTTCAAAATTAAATATAAAAAAATCTGTTTGCTCTTTTGAGAAATGGATTTCAGTGCAGAATTCTGCTGGAGCAGCACTATTAACTTTTTTGAAATTTTTTTTTTCCCCATGACAGTATCCCTTTAAAGAACTTGATCTCCATTTTGTAAGTGCCCAAGCTAGGCTTCAGTTTACCTGCAACTGCTCAAGCATATATTCTACTTCTGATATCCTGGTTTTGACTTCTGCCTGATTATTGACTACGATTATTGTCGCCTGCCTTGAACTAGTCGCCTGACTCTGATTATACCTTCTCTTCATCCCTGCTAGTACCTCGCTTACGTTCCTGCTTTGCACTTCCTTGTTGGCTTCCATAGCAGAAAGCCTGGGGGCCCAAAAGGGCGTCAGTGAACACCATCACCTGTGTATCCTTGGGTATGTTTGCTGAACAGGGTTCCTGATAATGTGGTCATTATATAATATCCAGCTGTAGTTAACATACAATAAATGGGCCAGATGACTTCATCTCTACCATACCATTTTGGTTTTATATTCAAAGTAAAGGATTGGTTATAGATACATATTAAAAATCAGTCTATTGCAAGAAAAAAAGGAATAAAGGACAATCCTACCTGATGATACTGTAGATGTAAGTGTAGTTTAGGAAAAGAAACAAAATAAGATTGGTAAACATCAATTCTTACTATTTGCAAATTGGAAAATTTTCAGAACATTTTCTTTCTATATTGCAAAAAGTGTTGTAGTAGTTTGAGAATATGTTTTTTCATCATTTCGAAAAGTTTTGAAACTTTAAAAAAAAAAGAAACATCTTTCAAAATAATTATCTATACACCTGTCTTCCTTTTATTGACTACAAAATATAAAAACTGCATATATTGCATGCTCTACTATCAAATGCAAAGACTATCTGTACAGTCTACAAAGAATCTGTTGATTGTATTGACTAAGCAGTGATGGAATATTTTCTATTACCTGTTGTTTCTGTAGGTGCAGGTGTTGACTCTTCTGGAGAAGTAAATTCATAAACTAATAAGTTTCCAGCTTTAAACAAGTTTTGTATTTTAGTTTAAATAGTGATTGAGAATGTTATGGGAGTATAAACGAAAATTCTTGGAATAAAACTGTCATGAGCCCCATGGTCTACAAGAAGGAATGTAAGTTGTATGAGCTTCTCTTTCTGTAGACAATGGAGGCAGTTTGGTTTTTGCTTGCAAATTTATATCAATTACTTCCCCCATCTCTGTTCCCCAATAATATCCTGCTGTAGTTAATATACAATAAAGGGGCGAGTTGACTTTATCTCTACCATACCCTTGTGTTTGACTCATATATTTTTTTCATAACCAATGTAATTGATTGGCTATATACAGATGCAGCCACTCTGGTTTGTGTGTTTGACACAGAATAACTAAATACAGATATCCCATTTATCCCATCTAATTAAAGCATACACCATTGTGAACAATGGTGCTTTGGTATGCTAATGAAAAGATTAAATGCATTAAAGTTAAAATGTCTTTAGATAATACAGTTTCTTCAATTAATCCCGAGTCATGACACATTTAACAAAAAAATCCAAGTGGCTTCATCTGTATGCATATTAAAAATCATGTGTACTATTGCAAAAAAATAGAAGGACTAACGGATAATCCTACCTGATGATACTGTAGATGTAAGTGTAATTTAGGAAAAGAAACAAAAAGAGGTTTTTAAGATTAAAATTCTGAAAATGTATCTTTTAATTTCAAGATACAGAAAAAGGATTGTGTCAATTGTGTCAATATTTCTGTGTTCTTCTGTATGTTGTCAATCATGCTTTCAAAACATGAATTCTTATGATTTACAAATTAGAAAATGATCAGTACATTTTTTTTCTATATTGCAAAAAGCTTTGTAGCAGTTTGAGAATGTATTTTTTCCTCATTTTGAAAAGTTTCAAAACTTTATAAAAAAAGAGACAAACATTTTTCAAAATAATTATCTATACACCTGTCTTCCTTTTGGCGACTAGAAGATATAAAAACCGCATATTTTGATTGCATTCTCTACTATCAAATGCAAAGACTATGCGGCAGATTTACTAAGCTCGAGTGAATAGTTCTTATCCAAAAATATTCTAATTTCAAAGTAATTTTTTGGTACTTCGACCATCGAATTGGTCAAATTCGATCGAATCAAATGATTTGAACGATTTCAAGTAAAGATCATTCGACCATTCGATAATCGAAGTACGGTCTCTTTAAAAAAACAAAAAACAAAGAGTGATAGAATTGAGGGGGAGTTAAAGATATGTCTCTACAGAACATAGGCCCAAAGTGCTACTCCCATAGGGATGAGTAAGACGTGGTACCAGACTATGTGTCTAGTGTTCTGTGGGGTCTCAGGGGAGGGCTCCCGCTCCCTGGCCTCAGGCCTATCTTTCAATGCCAATCACCAGGGGAAACATATTCAACTTACATCTTAATACAGTAAACATAATTTAAACAATTTACCAGCATGAACCTTAGATTGAAAGTGTAACTAAAATCCTAAGGTTTTAATATAGCATATTTTCCACTCTAGCTTTAGACATCTTCGAAAATGTATAACTAAGGAGGGGGAGCATGACAGGGGTAAAATAAAAATAAAATAAAAAAAAGGGGGAGGGGAATGCGGGTAGCATGGGCTTATGAAACCTATTCATTGAAGATGCCACTTCGATGATGATGTTATATGTAACAGCATAGAAATTTAAGACTAGTATCGCTTGGGGTGGCTTCGGAGATGACTTCTCTCCTCTGATCTCATTCCCTTGAATATCTCGGGAACCTCAACATCTTGGTGCAAAAGTGTTGATCTTATTGGGGTACAGGCATCATTATGGCCTCTATTATTTGCAATATGCTGATTAGTTATCATCTTGAGGGATCTCGCAGTTAATGTAAGGGATCATGCATAAAATGAGGCATGCTTGATAGAATACAAAAAAGAGGGGAGGAGGAGAAAAGGAAAAAAAAATTTAAAAAAAGGGGGGGGGAGGAGAAGGAGTTATGGGGATATATATGTGTAGCAATTTTTTTCAGTATCAGTCCAGGGTAATGAGGCAGTTAAACGTGCAATTCCAACAATAGTTATACAAACAAACATCACTTAAATATATATATCATGGGGTAGTAGACGCAGTATCTTCTGTAAATATATCTGGTTTAGTCTGGGATCTAGTGATTAGGACAAATTACTCTAGGGTGGCCCTTAAATGCCGACTATTTTTATTGGTTGCCTTTGTCATCAGCTCAATTGTCCAGTCCCCAAGACATTGGGTTTCCATTGTAATCCATTTTAAATTAAGATATGTCCAATAAGAAACATTTATTGGTAAAGTATAATAAATATAGATATCACCATTGCGACGAGTTGTTCATATGTTAAATAGCAGACTAAGCTAATCTGTAATTATGCCAAATGGGTTTCCAATTCACCCTCAGCCTATGTTTGTAATCAGTGTAATGGATTGTTTATACATGCTTGTTAAAAATCATGTGGTATATTGTAAGAAAAAAGGAGTAAAGGACAATCCTACCTGATGGTACTGTAAATGTAGGTGTTGTTTAGGAAAAGAAACAAAATAAGATTTTTATGTTTATAATTCTTGTCAATCAAAGTTGCAAAACATAAATTTTTACTATTTGCAAAAGAGAAAATTATCAGTAAATATTCTTTCTATATTGCAAAAAGCTTTGAAAGTGTGTTTTTTCCTCATTTTGAAAAGCGTTGAAACGTTATAAAAAGAGACAAAACATCCTTCAAAATAACTATCTATACAAGTCTTCCTTTTGGTGACGAGAACATATAAAAACTGCATATTTTGATTGCATGCTCTGTTATCAAATGCAAAGATTATTCAAACAATCTGTTGAATTGTATTGACTAAGCAGTGATAGTGATATCACAGAAAGCTATTTTACAATGGTTATCAATGGTTATCAGGAGCCATGGTATCTACTACCATAAATGGTAGTAGATACCAGCAATGGTATCTACTAAGCAATGGTATCTACTACCATAAAGTTTTTCTTCCTAACATGTTCATACTTGATTGTTAATATATGCAGTTTTTGTTCTGTATGTTACTAGTTATATTTACTGATAAAAAAAAGAAACAGCACATAACATTGCTGAGCGGAAAAGTTAAATGATATGATGATTTTGTTTTATATTAATATAATTATAACATTAATGCCTTTTTACTTCAGAATAATAGCCCGTATATATAAAAGTTTTATGATTACATAGTTAAATAGTTAAATTGGGTTGAAAAAAGACAAAGTCCATCAAGTTCAACCCCTCCAAATGAAAACCCAGCATCCATACACACACCCCTCCATACTTTCACATAAATTATATATACCCATACCTATACTTACTATAGAGCTTAGTATCACAATAGCCTCTGATATTATGTCTGTCCAGAAAATCACCCAAGCCATTCTTAAAGGCATTAACTGAATCAGCCATCACAACATCACCCGGCAGTGCATTCCACAATTCACTGCCCTGACTGTGAAGAACCCCCTACCTTGCTTCAAATGAAAGTTCTTTTCTTCTAATCTGAAGGGGTGGCCTCTGGTAAAGTGATCCACTTTATGGGTAAAAAGGTCCCCTGCTATTTGTCTATAATGTCCTCTAATGTCCTTGTAAAGTGTAATCATATCCCCTCGCAAGTGCCTTTTTTCCAGAGAAAATAACCCCAACCTTGACCCTCCTAATTTAAGTCTTCCATCCCTCTAACCAATTTAGTTGCACATCTTTACACTCTATCCAGCTCATTTATATTCCTCTTAAGGACTGGAATCCAAAACTGCACTGCATACTCCAAAGTGCCACAGAACATAGATTCTACCTTTTGCTGCAGAGGAGCTTGCTCCAATCCTGCTTGTTCCCCCGCCCCTAGGCAATGATCAGAGCAAGGGATTGAGTGACCCCTTGGGTGAAATCACCCAGGGGACCCAAGGCAGCAGCAGGCACATGAATGCTACATCTTCTGCTGCTGTCTGCACTTTGTGGACCTACAGCACTGCCCACTCACCCAGATCCTTGGCTGTGTCTTCTGCCACCTCTTCTTTGGATCCCCTCCAGCCTCCCCAGATGGATTTTCATGTTTGTTTCCAGGTTAGTGTTACACTTACACACACAAGCACATACTTATTACACTAATACACGCTTACTGTACATTTACACTCATACATTTTTGGGGATCGGGGGGTCACACAGCACTCACACACACACTTGCACATGCACACACATGAACACACATGCACATAACACAGAATTTTGCCAATTGTACACATGCATACTCACATACACTATATTGTGACTTTTTTCTTGTTCCATCTGTTTTTTTTGCCATGAAAAAATGTTTTATTACCATTGTGAATAGATTATTCACTAACCATACTGCGTAATACCTTTTGTATTTTATTTCAGTGGTTATATTACAATGTTGGTGATTTTGGTGCATTTTTAGTAATTTTATGCATTTTCAGCTCTGCATAGGTTTTTTTCGCTTGTTTCTGTCCAAAATCCCTAAGTTAAAATATTCAAACTATGGTTCTGACTGCTGATTATATTAGGCAGGGCAAAAAGCATTGGTTTTTGTGGTTTTATTGGATTTTAGTGATTTTATTGCATTTAGCACTGTTCTTTGTTACTTAGTTTTGCCCATGTAAATTTTGTCTAATATACTGTATATCCATTTGGAGGTCTCTGTGCACCACATAGTTTGCTAGATCTATGCATATTTGGCATCTAAGTGTTCAGTAGACCCCTGTCATTCATATTTAGAATGTCGCATATTCAGCATGTTGCACATCATGCTGATATGTTACAAAAGATGGGGCATATAGTGGAGTAAATTATAAGCTTTGTGATGATTTTCAGAAATGTTATAAAAACTGCTACATTTAGCATAGCATTATAGTTTGCTAGTTTGCAGTAGAAAATATGTGTTTACCCATTTTGGGTTCTCTGTACTGTTTGGGGGTCTTATGGCACATAATACACAAAATGGGTGATCATATTGCAGCAGCCAGAGTGTCAGCTGTGAACTTTTCCATGCACTATTTTAATTTGGGTGCCTCTGTACTCCACATACAGTAGTTTGGAAAATCTATGTTTAATGGGCATCAAAGTGTTCACTAGACCCCTGGGGTTCATATTAAGGATGTTTTATGCTGATAGATTTCAAAATGTTGGGCATGTAATAGGGTAACATTTTCAGAAATTATAAAATCCACAATGTTAAAGGAGAAACAAACCTGTAACATAAAAAACTCCTAATCACCTACCCTACATAGACCCCCCCTCCATCCTCCCCCCCAGCCTAGGTGGTACCTGGGGCAACTGCCCCTAATTTTTTACTTACTTACTTCTGTCCAGCGAAGTTCATGGCAGCCACCTTCTTCTCTTTGTTAAACTTCAAAAATTGTCATGACTTTTGGTGTATGCATGTGACAAGAGCTCTGATAATGCTGGAAGCTGCAGGCCTGAAGGGGTGGGGCTGGGAGGTCACATGGACAGGAAGCTGTTTGCTCAGAGAGATCAGGAGGAAGAGGGAGTGCATGCTGGGGAGGAAGTTGCAGGAAAGACTTGCTGCAGTGTGGGCTGGCTGGTGGCTGCACAACAGAGTGGGATAAGCTGCGGTGTCCCCTCCATTTGGACTGTGATTCCTCAGAGCTGCTCTCCGTGTTAAGTTACTGGACTGTTAATCTATAACCCTGTTGTACACAAGTGCAGCTGAAATACTCACACTGACTTTCCCTCTTGCTATAATGCCTGAAAGAGACTGGTGATCTTACTGTATATGAGAATCTTATGTGAGACTGTTGCCTGGGGCCAGGTTCTGCCTGAAGGGACTAGGCCACAAATACACACTTGTGCTCCTGTTGAGCTGTCGTTCCCTACCAGATGCATAAAGGGATTGCTTGTTATAAAAGTTTCCTTGCACTGTTACCTGCCTGTGTGCTTCTTATGTGCCCATAAACCAGTCCCGTGCTCGGGGACGTCACAATGCATGGTTGTTCGGGACCGGAATATTAATCCAACTGGGCATGCACCAAAAACGAAGGTCTGCTTACGAAGTTTAATGAAGAGAAGAAGATGGCTGCTGTGAACTGCATGGAGGGGTAATTAAAAAGTTAAGGGCATTTCCCCCGAGTACCACCTAGGCTTGGGGGAGGAGGTAGGGGGTCTACATAGAGTATGGGGTATGGTTTTTTATATGTTACAGGTTTGTTTCTCTTTTAAGCATAGCTTTGTAGTTTGATAATTTGCAATAAAAATAAATTTTTACCCATTTTGGATGTCAGAAAGTATGTTTTCTTAAAATATAAGGTTTTCTAGGGTCTCCATACTGTTAGGGGGTCTTAAGGCTTTTGCCTTGAGAAAGCCTTACCTGCGAAACGCACGTTGGTGAACTCTGCTATTTAAAAACTTTTTAAACAATTTTTAAAAAAAACAAAAAAAACTTTAGCTTCAAGCCTTCTTTATTTAATTATAAGAATTGGTCAAGGGGGGAGGTTGTTTGGCGGAATTGGCACTCAAACCCCACTCCTCTCTCTTCCGTTCCTATTGTATCCCGCACTGGGACTCTCGACCAGGATTTCTGGTTTTGTGAGGTCTAGATAGCTCCTTCAATGGATAGGGCCAGGTTAAAAATCTAGACCACAGTCCTGGTTTTCCTGCCTTTCTTTGCTTTGTGGTGTCCCAGGGATAGTAATTGTAATAGGTAGAATGTTTTGGGAGAACTCCACCTTCTTATATATCAATTTTCCTACTTTTATATTGGGTTGAGTTGCTGGGTAATTGATTTATCGTTAATTAATTTGGTTCATATATTAATTCTTCACATATTCTTCTAAATCCTATGTTGGACTAATGCACTTGCACTTTAAGTAATTTAATTAATTTATTCTTAACGCCTATGCACTTTAGGCAGTGGATCAATTGCAAATGAATTAATTGTTAATTAATGAATTGGTAGAATTGAATTGATTTAGTCTGCCCTTCTTAAAAAAATTCAATGAATTAGCACTTTCATTTAAAAATAATAATTTCTGTAACTTAATTATGAAATTTTAATGAATTAATATATCCACTATTTATATTTTTAAGATCACGTAATCATACAGTTAAGGTGTAATCACTTTCAATTATATGTACAGTATTAAGCAAGTTGATGAATTTTATTTTTAGAAATGAACCATAGGATTATTGGATAAAAGAGGGGTTCTTTCCTTTCCCTTCTGTTATTACAAAGCCGTACTGATTGAATCTGACCTCTCTGTCTACCAAAGTGATAAATTAGTATTAAGGGCATCTTCTCTTTCATTAAATTGGGGTCTTAAGGCTCATAATACACATACTGAGTGCTTTTATTGCAGCAGCCAGTGTGTTAGCCATGAAAATGTATATACACTTGGGAGTCTCTGTCAGCCACATAATTTGGTAAATGTATGCATATCGGGCATCAAAGTGTTCAGTAGACCCCTGTCATTCATATTTAGGATGTTGTTTGCTGATACATTATGAAATATGGAGCATATAATAGGGTTAAATGCACGCTTTGTGATGATTTTCAGAAATTTGATAAAAACTGTTAGATTCAGCATAGGTTTAGAGTTTGGCAGTTTGTAGTTTGATTATTCATAATGTGTACTTTCTGAAAATATATGGTTTTATAGGGTCTCCATACAGTTAAGGGGGTCTTGTAGCACATAATACACATACCAGATGCTTGTATTGCAGCAGCTAGAATGTAAGCTGTGAAAATTGATATACTCTTATCATTTGGGGGTCTCTGTGCCCCACATACATGGGTAAATATATGCATATTGTGCATCAAAGTATTCAGTAATCCCCTTTCATTCATATTTAAGATGCCTTTTCCTGATAAGTTACGAAATGTGGGGCATATAATGGGGTAAAATGCAAGCTTTGTGATGATTTTCAGAAATTTGATAAAAACTGCTATGTTCATGTAACCCTTTCAACACCCCTTTGTTGGTGTTACATTCCACGGGGAACATTTACTTAGCTCAAGTGAAGGAATCGAATAAAAAATACTTCAAATTTCGACATTTTATTTGGCTACTTTGACCATCGAATTGGCTACTTTGACCTTCGACTACAAGTTCGACTTCGAATCGAATGATTCGAACTAAAAATTGTTAGACTATTCGACCATTCGATAGCCGAAGTACTGTCTCTTTAAAAAAAACTTCGACCCCCTACTTCGCCACCTAAAACCTACCGAGCATCAATGTTAGCCTATGGGGAAGGTCCCCATAGGCTTTCCAGGGTTTTTTTGATCAAAAGAAATTTTGTTCGATCGATGGATTACAATCCTTCGAATCGTTAACTTCAAAGGATTTAATCGTTCGATCGAACGATTATTCCTTCAATCGTTTGTTCCAACGAATAGCGGTAAATCCTTCGACTTCCATATTCGAAGTCGAAGGATTTTACTTCGATAGTCGAATATTGAGGGTTAATTAACCCTCATTATTCGACCCTTAGTAAATGTGCCCCTTCGTGTGTCACTAACCTGATGGCATAGGAAAAACTTGAGCCACTCCACAGTGGTATTGGGAGAGACTGGGCACCTTGTACTTACTAGCGCAGTGCCTCCACCTAGTGGGAATGCACCTATGGGTGGCCCCATTAGGAATATAGTAATAAGACACACAAAGTATTGGTTAAACTGAATAACTGTTTATCTAAAATATAAAGGGGCACCTAATACATGCAGCACTCCTAACCGGTGGCAATAGGGCTTCACTAACTAATTTGCTTTCTTAATTTGTCTATCTAACTAAAGAAGGCAAAGTCCTTTAATGTCCTTTGCCCAAACAATCTCTGGATCTTCTAGCGCTTCTTTACGGTACTGTCCCTTTAAACAGGATACTCACACCAAATGCTCTTCAGATAATTTAGAGTTCTCTTCAGGTGAGTCCAGCACATACAGAGTGACTACCAGTCCCTTTGGATGCTCAGATAGGAATCCTGCTGGCTGTTCCTCCAGTCTGTATTCCTTTCACACTCTCTGTCCCCCCAGGCACAGTATCTGGCTTCACTGTATCAGCCTGATTTTTTTCAAATTAATGTTTTTGGTGGAGCCTCTCAGCTCTGGACCCACTAGCAGCTCTCTATTCTCTCTCTCTCTCTGTCCACCATGTGGTTTTCTCTTCATTTCTCTCCTGCAAGCATCTGTGACGTCCTCACAAGCTGCTGTTTCACTTCCTGCTGTACTGAGATCACTGAACAGCTGGTTGCTAGGTAACAGCTTATAGCACACAGACACAGTATCTGGGCTTGATCTTTTACAGGGATAAGTGCAATGGTTTTGCACTAATTTCCTACAGCCCCCCCCCCCCCCCGTTTGAATGGGCAATGTCCTCACTTGCCCTTCCTCATTCTCCCTAACCTTTGGAGGAGAGTTACAAGGGGGAACTTTTTTACTAACTATCCTGATACTTCCCCTGCCTGAAGGATTGTGCTTTCCCAGACCCAGTCTCTCACTTTTATCAGGTGTGGCAGAGTGCTCAGAGACTATCCTCATGCCACAGGAATTCTCTTCAGGAATATCCACTTCACATGAGAAGGATGTCACATATCCATCATAAGATTCTTTGTTCAATCCCCAATCACAGGAGTGGGAAGTATGACTGTACCAACCACAGGTGTAACACTACACCTGGCTTTGTCTCTTCTGATATCTCTTTTGGTGTAGCTTCTTCACATCACATCCAGATGAGGTCCCTTTTGCAGATGCAACTTCTTCACATTGCTTATTGTAGTTCATAGATATATGGCCCAACTGGCCACAAAGGAAAAACGTGGGTGGTTCTCTGCAAGCACCACTTACTTTAGGAGAGGGAGCCAGTCTAGACA
Source organism: Xenopus laevis (assembly GCF_017654675.1). NCBI lineage: Eukaryota > Metazoa > Chordata > Amphibia > Anura > Pipidae > Xenopus > Xenopus laevis. The sequence goes on along the minus strand of NC_054375.1, from coordinate 82,122,512 downwards.
TAGTTGGCATCTCAATTTCATCTTCCACTGGTCCATATGTACAGTATCTTCCAACCATTGTATTAACTACTCTGGACCATCTTGTGGGCACACCTCTCTGTGTAGCTTAATGAAGTTTAATGCAGGCCCTCACAAACTTTCTTGGATATTCTGACACAAAGCAGATCCAGATCTAGGCAAAACAGCAACAATGGTAAAAGCAGAATCTCTCCTGACCTCAAAAGTCTCTTCACCGGGGGAGTGGGTTCCAACCCTGAAAATATTTTCAGTCTCTTATAATTGCCATTGTATGCCAGCTTTCTCAAATTCTCACTGACTTGTGCCAATACTTCAACAAGCTGGGCTGCTTCAAAGACATCACTTAGGGGTGGGTTTCTCCCTGCAAAATTCAAACTCTCACACAATGCGGTGTATTTTAGATTTCTCTCAGGCGTCACTTCAAATAGTCTTTTAGTCACTGGGATGTGACCAGTGGCAGGTAGCAGTGGTGCCCCAGTGCAAGGGGGATTTGGATCCTCCAAATCAGCTCCCACTTCATCCTCACTGTCACTAAGTTCCTTCTCCTCTGGAACATATGGCAAGCCAATTTGCCAGTAACTGTCCTCTTCTGCTTCAACACCACGTGCACAGGACTCTCTGTTAATCTTGGCAGGACTATCCACAAGCATGTTTAACAGGACACCATCTGTGTCTAATCATGAAGCTACCACTCTAGGCTGTTAAATAGATTCATCTACATCTAGGATCTTGTAAATAACTTCCTCTTTTGTTCTGGGTTTCATAGGGCCTACTATAGCAGTCCTTTTTGGGTTCATGCCAAACTCTTGCACCACTTCAGAACACTCTGGGGTCTCTCAGCAGATGATGCCATCTTGTCTCCCATTCTCTGTGACCTGGTCCAAACCAGAATCTCAGCAGTGCCTTTAAAATTTAACCCTGTTGACACCATTTGTCGACATTACACTCCACATGTGGTGCTTACCTGATGGCACAGGACAAACACAATTAGTAAAGTGTAACGTGTTGCTTTTCGGCTGCTGCTTTTTTACACTACATATTGTGTAGTGTAATGTAGTTGCTGCAGCATATTCGTCCATTATATTTTAACTTTGCCTCCCTGAGTGCAACTTCGCATATTCGTGAATTTGCGTAGCGCTGGCGAAACTATGCCTGGTGAAGTGCGGCGAAGTTGTCGCTGGCACAACTTCGAATCTTACTGAATTTGCCCCATAGTTCTGTACTAATTTAATGATTCATAAGCAATTGATAATAACAGTAGAGGAATGATAGATTGAAGTACTGATCATTTGGATACAAATTAGCGGATGTGAAGCTAGTGGTTACAATATATATATATATATATATATATATATATATACACACACACACAGAGGTGCTTTATGGCTTTAATAACACAGGTATATTGTTACACTACACGGAACATTGGATTCTGGGGACTCCCGTTTGATATTTTCCTTATCATTTGATCAACAATTAAACACTTGTGATTGATATATTTGAATTTACAGTCTAGACCTCACACTATGATATGAGATTCCGGGTTGGCTAATTCGTAATTTACTTTTACACATCACACAATCATTGCACGTTACGCCCGCTCCTGTCACACTCTGTATAATAACTTGCATTTTGCATTGCTGTTTCATTTTGAGAAAAGCTGGTGTTCCAGCTGAAATGTCAGTTTTTGTGCCCACATTAAAGACATTTTGCTTTTTTCCTGAGACCTGTGAGTGCATCTTTTTTGGATTATATTGACACGCAGACTTGTGAGGATTGCACCCAGGCATTGATTGACCTGAATTTTCGTGAGTGCCGGTATTCCCGAAATATATATATATATTGTAAGGTTACACAGTGATTTATAAAGAACATGTGCCTCATATGCTTCAATACACTAAATCACTGCAGGTCCCCAAAATGTATTTTTATGATGTAGCAAATTAAGTCTATTTTTCATACAATACATTTACAATTTACTGATCTTAGATATTGTCCATAACTTCATAAATACATTTATTCTTTATGGTACTTGGGAAAATATGCTACTCCAGTTTTTATACAGCCAATTTTATATTATAAAAACATTTTGCTTACCTGTACAAGTGACAGATCCTTTCATACAGTGACTGAAAACAAGAATGTAACTTGTTAGCATAGCAGATACCTACAGTAAAATTACTTTTACATGATGCAATATAGAATAAATGTGACTGAGTTTACACATATAAATGTATTTCTTTGTATTCAATGTGTCTTATTACAGAAAGTAATGTCATACAGTAATACAATAATCACTTAGCAGTATAATTATATCCTTAACAGAAGACAGTAACAGCTACATAGGTCAAGACTTAACCATACACATATAAATATTAATATCAGACTAACACTGATAATATCAGCTGTGCACCTTCCCCCCCATCACTAGCATGTTGACTAATGGGGTGGATATTTTTAATCTGGTGCAATGTTAGTTCAACTACTTACATCCTAAGGGGTAAAATTTTGTACTCCTTAGAAGTTTTGCACATGAGTTAAAGCATAAGTAGATAAGCCCTACAATCTATATCACAATTATGGGTGGATTTTTACGTATGAACTTAGAGTTCACCAAAGTAAAATTCCACCACTCTCTGTTCATTCCTATGGAATTTTAATGACATTTTTATCAAATGGTGAACTCTAAAATTCACTCATTGATAAAAATTCCATAGGAATGAATAGATAGTGGTAGACTTTTACTTTGGTTAGCTCTAATTCCATACTTTGATAAATCTGCCCCATAATCTTTACAGCACACATATCAAAAAAAGAAAGGCTTCTATATCATTAGACTGCATGCAAAGTCCTTATACAAAAAATTGCATTAGACTGCATCTTTGGACTGTGTGTTTGTCAATGTACTGCCCTTTGCTACTTAATTATCAGTTCTGTTATTGTGAGGTGGAAATGTCCAGGAGCAACAATAGTTCAACCATATACTGTAGTGTGACTACACTAAGGAAGGCTGCATTATAGTACCCGCTTTAGTTAGCGAAACTCTGCATTGGTCCATATAGTGTTGGGAAGCAAAGTATTGCTTCCTCCTGTAGTCAGGTTGCATTAAATGATTTCTTTCAGAAATCGTAAGGAAGCAGACATTTTAGACATAAAGCTACAGAACTATCTTCTCTTGATGTCTAATGATGAGCGAATCTGTCACAGTGAATCTGTTTCACTTCACAAAAAATTTGCAGAACTATAGAAAAATCTATGTTTTATGGCACCTTTTTTCTGCTTTGGGGCTACCTTACTTCCAAGTCTTGCTGACTGTGTTGTACAAATCTCCCATGTTTTGCTTTGTGTCAGAATTCCCAAACTGGTGTTATAATTTGCTGAATTGCATTGGAATCAATGGGAAGGCAAAAATCACATGAATGTTTCCCTCAGTATACTGCTACATACATGCCCTACATTGTTAGAGAACCTTCTATCCGCTAAATGTTTTTTTAAAAGAAAAAAATACTCCAATATTGCCAGTTTCTTAAAAAACATTTTTTTTTTACATTACCTCTGGTCAACTGGTAATGGTATCTTTTACTACACTATGTTGCTGTTTAAGACAAAAGTATCTCTATAGTTTATATATTATTAGTAGTTTACAGACATGGGCAGAATTAACTCTAATAATAAATATGACCCCAAACAAATGACTGAACCATATATGTACAAATTTTACAGGTTGAGGTAGGTGATGTAACTACAGGAAAACCATCATGTAGCCCCTCTGTTTTCTACTCCTAAAATTCCAAAGGCTAGGTAGTGGCTATTTATACTGGCCACGTGTATATATTAGCCAAGCTAATGCTGTATGAGTGCCTTTTTTTCTCGCACATGCTACGCATCTATGATATTCTGAGAGAAACTGACCATGGTAACATTTTTCAATCATCGCTATTCATGTTCACTTTAAAGTGTATTTTTGGTAGGGGCTAACATTTTCCTTTCTTTCTGTAAGAGAATTTCCTGACCTGATCACTTGATGAAGTGACTTGCTAAATCACATTACTCTATATTTCATGTTCCTTCTTTTTATTGTTAAATAAGAATAAACAAAAAACAGGTCAGACTCAACGTTCCCTCTAATTCCTTCTCGGCTATGTGTGCAAAAAAATACTTTTGTGCCCAAATTTTAAACTTTTTTGCACAGTTTTTAAAAATGGAGTGCTCAGGTCAGTATAATAGAAAATGTTCTGTTTCCACACAAAATTATTTGTGCACTCCACTATTTGTTGTGTGCACTGGCCTCAAAATGTATGTGCATACACAAGCCCTCTTTGAGTCAGAAAGGAATTTTGCCCCTTCTGAGGTAAGATTTAACATTTTTTTTTGTTTTCATCAGGAAAAATTGGAATTATTTGATTAAAAGCGAGTCTATAGGAAATGGCTTCCTGCAATTCAGAGCTGTCTACATAACAGAATTCTGGATGACGGATCTCATACCTGTATACATCGGTACAATGCCAATTTTTAATACAATGAAGCTATATCATCAACATTATTATGTCAGTAACATCATATCTTGTATTCCAAAAAAGTCATAAGCAAAAGTCAAACTGCTAGTATTTTTCCATATTTAAAGTGTCATTATGGTTACAAATTGTAACTGTTAAAAATATCTTATTTCAATTTTTTTTAACATTTGACACTCCTGCCACATTTGTTTTAGGGTGGGCTCATGGCCTAGGACAATAGAGGATCTCTGTCTTCATTTACTTCCTTGAATATTTTTAATAAAAAGTGGCCACTTCCAGCAATTTTACAAATATCACTAAAAATACATACATATAACCTTTACATAAGCACTGAATTTAAATTGACATAAGCATAAATATGTTAACAAAGTTTTGTTTGAAAGTAAGTAACGCTAAAGAAAATGAATTATGATATTTTCGTGCCAACTAATCATCTCTGACAAAAGTACACCAATGTTCTTTGGCCGAGACGTTAGTGTTTATTTTGATAAATATGTGTATTCAAATAAATGTGCCCCATAGATCTACCATCTTAACAAACTATTGGGCCTGATGCAGATATGAAACTTGAGGGTCTTAAAAAACTGAGTAGGGCATAAGCTTACTACAGAATATGTACAGGCATGCCAGTAAAAATAATTGCAGAAAATCAGTTATGAACATCCTACAGTAGCTATTACCTTCATCTACCTTCATCATTATATTAGTCTACCCTGTCTGTAAGGTGGGAGTGTCACTGTGCACCTAATATCACATGTGTCTGAGGTGGTGCTTTTGCAACATATTGGCAGCAGTGGCATGATTTTAATTATGTATTAGAGTAGTATATATCCTTAAAGGACAAGCAGAGCATTTTTTTAAAGACAAAAGACTTGCAAAGAGGTGCACCCATTCGCTTGTCTTTTGGCAATTTAGCTATATCAACTAATGAAACTGATGTGAATAGGAGTCCAGTGCTGCTCAGGAGGGTCAAACAATAGACATTGCTTTTGAACAATCTGAGGATAGAAGCAGCTAAAGTTCAAAGAGTGGTACAGGGTCTTCTCTGCAGATGGTTTTGTAGCAGCTAGGCTTAACTTGACCCTAATTCATGGCTACAACTTATTGCAAGGTCTTCAGTGGGGTCATAAGACTCATAAGTCAGTGCAGCATTGTGGGGGAAAGGTGGTGAGTAGTGATGGGTGAATTTGCGCCGTTTCGCCGAAAAATTCACAAAATTCGCAAAACGGCGCCGGTGTCTCGTTCTTGATGGCGGCGCCGGTTTTTGATGGCGGCGCCTGTTTTCTTGATGCCGGTGCCCGTTTTTGACGCCAGCGAAAAAAAAATTCGACGCCGACGAAAAAATTTTTTGGACACCGGCGGTTTGAGAATTTATTCGCTGGCGGCAAATCACGCAAATTCATGCCTGGCGAATAAATTCGCCCATCACTAGGGTTCTAGTGGAAAGCACAACTGACCCATTTATGTGATATGTCGAAGGCTACATGCTCTTAAAGTGAAGGTGTCATGCACACCTGTGTGCCCTGTTATTATAAATATAACTGGTTTTTGGAAACAAGGTGCTTACCAGTTCCTTGTACTGCAACAGAATTCACCCAGGCTAACTTTAGGGTCATAGCAACTCCCTGAAACTCCCAGTAGAGCAAGTGTTACATGGCCTCTTCTCACTCAGGTGGGCCCTCGCCTACTGTTGGAGGAAGGGTTAACCACCATAAAACAACTTTGTCAAATAAACTTGGGTTCCAGTGGTTCTTTAAAAGCAGATTAACTTTTCATTATACAAATGCATAGTCTTTTGAAGCGATTGCTGAATTTGATGTTGCAAGATCAAATCAATAAATGCTTTGAATAGGGATGGGCAAAAAAAACATTTGATTTTTGCACTTTTGCACGTCAAAATCGGCACACACGCATCATGTGACATGCACTTCAAAATTGGGTGTCACCAGTATAAATTCCAAATGCCCTGCCCTTAAACCTGTAGGAGTCAAAAACGTTTACAAATGGCAGGTCCTGGAATGCTTAAAGGAACAGTAACACCAAAAAATTTAAGTGTTTTAAAGTAATGAAAATATCATGACTGTTACCCTGCACCGGTAAATCTGATGTGTTTGCTTCAGAAACACTACTATAGTACATATAAACAAGCTGCTGTGGAGCAATGGCGGAAATTGAAAAACGGCTATATGGCACAGGTTAACTAATGGATAACAGATAACACCATTAGACAGACAGAGCTTATCTGCTATCTGCTGTGTAACCTGAGCCTTTTTTCCTTTGAATGGCTGCCCCCATTGCTACACAGCAGCTTATTTATATGAACAATAGTAGTGTTTCTTAAGCAAACACAGCAGTTTTACCAGTGCAGGGCAACACTGCATTATATTTTCATTACTTTAAGACACTTTTAATTTTTGACGTTACTGTTCCTTTAATGAGGTGCAGTTCCGGTATTTCTTTTGAATACCTGCACTGGGAAGGATATGATAACATCCCCCTGGGACCCCCAGGATACAATTCCTTAAAAAAATATAATGGAATGGCTGCAGAGCAGGCTGAGACGTCTCTTCAACATCCATCTGAGGCTGTGTGTTGTCCAGTGGATCTGGAGTAATTTAGGAGGCAGCACCCAGATTTAGTGGATGAGCTAAGGGCAGAAGTAGAAGGGAGATTTATTTAAACAGAATGAATAGATTTCTCTTCTTAATTACAATAAAGTCACTTGTTTCCTATTTATTTTGAGCAAAACTGTGTTTAGGTGAATACTTAACATCAGTAACAGTTGACTATCATATAACTGCAGTGAACAAGTAAATCAAATGGAGTTTATCTGCTGCAAAAACTATCTTAATGGTGTTGCCCACCACCCTACCTGCCATCATAATAGATGTTGGTTTTCCCGTAGTTACATGACACACCTCATCCTCTTTAATTTATACTGTACAAATGCAAGTGCTGTATTACTCAAAATTCTTTCATTGCCAGCTTAATGGATCCAAGATGATCTGGCTATGGATGGTGCAGCTGCAGCAGCTGATGAGCAGGCAGCACCACCTGATGCAGCACAACCACCACCTTCTCCTGAGGACTGGGATGAAGAGGATCAGCAGCAACCTGAGACAGCACAGTCTGTGGCGGCAGATGTGGGCACACAGACTAGACAGGCCTAGAAAAATGAGCTGCTCATTGTGCTGATCCAGCAAGTGAGTGCTATGAGGCATGAGGTCCGCAAAGTTGTGGGTTCACTCAAGAGTGACATTCATCCTCCTTCTCCTGCTGTATAATTTATTTTAGAATGTTTTTATATGAATATGATCACTGTGTGGATCACTTGCTTAACACCGTTGTACTATTAGTTTATTAAAAAGTTCTATATTCTATATTTAGAGTTATTTCCATTTAACTACTACTCAGATGGTACTTAAGAGTTGTTTGGATAATATGACACAACTATTACTATTCTCAGAGTCATGTAACATTAAATTAATCAGATGCACTCTACTAAAGGGCGAAGTGACTAACACTGGTGACAATTTGCCAGCGTTAGCATTTTAGGCACTTTGCCAATTTACTAACGGGCACAGGCGTAACTTCACTAGCGAAAGAGACAGATGCTAGAGCTCATTTGCACTCTAGCGCCAAGCAAATTTTTGCTGTGGCGAATTCATTAAGATACGGATTTTACTGAACGTTACCTCTTTCGCCAGACTTGCCTTCGCCAGCTCAGATCAGGCGAAGTGCATTGGAGTGCAGAGATCTTCTGTTACTTACATCAAATTTTTAGTGGAAAAAGTTTCTAAGTCCCAAAAAACGCAGGAGGCATCTGAGTGATAGCCTGCAAAAGTGATTACATTTTTTTTTGTGTACCGGGGTTCCCCTATACATTTTCTAACATATGGAACATTAACTATACAGTGGGCTCGTTTGTAGGGCATTATAACAACTCTATTTTCGTTATTAAGGTTCCCTAGACTTGTATTTGCTGCAACATATACGTCCATTCAACTATATAATTTCCTGCCGTATGCAAATTAGCCTGAGCGAAGACCTCTAACATAGTTGCACTAGACATAATTGAACAGTAGCGCATCCTTGCTTTTGTTGCCGAAGTAACACTAGCGAAAATTAGCCATCGTTCAGCACCCTGGACGCAACTTAGCATTTTAGTAAATTAGCGTTGTCCTAGTGAATTTATGCCTGGCGACGTGTTGTGATGGCTGCAAAGCCGTTGCTGGTGAATTTACGCCACTAAGTAAATTTACCCCATAGTGTGTTCTTCCAACTGTTCTTTACTGACACCCCTCTGTATTGCACTGTCCCAGATAGTCTTTTCTGCTCACTGATACTGAGTTCTCAGTGAAACTGTGTCTTCTCCATAACTTATACATGGTCAACAGGACCCTATTAACAAACAGGCACTAGTTCATTTTATGAAACCACAATTTGGTATCTCAGAAGGAAATATCATTCTCGGGATCTGGTTTTTCTGTTTTCTTGTCCCATCCAGCCTGACTTCCATGCTGAAAAAGCACAGCAGGGCTCTTTTTCCGACACTCTTAACATAATGTCACAAGATGGTGCTTCCCCACCACCAATTTGGAAGTTCGCCTTTGCTGGGCCCACTGCTGCCTATCATTTGCCAAGTGCTGTAGCACCAAAGGCTCCAGGTTTTGGTTCCCCAGGATATCCTTCCAGATCCAAGTGTCCAGATGATCATCTAACTCCTGGTAAATCCAGAGAGGCACGTACGGCATATAGTAGTTGTTCTCCTTGAACTCCTCTCTATTGATCATCTTTTGCATTCTGGAGAGTGACCGGAAATGCTGGATTACTGCTTGACTTGGTAGTACCCAGAAGTTACCCTCATCTTCATGCAGCTTATACCTGGGTAGTAGGGGGCAGTAACATGGCCCAGGATTCCTCCCACTCAAACTCCTCATGGCCTGTGGAAAACGTATCCTCCAATCTCTCACCACTGCTGGTGGCCCCCTAGGCCACTGCTGCACTTACCCCCACCACCACAGTCAGTGGTACTGCTTCCACTGCCATTAGAGCAGAAGCAAGTTGTGTTTCTTTGACCTCCATCATGTGAATTAGTCTTCTCTTTGACTCCAATGCAATTCAATGAATTTTGACACAACGCAAGATGCCATATTCACTTATCACACTTTACAAAGCTTGAGGAAAATGTTTTATTGGTAGCCCCAAAGTTGAAAAGGTGACACAAACAAAACAACCATAGACTCTAACTTTGTTTCACTAAATTGCATTGCACAATGAAAAAATTGGACATCAAAACACAAATGTGCGCCAATATTTTTTGATGCGTGGCAAAATCATATTCGCAACTAAAACAATTTGAGTTGCAGGTACAGGTAAAACTTAGTACCGTTATAAAATGTATAAAAAGCAATAGAATTCTTAATGAATCAGATGCAATTTGAGTGAAGGACTAGCCAGATATGGGATGACTTTGACGTAGTTGGCCAGCTTAAATATATTGCAATATATTGACAAACAATCACTGTTTTGTTTAAAGGGTAAGGCATTTTTTAGTAGCTGTATGCAAAAAATGTCTCAGTGTCTTAAATATATTGATAATGGGTTGAGTGCAGAGGACTTCTTGTATTTGGGATATATAATCTGCCATCCAGCACTGGGCCAGGTGACCTAGGCAACCTGGCCAGTTGCAGCACCAAATAAGGACACATGTGCGCAAAAAAGTGAGGCCATCTTTTATTTGCACCAGGTTTCCTGAGAAACACCATTTATCATAACCACTTGCTCTCTGGCATTTCCTAAGGTGTAATCCCACATCTGGGCAGTTCTAAAAGCTTCCTTTGACACATCCAGATCAGGAGATATGGGGTTTCATTAACATCCTCATCATCCTCCCCAAGTATTACCTCATTACCTGTAATGGGGAGAAATTCTTCCCCTCAGAGGGCCAATCTGCCTTCGGACTGAAATCCTCAGTTACCATATTACCCTTTTTCTGAGTTTGGGACTGCGACACATTACCATTGTGCATGCCATCATTACATCACTGGGTATATCCATTATTAGTTTTGGGAATCAAACCCACCCTTCCCCACACTTTCCCATAATTCCCAGAATTTAGGAAACTCACATCCCACAATAACAGGGTGTAACAGTTTACTCACCACTCAACCTTATGTACAACAGATTCACCTGCAATGGTAATTGTCACTGGAACTAGTGGGTAGGACCTGGTATGTCCATGAATGCAGACTACCCGGAGTGATTTGGACGCAGGTTCAAATTCTCATAATACAATGTCCAGTACAAGGGTCACCATGCTCCCCGAATCCAGGAGAACCTTGACTGGGGTCTGATTGAAGTAGACAGTACACGCAAATTGCCCCTCAAACAAGTCAGGGCATGTAGTGTAAACATTCTGTGCATAACAGGAAAGTTGTTGTAGAGTCCCACACTCCATGAACTCATCCTTCCACGGGTTCTGTGCTTTAGTGTGCCCCCAGGATTGACAACTCCAGCACTGATCACTGCCCCCCTTTCAGGGTGAGAAGGCATGTGGTCCTGATCCCTTTTGGACTGGTGGTGAGACTTCTTCACTTTCTTTCAGCCTTATTCCAGGAGTCTGCAGTGAAATCTTCCCAGCTGGTGTAGATTTGTCCTGATGTGAGACGGTGAACTATCGCTGACTGGTAGGAGCAAGTAGTTTCAGTTTTAGCATACCTCAACCATCTCGAAAATCTTATCCACCATTTTTGGGTCTCCGTGACTCACCTAATGCTGTAGGTTAACAGGGAGGGACCAAAGGTACTAGTCTGTCATGACCAACTCCATAATCTGGGGTCCAGCCAGAGCCTTGGGTTCTAGTCACTTGGTTACTCCTAGGCATTCTAGTATCTCTGCATTCAGTAATTAATTAATGGTGTCATCTGGGTCTGCCTTTTGTGGATGACCAGACAGAAATGGAGTTATTGGGCCAGCCAATTTATCTCAGGGCCACCCTTCTCTGCTCTCAAATGTGGTATGAAAAGCCTCAACATCATCAGTGGGAGTACATTTTTGGAGAAAATTACTTGCACGGGTGGTTACCTGGTTACCCTCGGCCACTGTAACTGACTCCCATCCTGGAGCAAGCTGCTGCACAGCCTCACATAACAACTTGGCTTGGGTAGTTGTAGTTTCTTGTAAGGCAGACTTTCGCAAAGCAATTAACTGAGTATCTGTGGAGTGCTGTTGAGTCACCATGGTGGATAGCTGTGCCTCCAGACTCTTTTGCTGAGCGGTCAGAGTATGTTACTGAGCTATGATACATATACTCATATACACACATAATGTGTGTTGGGTGTGTGGTATATGTATGCAAAATTCCCTCCCTAGGTGATTGTGTAATATTCTGGCAGTAAGTGTTCGGAAAATGCTATGTGTACTTATTAATTTTATGTAATATGGAGGGAGTGGCTGGCATGAGGTATGCTGTCAGAGGGATGGAACTACCTTGTGATATGTTTAATAAAATTTGATACAATGCATTTGATGCTGTTTGCTGTGAGGATTTTGCATTAATAAACCCTTACTGCTTACAATCAAGACTAGCTCTCTTTAAACCACTCATCTTAAAGGAGGACTGCATTATATAATAGGACAGAATGTAGGATAGTATAGTAAGATAGAAGTAGGACACAAATATTGTATATTATCGTTTGGGGTTCTGTCCCTCTTCTTTTCTACTGATTCACAGCACATGCTCTGTGCTGCTTTCAGTTATGGGAGCTTAGGGACCAATGCACTAAGTACTGTATATATAGAATATCAATGTCCCAGTATAAGGCTGAATAGTAAAGTAAGTAATTTAGATTATAATTACAATACTGCTCTAAAACCAGTGAAATTAGTATCATAATTTAATTATCAGCTCCGTAGCATCAACTTATATGAGAAATGAATCTCAATTTCTGCTTGATAATTTGGGAAGGGTCCTAAGCTTAGCTTTGTAATAGCTGCCCATTTGTGAGTCACAGACATTCTTAACAAAATCCAAAATGGGAAAATCTATATAAAATAAAACATTATTAGACATGTTCATTAATAGGGTTTAGTTTTCCTTTAAATGAATAGCTGCCATTCTTTTCTCTTTTTGTAGTGCGGATATTAAAAGTTGCCCCAGCAGCTGACTCCACCCCTTGCCTTACACAGTCACCAGTCACCAGCTTGCTTTGCCCTTAGACAGGACAGCTCCATAGGTTGTATTAACAGCTGCCCAAATACAGCCAAATGTAATTAACAGTCAGCAGTGCTTCAGGGGCTGCTGCCACATGAAGCAGCAACCCCTGATGCCACCTCCTCCCGCTCTGTGCTTCAATTTTTAACGTCGGAGCGGGTCCAATGGGGGCGGCATCACTAGTGAAGTGAGCGCTATTGCACTTGCTGTACTAGCAGAGCCAAATTGCTGTGTTAAAAAACAGGCTTTTTGCAGCTCCACACCACCTGAGGCAAGGTGAGAACAGAAGCAGATAATAGTTTTTCTTTGCAATAGTTTGATGTGCTTTTCTTCATGCACAAAGAAGGAACTTAAATGTAAAAATATCATACCATTTCTTTCCACACTCATCTGTTATAGCTTGATTTGCTGGTATTACTCGTCCATTATATAAACAACTACATTTAGAAAGAGGCACACACTTCATGAAATTTTCATCCAAATATGCTGCTTTTCCAGAACATTTTGCATAGCAACCTGAAACAGAACAATATAAATTAATATAGTAAAAGGGTTGCACTAGAATTGATTTTATAATAATTTATAAAATGTATACTATATATGCACTTATTAGTCAGTATAGCAACATCAGTATTTTGAGATACTGTAAAGATAGTCTAATGAATACATTCTTAGGGTGACCAGACTTAAGCAGACACAAAATTTTAAATATTTGCTACTGCAAATAATATGTATGTGAATGCTATTGCTTACTAGCAGTTTTGTCATCCAAAAGAGGTAATTGCTGCACATGAGTAATCTGGGGACCACATACCTCATGGTGGACAGCCCTGAAGTAGGGAATATTTTATATCCTGTTGTAAATTTAAGATATTTGAAGTTCTGTAACCAAGTATGATATGGTTTACCAAAAATTTTAATATTACTCTTTTAAACATAATACACCAGTTTAACATTTAGTATTAATAAAAATACACACTTGCTAGATTTCACATTAGCAAAATAACAGTGGAATCAAGGTGGGTCTAAAACATATACTTTATTGTATTACGTCAACCAACACCTGGCACATTTAGGGTGTTATGTAATAAAAGTTTGCCCAGGAGCAGTAACCCATAGCAACCAATAAGCAGGTAAGATTTACTGGTCATCTGCTTAAAAGCACTTTTGGCTGCTATAGTTGGTTGCTATGAGTTACTGCTATTGGGCAAACTTTGTGTCTAAAAACATATAGGGGTTATTAACTAAAATGCAAATTTATCTGATCTGGCTTTTCGGGGCAAAAAGTCAAATTCTTTGTGAAAAAAAAACAAATTTTTTCAAGATTTATTATACCCCGTTGCTAAAAAAAAAAGCCAGAATCCAAAAATCTGCCATCTCAGACCTGTCAAGGTTATATATAAATCAATCGGAGATGTCCCTATCTCAGTTAAAAGATATTGTGGTTTGCACTGGGTTTAACCTGATAATCCTATAAATTCAGGGTTTTTGGGCAAAAACCATGAAAAACAAGCGATTCAGGAAAAAAGTTCGAAAAATTTTATGATTTGGTTTTTTGCTTTTTTATTGGGTTTTTTCCCGATCCAATTTATTCAAGTTATTTTATTAATAAATAAGGCAAAACCGGAGATGGAAGTTTGGGCAAGTTCTTTTTGTTTAAATTATGAGATAAATAGGATTTTAGTAAATAACTTTAAAAGTCAAATATACAGAGTGAACAGACATTGCATACAAAAGTATATATAAATGTAACAGCGATAAGTATTAAAAAATGATAAAGTTATAACAAGACACCAAACTTCATACAATTTTGGAAGTAAATACATGGAAAATGTAATAAAAATCAAAAAGAGAAAAAAAACACAAATATGAAAAAAGTTTGCATTTTGCAATATTATATTCTTCATTAGACTGTTATTGCATTGTGAATTGTGAACAGATGTAACAATAGGCCCATTTCCATGTTCGAATCATGGCCCACACAGGCTACAAAATGGTGTGCACATAAAGTCACTATTAAAGGGTTACTCATGCGTTAATAACAAAGAGCTCAAACAAAAAAAGAGCGGGTCAAATTAACAGAACTTAATACCCTCAACCCACAGCACAAAGAGCGAGTCAAATCCAAGAACTAAAAGACCAACTTAAAACAATAGATCTAGCCAAATGCGAAGCAGCCCTAAGATCACTAAAATGACAACATTATTACAAAGGAAACAAAGTAATGGATTATCTAGCCAAACAGGTAAAAAAGCAAAGAGCCAAAACCTCAACAGTCAAACAATACAGCTCTTTATAACCCCAAGAAAATAACTAATGCATTCGCAGACTATTATAAAACATTATATAACCTTAAAGATAACAACGCAACACCACAGCCCTCTTCAGAAACAATAGAACTAGAGTATCAGTAGAACAGAAAGACTTTTTAAATGCACCTTTTACTCTTTTAGAAATACAGGAAACAATTAAAGCCTTACCTTTACATAAAGCACCTGGCCCGGTGGGTTTTCCAATATATATTATAGGGAATACTCGAATCAACTAGCACCCCATTTACTCCAACTATATCAAGAAGCGCAAGACAGGGCAACATTTCCACCAGAGATGCTAATGGCCACGATCTCTACTATCCCAAAACCAGGGAAGGACACAGAGTTAGTCCAAAACTATAGGCCAATAGCCCTGTTAAACATGGATGTAAAGATTTGTGCAAAAATGTTGACTGTTAGGCTCCAACAAGTTCTGCCATCCCTAGTGAGCCCGGATCAGGTAGGCTTTATAAGACAAAGACAGGCATCGGATGCCACTAGATGAATGATAGACCTCATTCAAATAGCACAGAACACACATACTCCAATGCTATTACTATCCATAGATGTCGAAAAGCCATTTGACCGGTTTCAATGGGGATTTATAGAACAGACAATGCAAAAGTTGGAGCTCAATTCACTAAAGCAACCCTAGCACTATACTCGAACCCAGAGGCACAGGAAAATGCAGCAGGTTTCCTATCACACAAATGTCCCCTTACTAATGGCACGAGGCAGAGCTGCCATCATATTTGATCTGACAATTGAAATTTTAGCCCAGAAAATCAGACAAACAGAAGCGATTGAAGTAATTAAAGTAGCAGGGACAGAACACAAACTTGGTCTTTATGCAGACGGTGTCATCATCATGATGACAAACCCACAAGTTGCAATACCAGAACTCCAAGAAATCATACAAGACTATGGCACTATATCATATTATAAGATAAATGCAGGGAAAAAGCAAGCATTACCCATAGGCCTAAACTCGGAAACATTTACCAATCTCCAACAGCATTATAAATTTGACTGGAGAACAGACTACCTAAATTATTTAGGCATACAACTCACCAAAACAATACATACCCTTTATAAACATAACCATGGTCATTAGTAGGAACTCTAAGCATAGAAATAGCATAATACAGGATGACATATGTATCTTTGTTGGGGCTTGTAGCAATAGTGAAAATGCTAATCTTGCCAAAGATCTTATATATGCTACGAACAATTCTTATACTCCCCCCCAGAAATTTTCTGTCTTTCACTACAGAGAATGGTGATGGGATTTATGTGGGATGGCAAAAGGAAACAAGTTGCTAAGGACACACTACACAGACCAACAATTTCAGGAGGCCTGGGACTGCCAAATCTCATGGAATATCATAAAGCAATCATCCTAGAGGCAATACTCTATTTGACCATGACTAAAGCAGACACACATTGGGTGGACATTGAGAAACAAACCACACTTCCTATAGAAGTAGGGGGTCAAAGACTTACTCATAATCTGGAAGAAAACCAGGAAGCACAAATTGTTCAAACTCAAGCTCTCCCCACTTCAACCCATAACCAGTTTAAAAAGAAAGATACCGAACATATTATTACAAAACTGGATAAAGAAGGACATTCGGAGCATTGACTTGCTACTACAAAATAATCACATACAATCGTATCCCAACTTAGTGCAGTAATACGCGCTATCCCACTCAGACCACTTTAAGTTTCTACTATGTTCCCCCTAGTACAAAAGACATGGCTGGAAAACATATGTCTCCAAGGCAAACATACAAACGGCATGGTATCATCACTGTATAAACTTTTGATGTCAGGATATTCTGAAAATAAAAGTAAACATATGCTAAGTTGGGAAAGTGAAAAGTAACTACAGCTAGACATCACAGACTAGAAACGAGTCTTTCAGAGCATTAAAAAAGCCACCACATGTGGAAACGACTTAAAGCAATATTCCAAGCTGTTACTGGTATTTGACTCCACATAAACTGGCATGCATATATCCAGGTACTTCTTCATTGTGCTGGAGAGAATGTGGGGCCATCAGAGACCTAATCCACATATTTTGGGAGTGCCCCAAAATAGCTCCCTAATAGAAGGTGGTAGAAAGCAGTATCTTAACTAAGCTAAATGTACAAATACCATTGACACCAGCTATAGCAATGCTACACATAATCCCACCAAACCTTGAAACCGGAGAAGCTTTCATACTACACCATGTGCTATTTGCAGTCAGAACCCTGATTGCCAGAACTTGGAAAGCTACAACAGCACCTACATTGACGCAAGTGCTTAAGGAGACACAATGCAATATGCTAATGGAAGAGCAGTTGTACTATGATATCAAAAGGGAAGTTAAAAACACAGCCTTATGGAAAACATGGAGACAGACACAATTGTTAGAACTGTGCAGACAAATGCTCCTATCACCAGGAGGAAAGACAAGTACAACAAAATAAACTGAAGTTGAACAAAGTAAAGTTAAAGTAAAAAGTAACATTAAGACAGAAATTAAGTACCTTCTATTTCTATGTCCCCCTCCCCTTATTTTCCCCCCATTTCACCTATCCCACATACCTTTCCTATACTAATACTGTATTTGCAAAGAGTGAATGTATACTGGTTACCCTAAATATTTGAAAATCAATAAAGAAATATGGTAAACTAAAATTAGCATTGTGAATATTTGTTTAGTTACCAACTTTTATTAAATTCCTCCGGTGGTTTGTCTTCATCCTCTTTCCTATAAACAATTTAACCTCTTTTAATTATCCATATATGAGGTTAGAAAATCTCCCTTTACCTCTTGCATTTGCTAGCTGTATTTTTGTATGTATATCTATGTTTGATGTATTTACCCATCTATGGGTAATTGTGGAATATGTTGTGGAATATGTTGGTGCTTTATAAATGTGTAGTTTTATACTTATACTTATTAAAGTATTGTTATTATTATAGTATTCATCTCCTCCCCCTCTTGATACCATTATACCTACAATAGACAAGGATGACACCTCACCATGAGAGAATTGTCTAAATATAATATTGATGATATAAGATTGCCTTCATCCCTCAGTTTAATGTGGTCATGTTCCCTTATGCAACACTTTGGGTTACATTTCTTACACTACACATTTTGTTTACTGCTACCAGTGCACTGTAATAATTTAGTATGTTTAGCACCAAAAATGTATACAGTGCTTTACAAGGCAAAAACACAAATATATGCACATGAAAAATTACTTAAAGGCAATTTTGCTAATACTTCAATAGGTCTTCTTTTGTGAGTAATTGTTACTTGAAGTTCTTAAACTTGACTGTTTTGCCGAACTGACTGCCCCTTCTCAACCTGCCAGTTAGAGTTAATGTTAACATACTACTGGTGCACAAATATAGCAGCCCCTCATACAGGAACATAGGGAATTTATATAAAAGCATCAGGCAAATAATTTTATGACAAAATTATAAATAGCATGCAAAGACAATGTTATGATAGATGTAAAAAAGCTTTAATTTCTGATGTTAGTATCACTTTAAGTGGATTTCTCACACCTTACTGCCTACCCACTTGATCCCATGTGTATCTATATTCAATAGATAACCCCTTCAATGACTGAATCTGAGATAATGCTCTTTCTTGCCTAACTTGACAGGCTCCTAAATCTGAATTCAGAACTTTGCCATAATGAGATCTCATAGGTAAGGAGTATCAGCATGTCATCAATAATTTGAAGCATAATATCATGTCATTACTGAACTCAAACAGTTGGTTTAATTATACTGTATATAGACCTGAGGACTGGTTTGCATTATTTGCAGGCTATAGGACTCATGTATGTCAGTGATGGGGACAGTGATGGAGATAGTGATTAATCGATGCTGCCCCCTTTGGCTCACTCCAACACTGCTTTTTGAGCACAGAGCAGGAGGGGGGGGGGGGGCAGCAGCCCAAAATCACCCCTGACCATGGTCTAGATATTTTTAGGTGAGCTTCACTATGAATACAGGACATTTGAAGTTGCTATGACAACCAATGTTAGACAAATGCATGCAATACTGAATCACCAAAAAAGAAAAAAGTAAACATTAACAAGATGAATGCTAGATGTGTAAATAATAATCACATAAGTTGTACAGTTACATTTTTTTGCATATATATTTCAATTAGCTTCCAGATGTTTAGAATACAAATTTTTCCTCAGATTATTTCACCTACAGTATTGTAAATAAATGGAGATGTAATAAAAAGATCACATTTTAATGTTTCAAAATTGTCCTTCGTTCTGTTGCAATAATAATGTTACCTTCTAAATATTTTGAGAAGTTGGAGCTCATTGCTTGATTATGGCATGTCTTTACTGGTACTGATCCACAGGGTTTATAATGCCATGTGCATTCACCAGGTTGATTGTAATAATCACAGTAGACAGCTGCAACAAAAACATTATTAAATTAAACAATTTATGTAGTGAAATCAATAATACCTATTAAAATGCATTAAAGGGATTTGTTTTCTTCTTACAGTGCATTCCTTTTTTCTACAATTTCATACCACAAAATGTGGCACCCTCCTCTAAACACAGGCTATGATTACTATACTGGCATAAGATTTTCATCCTACTACAAATACAAAAATAAAGCTAAACAATGAAACCAAAATTGATTGACTAAGGGAACCCTGGCCCAACAGCAGGTCATAAGCACAGAACACAGTAGCGCCTACAATTGTACTCCTAGTCTCTCCTCTCCAGTTTCCAATATTTTAGGAATGGCGCCGTCTCTCTTCACGCTTTACCTCCTTACATTCAAAAGCTCGATTTTTCAACACTGCCTCCTATTAAACTGTGCTTTCAGAATAGATCCTTCTGAATCCACTTCCTGAATTTAGCCTGACTCACCTGCTAATGTCAATGGTGATGTCACAAGTTAGCCATATTGGGACTAGCAACATGCATTGGCCACTCCACCACACCATAGCACCCCTCCTACCCCGAGCAGAACACAATCCTGAGGGTAAATAGAAGGAACCAAGAGGAGAAATGGAGAACATCCAGTACCAATGGACCAGTGCCTAATGCAAATACGCACAGGTGTGCCTTGTACCTTGGTGTCAACAAAATGATCACTTTTCGTTTTACATTTATTTATGTTTTGATACTAAGCCTGTACATCTGGTGGCAGATATTTGCCTAGTTTTCTGTATTGGGTTGTTAAAATGGTATAAATGTATTACTTTCTTTGAATTTGCCATCAAACAACTGTTTCAGAATTAAAGATATATTTTTTAGTGACCTAATGTATTGCTATTGTTTATACACTTTGTTTAAAAAACAAAACAGTAAATGGGGACATGTTTCCCCCAAAATTCTTGGGAGTAGTTGCTTTATAATTTGTCACTGGTGCACTGAATGAAGCAAGTGCATGCCTATATTCTCTTCCCGGGGGAACACAATGATGCTGTAATAGGTGTGCACACCATGTAGGAGACACACACTCACTGGTCATAAACCACTCGCACCCTTTCTCCCTGCACACGCTGATGAAAATTTGGAGGAAGTCGGTAGGTTCCCCTCCCCTCATAGCTCCTGCCTAGCTCCTTGAATGTGTTCGCTTCTCAAAGTTAAAACTCCAATGCTATAATTAGGAATCTGCCTGGCTATGAACTGTAAGCAGTGTTTAACTATACTGAGCATATCAGTTTCATGTGCAGGAAAGTTTCTACTCACTATCTCTGTGCTGTACGCTGTAATAGTAACTATCTTGCACATGAAATATATGGAATATAGTTAAAAGTTCCCCTTTGACCAGCTCAAGTAGAGGCAAAGGGCAACTTCCACAGCCGCTCTTTTGCTAATAATAATATGCTCAGAACTTATACAGAAATATATATAATGAACTGGGAAAGTGTTAAAGCTCTTCTTGATCATCCTCTAGGCGCTGCTGTGATCTGGAATGAACCAGAACAAGCAGGCTGTCAAAAACAGGCTTATAAAAAAAAGCAGCTCGTGCACTCTTACTCCCGCTTCGGTATTGATCTCACATGATCGTGCATGCAGGCTCCTCTCCGACTACCCTCATAGTCGAAGAGATAAGGAGAGGTCTTAGAAGAAAAGGGGACAGGGCTTCACGCTACACCACAAAGTGAATGAATTGAGCTGGAGATTTTAATTTTTCATTTCAGCCGGCGCAAGACAGAGGTAAGGCATTTGGGGGTAAATTTATCAAAGAGTGAAGTTCCGCCACTAGAGTGAAATTTGGCAGCTCTCCATTCATTTCTATGGGATTTTTAAAGGCGTATTTATCATTGGGTGAAAGTGAAATTTCACCGTTTGATAAATACGCCTTTAAAAACCCCATATAAATGAATGGGAAGTGGCGGAATTTCACTCTAGTGGCGGAACTTCACTATTGACTTCACTCTTTGATAAATATACCCCATAGGGAGATTGGTCACCGCAAAGTCGAGGCGATTAGTCGCCAGGTGACTAAATCTTCCCAAATTGCCCAGTGTGACCTTACCCATAGAGAAAAAAAAGTTTACTTATTCTTTAATCATTTTGGATTTGTAAGAATATTTACTTTCCAAAAATAAATGTAAACCTGCTGTTAGTGAAATATTTGGCAGTGAAATTTTGGCATTGGTGTCTTAAGTATGTTGATTTCTGGTGTAGGGTTTTGAATAGGGAAGTTTACTTTTGATGGTCATATATCTCCATAAAACTATAAATTTGGTTTTATAAGATCTTTCACACAAGCATGGAATAAATGTTATTTTAATATTCCTTATCATAACAATATAAAACATTTACTTTTTTTGTTATCTAGAGCTAGTGTAGAAATGTGAAATAGTTTTTCTCTCTGACAGGATGTGAGATAGGAGTGACCCTTTCCCTGAGGAAGGGAGGTGTTTCTTCTTACATCTGGGATGTCCTTCTCTTTAGATAATAAAAGGGGTGGCTTTTGATACAGTACTTGAGAAGCAAGTGTGAGTGCTGAGGGTCCAGAGGCTGGACTAGGCTGTAATAACAGGATAAAGCTCCTGTTAACTGTATAAAAACCACTTCGCCAAACTCATTTATTGGCTCTAAGAATTCTAGTTCAACAACAACTTTCCTCCACTAATTCCTTGAGGCACCATCCTGAGATCAAGAGTTGCATGTATGCATGTTTTTCAGGGGGTTGCTGGGAGTTGTCCTTCATCTGGAGGGGTTGATGGCAGGAAAAAAAGTAAAACCACATTACCCTCTATCTAGGACACACACAGAGCACAGAACCCCATTTACCTATAGGCTTACATTTGGCATGGCCAACTTGGGGCTTCAAAAAGGGTAAATTGTGATTATTGCACTGCAGAGACACTGTGACAAGTGTTTCATATATAAGGAATATTCTGTGGTTCTTAGTTCTCTGCTTAATTCTTTCTCCAATGGCTGTTTCAGTATGTCACTGACAACTATGGCACCAATAGGCTGGTGTCAACAGCTGTGGCCTCCACCCCTATACCTATTTGCATTTTTGGCATCCCATGTTTGCAGACTCTGGTCAGTGAACCAGCAGTGCCTGTGAAATCGGTCACCCCAACCCACCACACTCCCAGCGAACCTGTGGGTGATGTGGTGGTAGACCACTGCATTGACTGTACAAAAATCTCTTTCTAAAGAATCTCTAAATAGATTAAATCTCCCCTAATCTGCCCTTATGCCCCTGCCCTAACAGTGACAGATAGATATTCAAAATACACAAAGTAGTAAGAAGTGCTTATGCACAGAACAAAACATGTCTAACAAATATAGTATAAGAACTGGTGAACCTCTTAAGAAAATATATACTCTTATCATTATAACTAGGAATGTGCAGAATCCTACATTTTTGGATTCAGTTGAATACAGATTTTATAATGTATATCGAGGATTTGGCCCAATCTAAATCCTGTCAAAATGTTAAGATTTGATTGAATTCCAATCCAAATCTTGGATTCAGTGCATCCCTAAACAAAGCAACATTGTTGCATTCTTCCCTTTCAGGAAGTTTGTGTTACAATCTGTATAGCAGAAGCCCAGGGAAGGCATGAAAAGATCACACCTCTTTGTGAGCAGGAGAGCCCTGTCAGAACCAGTCTTTATCAATGTTTTGTTGGGGCCCTGGAACTTTTCTGCTGCTGGCCAACATAGAGAACCCAAGCACACCCGAGTTTGATACAAACTGTTGTATAGACAAGGGTTAAACAGAATCGCATTCAAGGCAGGCAAGGATTAAGGGCAGGTAGCGAACAATCAGAGTGAGGAAACAGACATGAATAATAGCTTAGACTGGAATTGTAGTAAACAGAGCCAACTTGGACAAAGAATACAGAAAGAAATAGCCTTTCAAATTTTGTCATGGGGCATGCGTTTCCTGACATGCTCCAACCCATGTTCCCTCTAGTTCCTTCTCGTCTATGTGTGCAAAAAAATTATTTTGTGTGCACATTTTAAACTTTTGTGCACAGTTTTTAAAAACTGTGCGGTCAGGTCAGAATTAATTCAAAACTGAGTGTTTTCAAGCAAAATGTGCGCACCACAATTTGTTGTGTGCGCTGGCCTCAAAACTTGCGTGCACAGCTTAGAGGGAACATGGGCTCCAAGGTTTGCTCATAAGGAAAAGCACCCAGGAACTGGTGTGCTGAGTGATAGGAGAGCACGTCTGTCTCCCAGTGTGTCTTATAGTTTGATTAGACTAATTGCAAATAATTTTCCCATTAAACTACTACTGTACATCAGATTTTACCAAATAATGCCTGGACATGCCATGGGTAGACTGGCACACTATATTCAAGGCATATAATTGTGGGGAATTTACTGTTGCTCACTTAGTTATTTGGAGGAGAGAATCTTATTGACCCAAAAGTCTTCATTTGAAAATATTTTTGTAAACACCCATCAGAAGGCCTCTCCTATATCAGGAGCTCTCTGCATGTATTATTTATAGGTGTGGTTCATTATACTCCTCTATCATGTCTTCTTTAATATGTTGTACATCTACAGATATACATTTTTTTTATTTCTTACATTTGCTTCCTTCTAGACTTTCAATGCAATACTATGCAGTAATCCCTTCCTACAGATATTCTCCATAAGATCATGCTGCTACATTCTAGAGACATTGAGATCTCCTAAGTATTTTAATACAGAGACTAAAATATAATAATAATACTTACGACAAAGTTCAGGGGTACGCCACTGAATACATACATCTGCTCGCCTGCAGGCTTCAGCATACATTGCAACATTGGTACAAAAACCAAGATATTTTCCCTCCAAATCACACACACAAGCTTCTCTGACACATGCATCATAATATGGTGTTGGATCAACCTAAAAGGGAAATAATTTAAAAGCTATAACTCAATAAAAAAATCTTACATTTGACATATAGCTTACTAAAAAAAAAACTGGTGGGCCCTGCCAACCCCAGTCCATTCCTGTGGAACTGTGGGTCCGCCCCCTGATCACAGCCACAAGAAGGAAAAATGTAATGTGCAGTATAGTAGAGTAGACCTTTGGATCATTTTGCACTTAAAGTAATAATTATATTATAGCCGAATTTCAAAATTCACCCTCCACACTATCCAATCCCAAGTAGCTGTTTCTGAAACTCCAGCATGAAAAATATATCATTATTTACTGCATGTCATCATCAGAGGGTGAACACAAAGTGCAGAAAAGGTCTAGTATGTAAAAAAATAAAAGTTCCAGGATTAGAAGGTATAGCATTGCATCTGCCTGGATATTTTACCACAGAAACAAACAAGTGGCAGGTTGCCGAGACATAATAAATGAGCCTCTAGTATTTAAATATTAGAACCTGTTGACAAACGAATCCTTGCATCTAAAAAGCTATTGATTTGAAGGTCCTAGTGCAGACAGTTCTTTCTGCACATTGTTGTGATGTGCACATTGCTGCATTTTCCAATAGATGTTTACCTTCTTGTGACACGCTTTAAAGGTGTCTTCTTTGATGAACTGACATTTTCTTAGAGCCCATGGTTTACAGTAACCATTGAGATCACATGGATATATTTGCACTTCTGAATCCCGGCAAGATGGGTCAGTCTTCCAGCTCTTTGCAAATTTCACTATTTCAAATGCCACAGATCCATCTCTAGCCATGAAATCATCTTTCAGGTCTCCATTGTTATTTCCACAAAGACCACACACTTTCCCCTATTTTGCAAAGAGTAAATTGTTTAACAAAGTTTTTTTTTAAAGAAATCAACACAGACACACCTTCACGGACAGTATTAATAGAATGCAATTACACAAATGCATCTTATACAGTACCTGCAATTGTAAATCATACCCCAAAAGTATTTACACTTCACATATAACATACTCTATCACGTAGGGGTTTTATAATAAAAATCACTAAGCTTTCCCAGGAGCAGTTACTGATAGCAACCAACCAGTATGTAGAATTTAATGGTCACCTGTTTAAAAGCAAACACCTTATTGGTTCTTATAGGTTATTGCTACTGGGAAAGTGTATTTTATTACATATCAGGGCTAGTGTGCAATAGATAGTACTTAGTATATAATAAAATACAAAAAAGTTAATAAAAGTAGGCAAATCCCCTGTGCCCTATTTAACTTCATCTTTCCCTCTTTTAGAAATGCTGGTAGAGCTGGAGGAAAATGCTGCAGTTATGAATATCTGAAGTGGAAACACAAAACAGTTAGGAAGACCTAGGACATATATGTATAAAAAAAACTGGAGAATGGAATACACTCTGGAAATAATATAAAATACCTAGAGGCTTAGCATGGTAGAAATATACCATGAAGCATAAACATGGGCAAAACAAATCTGAATCAGGAAAAAGCAAGGATAAAAGACTGTGTGCCTTTATAAATAAGTTATTTAGACAGATACGCTGTGGAGGAGGAGAACTGAGGTTTGGGACTGGGAAATGGTACTTGCTTGTAAAAATACCTAATGTGAAATTTACTGTAATGAGCAGGACTAGTTTTAGAGTAAAGCATAATAGGTAATTTGCCTAGGATCTGAGAATGAGATTGAGGAATAATCCACATTTTGTGTAAATAAAAGTTCTACATCATTTCTGTTTCTAGCTCTGGTAAAAGAAAAAATCCTTCTCTGGAGTCATAAAATGACATTTCACTATAGCAGTGTGACAGAAAAATCTGGGTTTGGTAGATAACAGGAGTACATTACATGCCTGAGTACATAATGCACAGGGCAGTGTTTTTATGAAAAGCAAACCTTAAGGCCCACCTGCTTAAAAATCTTCAGGAGGAAGCCTGGTACACACAGCAAACCAGCTGGTCCTCCCCTGCCTGCTTTTGCACACCTGCCCTCTGCAAACAGCTACACAAATTTTCAGGAAGTAGAATGGCTATAGATGAAGGAGTCTGCTTCCTACGCCACTGTTTAAGGTTATAGCATACAGTACAATAATATTCTTGATTATTCTTTTTTCTTTTTTGCAACAGTTTGGGGTAGGCTCTTACTTGCTTCGGCAAAAAATGTGGTGAAACAAATTATATTAAATATTGTGTAGCATAAAAAATAATGTAAATAAAAAATAATGTACCCCCTGTTGTAAATTATGTTGTAAATTATAATTATTATTATGAGTAAGGGAATTTATAAGCTAAAGTACAACATACAATTATAAACATTTACATACACAAAGTTGCCCTATAATAGGTAAACCACAATCATTTACTTACACGCAGTTCTGGGTCAAGTATTGTTGAAACCCTTGTGCTTCCATCCCAAAGTACAGTGATGCCAAATTTGAACATAATTAAATGGAACAGTCCTTCTTTCCTTACTGAATAGACGTCATGAGAATGGCTGACTGAACAGTCCCCTGAATGCTCAATTTTCACTTGGCCATCTTGAAGGATAATATTTGTATTCTACAGACAAAAAACATATTAATAACATGGCCCATAATTTCTATTGTTAAACCACTAGGGAAAATTTAAACTCAAATAACCAAAAGAAAATTTACCTGGAAAGAAAGTTCAACTTACCTGGAAAGAGATTACAACTTTCCGTGCACAAGTAAGTCCATCCTGACAGCAAGCTACACTTTGTGCAGAAATCCTAAACGTCCCATTACCTTCACTGCAATAATCCTAAAAAAATAAAATAAAAAACAATAATGAAAAAACAAAAAAAATGCTGATGCTCTTATTCTATTTGTTTGATTCTGTAACACAAAAACACAATTTGTCCTAGATATTACTCAGACTTATTGCAATTGTGTTTTTTACTGATTCATCCCCTAAACCAGTGCTTTTAAACAGAAGCTTTAAGGGAATCCAGTGTATGAGAAATGTCTAAACACACCTTTGGCTTACCAGTACATGTAGGGTTATATTCAATGCAAGCTAAGCATTTTTAAAAACATTTTAGATCAAATGTCAGATTTCTCTAGTTAATCTATGGACTAAAGAAACAAACAAATAATCAACTGCCTACTGTATATACACTGATTAGAATACATTTAGTTCATACAGGACAGATAGCCTTTACTAACTTCACTTCATTCTGTTACGGTGTAATGTCATGGAGATAACTGACAGAGTACATTAGCTGGTCTGTCTGTCAAGGAGTGCTACCAGAGCAGCAATACAGTCATTTTAGAATGTATTTGGGGGGAAATTCCACTGCCACCTTGTAAGGTACCTGTAACCGCAGCCGGGGCGCAGACACGGGGGTGCTTAGGTTCCTGAGGATTCCCGGCGTCTGTTGCGCGCGCGTCTGTCGCGCGGGCGCGCGTCCGTTTATTCGGACGCGCGCGCGTCACGGTGGACGCGGGCGCGTTGACGCTGCCTCATTACGTTTTTGGCGCCGAACTTGTCCCTATAAAAAGACGTCAGCAAGAGCAAACAGTGCTTGGTGATTTCCTTGCTTGTGCTTGTTACTGTGTTCTCAGATTATTCTTTGGATTTGTCTTTCTTGTTACCGACCTCGGCCTGACCTGGACTTCGATTACCTTCTGCCTGCCTTCGACCTCGGCCTGTTCCTGACTACGAGTATTTCTGCCTGCCTATTGACCTATTGCCTGATTCCCGTCTACGAATATCTTCTGCCTGCCTCCGACCTCTGCCTGTCCCTGACTACGTTTACCTCTGCCCGCCTACCGACTCTCTGCCTGTTCTCCGACCACGCTTTTGGCTTGCATCTATTCCTTCGGGTCAAGTTCAGCAAGCTGTACACTAACAGCAGTTCTAACTGCTCTTCCTATCGAATCTCCAAAAGAGCCTGACACACCTGCACTTCTTCATGATTCTCTTTGAATTTAGTTGGAAGAAAAAAGGTAGCTGGGAGTTAAATTTCTACAGCATATCTAAAGGCCTTTCAAGATACAGGTATGGGACCTTTATCCAGAAGACCCTTATTCAAAAAGTTCCGAATTACGGGAATGCCAGGTCACACTATATTCTGGATAACAGGTCCCATACCTGGGATTAAAAATAATGCTACAATGCTAGTTTCAGATTTTGAGCCTTTTGGCAAGAAAATGAGTGAGGTTTGGTTTTTAAATGTGCATCCTTCTAAATGCAGAAAGTAAAATCTACTAAAAATATTAATATTTTTTTATATAGATAAAAACAATGTTGTCAAAAACAAAATTGATAAAGTAATTTTAATTGGATACCAGCAGCGGGTAACAAAAGACAATCACCTCATTGAAAGAGTTATATTATGTCAAATTTTTTCTAAGTCCCAAAAAACGCTGGTGTCTTTTCCATTTTCATGGGTGATAGGCTGCAAAAGGATGACAATTTTTTTTTGGGTACCCAGCTTTCCCCCTTCTTTTCATAACATAAGGCACATAAACTATACTCTGGGCACATGTGTAGGGCAATAGAACATCTCTATTTGAATTTATTAAGGTTCCCTGGGCTTGTGTAGTTTTATGTATTTGCTGTAACATATATGTCCATTCAAACTTTAAGTTCCCGCCGTATGCAAATTCACCTTCGCCAGCGCAACTTCGCTTTACCTGACGAATTTTGACTAGTGCAACTTCGCTAAGCGCAACTTTGCATTTTAGTGAATTTGCGGAGCACTGGCCAGGCGTAGTGCAACGAAGTGCGCAAAGCCATCGCTAGCGCAACTCTGCAGGTTGGTGAATTTGCCCCATAGTGTGCAAAGTGTAAAAAAGTATCCAGTTTTGAGTATACAGTACAACATATAATACCAAGAATACTAATAAATCAGTCTTCATAGCAAAGAAATATTGTTTATGTTAATATGTTGCATAATGAAGGTATGCAGTTAAATTTTTTTCCATGGAATGCTTACCGTAACAAGTACATATTGGCAGACACCATCAAAATTGTACCACAATCCATCAAAAGTGTGTAACTGTCCATCACCATAAATATGACATTGTGTTTGACATTTGTTTTGTGTACAATCCCATGTACCTTTTTTGCAAACACTGTAAAAAAAAAACAGATTTAATTTTGGTAAACAGTTTAAGTGTTCAAAGAAATAAAATCTAAAGACAAGACAATGGTCATATTGAAATTAAGCTATCATCAGCTATCAATACCAAATTGAAGCACAGAGCTGCTCTTGCTAATCCTATTGCTGTCTAAATCTTGTTCACAGGGTCCCTGTTCTCCAACTTCTTGGGCCGTGTTGTTCCAGGCTCCCCAGCAGATATCCACCTCATCAAAAGAGAAATCACTAGTGAAGTTTACAGGGAATGGTCATTGGTTCTAGGCTAATGGGGAATACTCAACCAAGGCAGTGGGACTTTTGCCTGCTTATTGGCTAGCTGAGGGCTTATATAGAGACATTTAAAAAAACACGGACTGATCCCCACTGCAACTTTTCCAAGGATTTTAGGTAGATGTTGAAAATTTTCATACATTTTCAAGCAACTTGAGTACTCACGATTCAAACATTTTTTCATAAAACACAAGATTTCACAATTTTTCATAAATTGTTTTTTAAGAATACATTTTACATTACCACTTTTTAAACACTGTAGGGTTTACTAATATTCCCAGCCCAGATCAAAAGGCCCAATTTAAAGTCAGTTCACCTCCCTTTTAACAATAACAAAGAGAAATCAGATGGCACTCTCCAAGCAAAATGTGCTGGATTTTTATGATTTATTCAGATCTCTGCACAACGTTTCAGGGGATCAACCCCCTTTCTCAAGTGCTCTTTGTTATTGCTACATGTATGGAACTGAAGAGCAGCAAAGTTCCCAGATAGAGCAACACAGTATTTAACCCATGGAGGTAGGATTCTATTGAAGTTTGATCACCTCCCTTTTAACCCATTGGTTACCACTAAAATCCCTTTGAGATTTCTTTCCATGTGTTTATTGTTTCTGGTTTCTAAATTATTGAACTTTTTGTTCAGCAACTCTTTATTTTAGCAACCAGGCTGTGGTTTGAATAAGGGACTGGAATATGAACGGAAGAAGGCCTAAATAGCAATAATAGCTATAATAATAAATAGCAATATTTAGATTAAACAGAATATAAAGTGCACTACAAAAAATGTCATACACTGTTTACAATGCCCGTGTGGCCTACAGTACGTTGGGGTAAACCAACCGAATGTTAAGAGATAGAATTAGGGAACACGTGAACAACATAAAAAAAGGGAAAGTGAACCATAGTGTTTCCAAAGTGCACGGAACAAACCCTAGAGGGTTAACTTATTGGGGGATAGAAGAAGTAAAAAAGAAATGGAGAGGAGGGGATCTAGTGAAAACAACACTTCAATGTGAAAGTAGATGGATCTACACCCTAGAAACATTCATTCCCAAAGGCTTGAATATAGATATAAATGTAAGAGCCTTTTTATAAGTAGTTTTAATATGCTTTGATCGCTTTGGTTTTAAAATCACCCCTCTGAATAGTAGAAAATGCTAATATGAGAAGCATAACGACTAAGCTCTGTTTTAACTTAAACTATGTATTTTATGGTAAGATTTCTGTGTTCTATTGTAAATTTTGAACCATAGTAAGGTTTTGCAGTGGAGACGAGATGCCATGACATGCCGCCGTGACACTGTAAAAAGGAGACATGCGCATTGATGTTTTGTGAAGCCTTTGAGAAAGTCGTCAGACGAAATGCATAGGGGTGTGATGTCACCCATGTGTGCCTAAGGACTACACTCTGCGACAGGATGCCAGCGAAAAAACAACAGACCGCATTGTGAAAAGTCTGGACTGTGGCACTAAGGGGGCTCTGATATACACGCTTAAACATTGTGGAAATCTGAGTGCAATCATTTTATATATATTTTATTATTAAAGAGGATTTTACACTAGTTTAAGCACATTCCTATAGAGCTATTGGAACATTGAAGGGAAAAGAGCAGACTGTCTGTGAAGACCAGCACTATACCTGAAAGCCCATAAGAATTTTAAAAGTTTGTAAGTACCCACCTAAAAATCACACTGGTTGGATAAAAGGTGATGGTAACAACTTTAAAGGTGAAGGAGTATCCCCCTTTATAGAGTGTGTGACCATCCAGAAACAAAAAATACTACACTATATAAGTCAATTGTTCCTTTTGTCTATCCTCAAGCTGTTTTGAGCCCTGGTCCATTGATATTTACATTACTTGATGTTTACATCTGAAGGAGAATGGGTACTGGGCACCGGCAGAGGAAGTGAACCACAGGACCCTAATTTTTTTATATTTATTTCTACAAATGTATTGCAAATGCTACTTTTTATTACTCCTCTTTATGGTCAGACCCTCTCCTATTCATATTACAGTCTCTTATTCAAATCAATGCCTTTTGCTGGGGTAATTTGGATCCTAACAACCAGATTGCTGAAACTGCAAACTGGAGACCTGCTGATTAAAAAGCGAAATAACTCAAAATTCACAAATAATAACCAAATAAAAACCAAATCTAAATTGTCTCCGAATATCACTTTCTAGATCATACTAAAATTTAATTTAAAGGTGACCTGTCAACCAAAAAATATTCCAAATCCTATTTTATCACATTTGTCAAGTAAAATAAACTTTAATTACACTATAAAAATTATTTGAATCTTGTTGACTTCGGACTGGGAATTCATAATTATAGCAAGCAGGCAGGAGCCATTTTGTGGACACAGTTATTAAGACAAGCCTTGTATCATCTCAGAATCTTGTTTGTGCACCAGAATGGGGGACCTGATGTCCATCTCCATGCACTTGTAAGGGGGTTAAAGGGTTAACACCGAGTAATGCAAGGGTAGGAAGGGGTTAACACTGTCACCATGGAAACCCAACTTGATCCAAGGATTGAAGTCCACACTCTTGATGATAAAACAAACTTGAACTGTTTATTTGGACACACTTTCTTTCATCAGATGACTCTTCCACACATCAGGGCATACAGTTATACAATCCACGGCAATGATACACTTCTCCTTTACTGGCTAAGCCGACACTCCAAACACACAAAGGTTTTTCCCCGAAACCTTCCGAAGGACATCCCTTTCCAGGGTTACTCACCACCTCCCTGCTTCAGCCGGGCTAACACCACGCCAGTGCACCACTGACCTTTCAGGGTAGGAATTTCCTTGTGACACCTTCCGGTCCTACCAGTCCGGCATACGACCTATGCCCCTCTGGCCTACTCCGGATAGGACTTTTCTTTTCCCCCTCCTTCAGGATGTCCTTTTTCCTATAACTTCCACTTGCACCCTCACTGGCTTAGCCTTGGCACATATGCCACTACCTCCTCGTTGGGGTCTTAACTACCCATGCTAAATAGTCCTGACTATCTGAAATACCTAGTATTTCACACTTGTGCCCTCTCTCTATCTAAATCCAAATGCATGTGAACAACCCTTTGGGTGTGTCTCCCCTTTAAATACCTTCTTCAATTAGACACTACCCTAACACTCACTGTGCATGTGCTATTCTCACTACTGTACATGTGCTTTCCCTCTGCTATCCAGGATGGAACCTCCTGAACCATAGGTTTGACACCACAGTTTCTAGTAATTACATTCAGATATTTACAACAATTTCCAAGCACTTCACACTTTGCACAATCCACAATCACATTTCCATTTAACATTCTGCCAATCACAAATTTTGCATAACATCCATTCAGATACATATTCAACACTTGACCACCCTCTTACACTCGACCCTTTTTGAATCAAGCACGTCCTCGTGCACACAACCAATAACACATAAATAATGAAAACAGACACAAAAGTTTGCGGTTGCTGAAATAACTTAATTTTAGTAACAAAATTTGTAAAACCTTATTACCTTCATAAGGTCAGTAAAATTTTTGATCAATATAAAACTGTAGAACAAGGCACACATGTTAAACTGAAACAATAAGTCCACGGTTAACCCCGGCTGGGTAACCATCTTGACCAACTGGTGATACACCTTTCCATGGCATCGTTGAAACCAAACAGTTAACTGATTACCCCGACTGGGTAATCCTTTTCAATGTTAATAACCGAATAACAGTCTTTGTAAACTTTGCACTCACCAACAGTTCTGTGCATTCAAATAACAGTCCCTGTTTTCAGATCATCCGGGCGAACCAGTTCTTGGTGTTGACAAATGAGATGTAATACCTTGGGTGAGGTTTTTCCACGGTACCCCCACCCTCCAAGGGTACATCGACACTGAGGTGCCGCTCTGGGGTGTGCTTGGTCACACTCCGGACATAGTGCCGCATCACGGTGCGCCCTTGCCACCACATGGGAACAGTCTCCTCCAAGAGATCTTTCGCTCTCTTCCGAGTATCGCTGTCGGGGTGCACCAAACTGTATTCATCCAGTTTCAAAAAGGAGAGGATATCCTGCCGCACCCATTGCTCTAAGTTCTTTTCAACTTCGTCAAAAACATACTCCGGGGCATACGGCATGTAGAAGCCCCATTTCTTGCTAATCTCCAGGTTAATCTTCCTTTGGACCCGGGACACGGCCCTAAACTCTTTTTCCTGAGCTTTCCCCGGTAACACCCAGAATGTGCTTTCATCGTTCACCATTTGGGTATGTGGTGACCGATACACGCTGCTTCGGGATCCAGCACCCAACGACAATACACTCACCGGGGTTGATACCCTCTGCTTAACCTCGGGAACCACCGCCCTAACCGACTCAGTTACCGCGGGTACCGCCGTCACAGATACGGCGACTTCTGGGCTTCCCGTATGGGGTCCTGCCTCCCAATCCTCTTCCCATGGGGCCCCTTCTGATGTCCCGGCACTGTGCAGGTCTAGCCAAGAATCCACCCGAGCGATGGAGTCCTGCACCACTGGGGGTATGGGAACACTGGGCAGTGTACTGCTACTGCCCGTACGCCACGGCTTGTCGTTGGTGCGCAACGCCTTATGCATCATACCTGCTGCCGAGGTTGGTCGCGGGTCAGGCACTTCCACACCGCCATCCTTCACAGTATAGGGCGGCGGAGCCTCGTGGCTTGAATCGGAGCTCAGCGGTCTGGTTACCGCCACCTTGCCTGCTATCCGCGCAGCTTCTCTCTCCGGTACAATAAGACGCCAGGCCTCCCATGCAGTCAGGCGCCGGTCGATGTCCTTCATCGATGCAGATAGCTGGGTCTTTAGGTAGACCGGGCCAGTGAAGTAATCCCGGATGCAAACCAGGCAATGTCCAGCCGCCCGCACTTCCGACCACTGGGCCTCGTCGCCGCAGTTCCCACACATGGGAACCATCACGATTGCTCCGTTGCGGCCAACTTTTTGGGCAAAGACTCCAGTCCACATAAACCGACGGCCGGTGTCGGCCAGCTGTTTATCCGACATCTTGGTTGCGGAGGTACTCTGCATAGTAACAGGTGCGTCTACTCCTTCCAATCTCTCGGCACCACAGCACTGCGCCACTCCGCACGGTCTGTAGACTTTTAAGATGGCCACACTACTGTTTCCTGTTCCTGTGGCGCGAAAAGGGATCCCAGGCTGCTTGCCCACTTCCTGCCTGGTAAGTACTGTTACTTGGTATATGCTCTTCCGGTCACATCAATTGTAGCCAGCCAAATCAGGGAACAGTGCAATACACAGTCTCAAAACATACATCCAGGTATTCACAGGGGTTTCCCAAAGCACATACTCTTCCTTACCCTGCTCGCAGCGCCAAATTATGTAAGGGGGTTAAAGGGTTAACACCGAGTAATGCAAGGGTAGGAAGGGGTTAACACTGTCACCATGGAAACCCAACTTGATCCAAGGATTGAAGTCCACACTCTTGATGATAAAACAAACTTGAACTGTTTATTTGGACACACTTTCTTTCATCAGATGACTCTTCCACACATCAGGGCATACAGTTATACAATCCACGGCAATGATACACTTCTCCTTTACTGGCTAAGCCGACACTCCAAACACACAAAGGTTTTTCCCCGAAACCTTCCGAAGGACATCCCTTTCCAGGGTTACTCACCACCTCCCTGCTTCAGCCGGGCTAACACCACGCCAGTGCACCACTGACCTTTCAGGGTAGGAATTTCCTTGTGACACCTTCCGGTCCTACCAGTCCGGCATACGACCTATGCCCCTCTGGCCTACTCCGGATAGGACTTTTCTTTTCCCCCTCCTTCAGGATGTCCTTTTTCCTATAACTTCCACTTGCACCCTCACTGGCTTAGCCTTGGCACATATGCCACTACCTCCTCGTTGGGGTCTTAACTACCCATGCTAAATAGTCCTGACTATCTGAAATACCTAGTATTTCACACTTGTGCCCTCTCTCTATCTAAATCCAAATGCATGTGAACAACCCTTTGGGTGTGTCTCCCCTTTAAATACCTTCTTCAATTAGACACTACCCTAACACTCACTGTGCATGTGCTATTCTCACTACTGTACATGTGCTTTCCCTCTGCTATCCAGGATGGAACCTCCTGAACCATAGGTTTGACACCACAGTTTCTAGTAATTACATTCAGATATTTACAACAATTTCCAAGCACTTCACACTTTGCACAATCCACAATCACATTTCCATTTAACATTCTGCCAATCACAAATTTTGCATAACATCCATTCAGATACATATTCAACACTTGACCACCCTCTTACACACTGGCTATACAATTAAATGGTAAAGAGAGAGGGGGAATGTGTGAAGTGCAGTGACATCTAGTAAGTGCTGAATAGAAAGTGAAAGTAATTGCCTGCCCCGCCTCTAAGCCTAAGGCATAGAGGAGGGGCAGGCAATATTTGATTGACAGCTGAGATTTTAAAATAAGTTTACAACAGTTATGAATGTTTTAATAAAAAATGAATTTGGATTTAATGTTTAATTTGAAAAGGACTTTTATTATACAATGTTTTATGTCTGGATGACAGGCCTTCTTTAAAGGTGAACAATACCCTTAAAATATAGCTAAGCCCATTGACCAAGCAACCAGAAAGGAGATTCAAATTATAAGACCAGATTTTTATTGTAATAATTTTTAACCTTTTTTTCTGGTCAAGCCTATTCTTTTCATATTGCAGGCTAGGTCAAACCTCTGACTTGGTGTTTGCGTAAATTAAATCTGACAATAACATAAGTGTAACAAAATTGAGCATTGCAGAACAAAAATGTAACCATTTAAAGGAGAAGGAAAGTTGAAAGCACTGCGAGTGCCAAATGTTAGGCACCCCCCCAGTGAAATCATCTACCTGATACCTTGGGCTGGTGCTCCTGTTATCAGAAAACTGCTCTGGCCTAGAAGAAGGGGATTGCTCTGTGGTACTCCGAAATATTCCAAGCTGGTGCAGTTTTCTGTTAACAGGAGAATGGGCCCAGGGTATCAGGTTAAGTGACTACAAAGAATTCTTTGAAAAAAACACATAAATAAAAAATAAAAAGAGCAGCTGCAAATAGTCTTGTAATACCATGGTATTTGGTACACCACAGCATTTACAAGGCATGTAGTATTCGTGTTTGTGGGGCCTTGTGCAGGGCAAACATACAGGACAAACATGGTAAGGTCTGACTGTTTTGTGAGGTCACCAAACCAGGGGATCTTTTCCTGATTTGCCCAGCTACATGTTGGGCTAATTATTATCATCTGATTGTATGGGCCCTAGGTCAACAACTGGATCTTTATGGGGGCCAAATGACACCCATCATGAGAGGACCACCTCAATGTACCGATGCAGTGTTCACTAGTATGGTTTCTCAAACTTGCCCTATTTTAGGGCAGATATCAATAGACAGGACATCCCAAAGGCCCCACGCATTACTAGATGTGCTTCTGACTGGAGGGATGAAGTCAGCTTTTATTGGCATGAGTATGGCTTGGTTAATACTGCACAAAAAAGATTTTAACATAACTTTTGCCGCATTGTATACATATTTTTATATATTACATGGTAAATATGCTTACCATTTGTTACAGGAATGCCGTACAATTTTTCCATTTTCATAGTCATTTCCTCCATACTGACAGGGACAGTCAGATGGATCTATACACTCTCCTTTAGAGTCTCTAACCAGTGGCTCTGGGCAATAACATCCAGGTTTACATTCTCCCTCTCCCTATAAAATTACAATAAATTAAAATCAGTTTAAAACACAAAAATACAAAAATATATCTTTGGTAGCTCTTATCTCTTGTTATTTAAGTTTCCCAAAACACTGTTGCAAAGCAGTTAACATGGCCTTACTTAGTATATTTGTGCAAAAAGGGATATCATTATATTACAAAATCCATTCTGTAAAGGGATACTGTCATGGGAAAACATTTTTTTCGAAATAAATCAGTTAATAGTGCTGCTCCAGCAGAATTCTGCTCTGATATCCCTTTCTTAAAGAAGCAAGCAGTTTTTTTTATATTTAATTTTGAAATCTGACATGGGGTTAGACATATTGTCAGTTTCCCAGCTGCCCCAGTCATGTGACTTGTGCTCTGATAAATTTCAGTTACGCTATACTGCTGTACTGCAAGTTGGAGTGATATCTCCCCCCTCCCTTCCCCCCCCAGCAGCTGCCTGGTAGATAAAAGAACAATATACAATAAAAAAGAAAAAAGTTAATCCCTTAGAGTAACCCCCTCCTGCCGTTCCCTTTCAGTCTCTCAACTGCGTGAAAAAAGTTCCAGAAAAAATAAGAAAAAAATATACATATATTCCAATTTGAAACAATATATATGTTGTCTTGTAGAACAGCGCCTAAAGCAAACGGAGAGAGCAAAAAAACAGGGGCATAATATAGTGTAGTATTTTCAATCAATTAGAACACCCTGTGATGAAAAAGTGTGAGAAAATTTTTTTTTTAAAAAAAGTGAAAAAAAATTTTTTTTTAAAAAAGTGAAAAAATAAGAGATAAAAATAAGAAAAAATAGATAAAAAGTAAAAATAAAGAGTGGTCCAGGTAAATAGGTAAAAATCAGAAAGGGATTGAATTGAGTGTTTTCCCTTTAAAAAGATCTTCCTTTTCCACAATGTGTAGAAGCAAAGAAATGTAGTGCCTTTTAAATCCTTCACCGAAGTTTAGTAAAATTGCCTACTTACAAGACAGTGGCAGTTTTATCGCATGTAGTTTTGGTTTCTTGTGTTCTTCCCTCCTATCAGTCACCATTGGGCTCCCAAGTAAAAATATAGAGGGTACATAGTGCAATGACGTTTTATTAAAAAGAATTTAAAAACAATAAAAAGATTTACACTCACATTTGTTTGTAAGATTTTGTCACATATAAGCAAGTCCTTTTTTGGAGATATCACCAGTTGTAAAGCGAAGGAGGATATGTGCCGGCGTCTCTCTCCCTCGTGGTGTCTGCTCCGTGTCTTGCTGTGACGTCACTTCCGCCTGACGCGTTTCACCGACCAATCGGCTTCCTCAGAGGCATGAAGTGCTTCTACATGGGCGCCCTTAAGAGGCGCATCGTCCCTCATTATCCTAGATTGCTTCCTGGTGTGTTGCCCATGGGTCCCGTGTCTTTTCTGTGGTGCGCGTCCCCCTTGCGTTCCACATGCGTTCCATCGGTATCGCACTTCCGGTTTCCTGGTTTCTGGTTGCCACAGCAACCGCAAGTGTATTTGCAAGTCCAGCGTCTTTTACTGCTATGGATTTCTCACTCAGGGACATTTTAAAAGGATCTTATAACGGCCATAAACATTATATGCAGATTTTACATCTGGAATAACATGTACATACATAATAATAGCATTGAATCAGTGCAGGCTTTTTTATACTGTATATATATAACAGACTGGAATACTTCTTTTAATTAATAATATCAATCAAACTATTAAATAACTCAATATACATTAAGTTCAAATTCTTTTCAAAGTAAGGGCGCCCATGTAGAAGCACTTCATGCCTCTGAGGAAGCCGATTGGTCGGTGAAACGCGTCAGGCGGAAGTGACGTCACAGCAAGACACGGAGCAGACACCACGAGGGAGAGAGACGCCGGCACATATCCTCCTTCGCTTTACAACTGGTGATATCTCCAAAAAAGGACTTGCTTATATGTGACAAAATCTTACAAACAAATGTGAGTGTAAATCTTTTTATTGTTTTTAAATTCTTTTTAATAAAACGTCATTGCACTATGTACCCTCTATATTTTTACTTGGGAGCCCAATGGTGACTGATAGGAGGGAAGAACACAAGAAACCTAAACTACATGCGATAAAACTGCCACTGTCTTGTAAGTAGGCAATTTTACTAAACTTCGGTGAAGGATTTAAAAGGCTTCTACACATTGTGGAAAAGGAAGATCTTTTTAAAGGGAAAACACTCAATTCAATCCCTTTCTGATTTTTACCTATTTACCTGGACCACTCTTTATTTTTACTTTTTATCTATTTTTTCTTATTTTTATCTCTTATTTTTTCACTTTTTTAAAAAAAATTTTTTTTTTCACTTTTTTTTTTAAAAAAAAATTTTCTCACACTTTTTCATCACAGGGTGTTCTAATTGATTGAAAATACTACACTATATTATGCCCCTGTTTTTTTGCTCTCTCCGTTTGCTTTAGGCGCTGTTCTACAAGACAACATATATATTGTTTCAAATTGGAATATATGTATATTTTTTTCTTATTTTTTCTAGATAAAAGAACAGCACAGCCAGGTCCCACTGCGACACATTCAGGTAGATTGTGTAGGAGAAACAGTAGTCTGCCGGAAAGCAGTAACATACTAAAGTGCTGGCTCTTTCTGAAAGCACATGACCAGGTAAAATTACCTAAGATAGCTGCCTACACACCAATATTACAGCTAAAAAAAATACACTTGCTGGTTCAGGAATTAAATTTTTTATGTTAGAGTGAATTATTTGCAGTGTAATTTAGAAATAAAAACTACATCATAAAAATGATGACAGAATCCCTCAAGCAATCTGTCTCACATATGTAACATATAACATATATAACATATAAATCATGTACAGAATGAATTATGTATAAAAAAAGTAGACAGAATATATAGTGGTGTAACAAACTAGTGCATGCCAAGTTAGATTTTAATGACAAAAAAAATTCTTGTGACAGAAAGCAAGATTTTATAGCACAGGATTCAGTCTATTAACAAAATGAAAATTCAGTTTCACAAAGATAAAATATTCATTCTGCGAAGCAACACTGCCAGTCAGAACAAAGCTGATTACTCTTACAAACAACAGCTCTGCATCATCCCTAATGCATAGGATACTATATGTCCTGCTATAGAGGGCAGCCTATAATGTTCCCTGTGCTGCATAGCAATGTACATGAACAAAGAACAAACATTTCCTAAAAGGGCAGCTGTTATACACTAAAGATTCTTAATTGAAAGCTCTTACAAATGGCTGTGAAATATAATGCTGTACTGATGTTATGGTGCAAAACTTTACAGTAATCTAGATAAAGAAAAGCATGCAAAACATAATTATGATAATGTTAGGTAATATGGTTATTATTATTGTAGTAATTTTTGTTGCTAGGCAATGTTTGGACATAGAAGCAAGCCTGTCTCCAATCTGGCCTGGTGCTTACTGTATAGGTCACTGAAAGACTGGCATGCAGAATAGGGCAATGCCCATTATTGTACTCCAACGTAACAGATACTGCACAGTTAAGGGTATGGGAGTTCAGTTAGGTCCCCCTCCATGCTCCCAGGGACCACAAAACTTTGTCCATCATCCACCACTAGCTTCACTCAAGAGGCCATGTTGACCAGCTATACTCGATAGGCCAACAATTACCCAATGGGCCCAAAGGCATTTCACTTTAGCTGAAACCCACTTGCAGGAGGACCAAGTATCAGGGTATTGCAAACCACTGTGGGATAGACCATAGTAAACCGAAACCCCAAAGGGAAATATGGGAAGAAAATACTTATATAGGTTAAAGTAAATGAGAAATGAAAACATTTGTAAGTAATAATTTAAACAAAGCAATTCAATGGTAATATTTCTTTAAGTCCATGAGGTGCAATCGTATTAAGTTTGATAATCCAACGTGTTCCTCTCTGTAATAATGCCAACTCCCTATTACCCCGTCTAGCTAGGGGTGGTTGAAAGTCAGTTGCCATACATTTAAAAGTAGGCAGGGATTGACCCATGGATATAAAGTGTCTGACCACAGGTTGCTCTGCCTTTCCTTTCCAAAGAGCCTTACTCACTTATCGGTAGTTTTAGCATCAAAACTCCACTAGAGGGTTTAAATAGATGTGGGGGGAAACATTGAGTATTTTTTTGTGCATTTAGATTTTCTGTTTGGCAATCCTTTAAATTTTATGAGCAGGGCTGGAACTAGGAGTAGGCAGAAGAGGCATCTGCCTATGGCGCAATGATGTGGGGGTGGGGGCTGGCAAGTTCCTGTTCAAGATTCTCTTGCCTACCCCTAGTTCGGATTCACACTCGCAGCTCTCGCCCACCCCTGTCACTCCCCTCTACTCCTTCCCCCCTTATGTTTCCCCCTTTTCATTTCCCCCTCCTGATTTTATGACGCATGTGGGGGGGGTGAGGCTAGCTGACCGGGTTGCCTAGGGTGCCCAGTTGGCTTGGCCCAGCCCTGTGCTGTCCTTGGTCCTGTTTTTTTTTTTTTCATACTAGCACCAAGGTTATATTGCTGAATTTGGTGTGCACCCTTTGGGCTAATATATATATATATTTATATATATATATATATATATATATATATATATATATATATATATACCTTTAAGCTTTCAATTGTTAATAATTATGATATGATTTTTAACTCATAGAAGAAAAATATGGATGAATTACCTGTGGTAATTTCAAATGTCTGGAATTGCATCCTAATTCAGTTCTTTTACGGGAATTTGGAAAGTTGCAGTCAACAAACTGTGCTCCTCCAGTGCATATTTCTGCAAAGAGATTTTCAGTGCTTTTACTTATCTTATAAAATTTCAATCGCCAACATCAAACAACCCCAACAACACACACAATGTAATGTTTTAAGAGTATATGTTTACTGCTTTGTCTCTGTAGGCCTGTAATGGGAAGTGCCTTTAATTTAATCCCCTTTGCTGGTATGGAATGTGGATTTTCTAAACACACTTTTGGGCAGTAACTATTTATTCAGCTTGTTATTCAGTATCATTTATCAATTTATAAATCAATTTATAAAATCATTTAAAAATTCCTGCTGTTAACTTAAGGCTAGGGCCAGACAGGCCAATTTCAGCCCTAGGAGAATCTCTTTCTATCTTTGTGTCGGCTCTGGCGTGAACAAAGTCGGCGGATTTTGGCTAAAGAAGCAAAATCAGCTGAATGTGTTTGCACTGGAGCTGACAAAAGGCTTCCAAACGCAAATACTGAAGAGGATAAGAAGAGGATTCTGCAGGCTCATTTCAGGCCCGTCTGGCCGTAGCCTAAATATGTGTGTACTCTCTGTTGAATTAATACTTGATGTGAATAAACCAGTTTGAGCAGCCATTTCTACCTTAAATTTTCTAATACAACACTGAAATCACTGAGGACCGAGAATTAGCATCACTTCCTTCCAAAAAAGTTCCCCAGAAACAGAATAGTCTGGCTTCCTAGATTTTGGCTGCAGCAGTAGAAATAATCTGGGTGGCACCACTCCTTATAACAACCCAGTTAAAAATTCAGGAAAACACACTTGCCTGCTGTTTTATTATATGCATGCCCTAAGCTGCTCTTGTCTCGCTCTTGTTTTTTTCATACCTGTCCCATGATTTTGGTTACTTTATTCATTTCTATTTTGGAATATGTTATAAAAATGTTAAATAAAAGTGATTGTGGAAAAAAATCTAATACAGCAAAATTAGCAAAATTTTCATAAATTGCAACAGTATTTTGCTTTTGTTAAACAGCATAGAGTACATCTGGAAAAATAGTGCATATACCTGATGCATTTTCCCCCTTTGTGGTACATTGTACACGACCATCAATGCATGCGCTAAAATAGGATTAAATAACAGTTAATTTGCTAATATAAATTAAACATGAAATGATATTGACAAAAATGATCTTAATTGTAAATGAAGTACTACAGTATATTTTGGTAAGTCGTAGTTTTATTAAATTGTATACTGTATATTTAAAGTATACTATCTCTCTCTCTATATATATTTCTCTATAATACCATTTGAATAATTTAATGTTTAAATGTATTTTTAGTAGATGATCAATAATAAACCCATTATTCAGCATTTTTTACAAGCATTCAAATAATAAATCCCATACCTGTAAACGTTATACCTACATAGGTTAAAAAAATCCAAATGTGTTTGGTGCTGACCACACACAATAACCTTGAGTACAACTAAACATAGCAAGATGTTAATAAATGTCTCTCCAATACCATATGCATCCAATGTGCAAATTTATCCTACTAGAAAAAAAAACACTAACATATGTTTTTAGAATAATAAGACAATTTAGAATTAATTTAAATTATCTCTGTAAGCAGTCTGTATTCTACAGCATATAACGATTTATATTACAGCTATGTCATGAATGTAATGTACGTGAAGGGACCCATACAGTTAATGTGCCCCTGTGGCATTAAATCCATACACTTCTGGATCTCCCTAGTTGCTGGACACATGCCCATGTAGCTAGTTGTAATTTGCATATCTCAGTAATTGGCCGGGAAGCATTGTGACCATCTTACTCTTTGGCTTCTGGTTGCTGATCCAGCTGGATGTTTCCAGGCAGCCTGGGTACACCAAGGCCTAGTAAAGCCACGTTGCCCTAGAGGGACCAGTACCTCTAGAGAGAGATAAGTGGGGTAGCAGGGACCCCGTGAATGAGGCCAGCTAGAGATAGGATACAACCTGTCATAGTATTCTCTAGGAGGGTAAGTTAGGTAGGTTAAATAGCAAGAGCAGCTTGGTTCCAACTAGGAGAGATAGCAAGGAGGTAGCTCTCCCCTCAGGCAAGACTGGCCTGTAGTGAGTTCCCTGATCCAAC
This sequence comes from Xenopus laevis, assembly GCF_017654675.1. Lineage (NCBI taxonomy): Eukaryota > Metazoa > Chordata > Amphibia > Anura > Pipidae > Xenopus > Xenopus laevis. Next base: position 82,078,067 of record NC_054375.1, on the reverse strand, counting down.
ATGTGAGTTTCAGGTCACAGTGCTGAGATGCTGAGGGTGTATCTATCCAGGTGCTATGCTATCGCCTCAGGGAGTTCCACTGTGCTGTTTCTGAGGAACATGTTGTAGCTATGTCATGAATATCTGCTGGGGCCTCTGTGGCTTGTAGTACAAAACCTGTGGATCATTTGTCTCTGACAAATAAAAGGTTGTTCTATTTGACCACAAGAACCTCCTGGTGCCCATTTCTTTATTGGTTAAAACACAGTAGCCTGGGAGTTGTAGTTGCACTACACCACACCTTCACTTCTTCCAATTTGCGAAGGCCCAAGTGTACTGTAAGCCATGCTCTAGTTTACTAGCTGGTGATTAATCCCATTGGCCTGTATGGTCCAAAAACGTGTTACATACGTCTCAGTAACAGTAGTCTAGTAATTGTATTTTAGACACTATTAGGGGGCACATTTACAAAGCTCGAGTGAAGGATTCGAATTAAAAAAACTTCGAATTTCGAAGTGTTTTTTGGGCTACTTCGACCATCGAATGGGCTAGTTCGACCTTCGACTACGACTTCGACTTCGAATCGAACGATTCGAACTAAAAATCGTTCGACTATTTGACCATTCGATAGTCGAAGTACTGTCTCTTTAAAAAAAACTTCGACCCCCTAGTTCGGCAGCTAAAAGCTACCGAACTCAATGTTAGCCTATGGGGAAGGTCCCCATAGGCTTGCCTGTGTTTTTTTGATCGAAGGATATTCGTTTGATCGTTGGATTAAAATCCTTCGAACGAATAATCCTTCGATCGTTCGATCGTAGGATTAGCGCTAAATCGTTCGACTTCGATATTCGAAGTCGAACGATTTTAGTTCCTAGTCGAATATCGAGGGTTAATTAACCCTCGATATTCGACCCTTAGTAAATCTGCCCCTAGGTGGTGTCCCTGTGTTATTTACTCATTCACTAATAGCGAGAGAGAAATTTGATTTCTAGTAAGCGACATGCAAAATTGTAGTGATATATTTCTATATATAATTGAGTTTGCAGACCAGCGGTCAGTGGGATGGGGCATGTTACAAAACCTTTAAATGAAGAAATCACATTATCTTTACTTATGGTAATGTGTCTAGGATTACAAGGGTGATGTTTATATAACAGTATTAGCAATAATACTCTAATGTGAAGGCCAGCATGGGCAGAGTTCTGTAAAAGCCATAGGCTGCTGCAAGGTCATAATTAAATTATGGAGAAATGCATAGTGGAATTCTATAGTAAAATGTTAAAATGTTAGTTGCTTCAAATTTCCTTTTACCAAGGTTTGGCTGAACATACTTATGTTTGAAAGGAGAACTAAAGTTTAAATCAGTATGGAGTGTCAAAGTGTTAGGCACCCAGTGATCATAATATCTTACCTGATACCCCCAGCAGATGCTCTGGTTTTCTAAAAATTGCACTGACCTAGAGTATTTTTCTATAAGATCCTCATTGCCATCTTCTTCTATCTTCCTTTCATTCTGGTCTGGGACAGTGCATGCACACACAGGGCCGGAACTAGGGAACTATGGGTAGACAGAGTAGGCACATGCCTTGGGTGCAAGGCTTGGGGGACGCCTGGCACGTACCTTTAACTGCTGCCTACCCCAGTCTAGTCTGGAGTCCTGTCCTCTGTGTGATTGCCCACACCATGACGCGACTGTAAGTGCGCATTCGCCATCATGCGGCTGTCAGTGCACATGCACCTTTACACAGCTGTCAGAGCACATGCGCCATTACATAGATGTCTGCGCGCATGTGCTGTAATGTGGCTATCAGTGCGCATGCGTGAGCTTATATACGTGCGCTTAGTGGAGGGGGCAACGCTGCCAGCCAGGTTGCCTGGGACTCCCAGCCGGTCTGGCCGGCCCTGCATGCACAGCAAAAGCTAAACTTGAACACTTAAACTTGAACTTAAACACATGAAAAACTTCTACTCATGCACCTGCCCAGGCCTGAAAAAATGAGACAGAAGAGAAACAGACCAGCTTCTACAGAAATACTTAGCACTGAGGCAGTTTCTGCTAACAGGTACACTGGCCCGCGTTGTCAGATAATTATGATCACTGGGGGTTGTCCCTTTATAGATTTAGGGGGTTATTTATCAAAGGTTGAGTTTGTGAGTTTTTTTGTACCTCAAATGAACTTACAATTTGAATGTTTTCTGATTTATGAAAAATTTGAATGGAAAAAACTTGAATTTGGGGTGAAAACCTTTATCGAGTTTTCACTGAAAAAGACTCAAATCGAACGAATTCATCAAGTTTTTGAGCGAAACCCACGAACATCATGAAGACTACAAACATCTTCAAATGGTTCAAGGGACCTCTGCCATTAACTTCTATGTGCTCGACAGGTTTTAGCTGGTGTATTTTCAGATTCCAGCTATTTCCAGCTTGAGTTTCTTTTTTCAAAAAATGAAAAATTCAAGTTTCTTTTACCCGAAAATGTGTGTTTTGACTGAAAATTACCCTTGAAAACTCAATTTTTTTCTATTGTTTTCATTATCTCTGGCACTAAAAAAAAAATGAAACTTTTGTAAAGTTTCACTGTAGAGTTCCCATAACTTCCCGATCCCAAAGAAAAGCTTAAATACCAGTCCACTGATAAACCCCTAATAATGACCTGCTCCTAGGCTTAAGAATTTTAAATATAGATATTAAGCTTTAAGCAAATTACACCATCTATAAAGGCAGGGGGCTGAAAGTTTTGAATGAGTTCTTTATAAAGGCAAAAAAACAGTAAAATAAGATTCTTTTTTAATTTAAGGAATAGGCAGAATGCATTCTAAGCACAAGTCCTACTTATGGTGATAATTTTTAGAAAAGGTGTTTTTAGGTGTATAACATCCCTTTAAGTAACCGGTTTAAACAGGGCAGTACAGTTGCTCAGCCCACACTCCCTAAAGATCAAGTGATTGTTGATCCCATGTTGGCTCTATAATCCCTCATTTTTCCTCCTATAGCTCTTTTTTTGTCGGTTATATGTTATAATTGCCTAAAATACAATGAATTATAAACAAATACCCACCCATCGTTTATTTTCATTTAAATAAATAAAATGCCTGTGGCAAATGCTGGTACTGGTGCAGGAAATCATTTAGGAAAAGGAATGTGATTCTGATATAACAGCATTTCTATAAAACTTCACTAAAAGTGAGCAGGGATGTTTTAACCAGCTTGATTCTTGCATGTAAACTTGTTTTTTAACTCACTAATTTACCATACATACAAACTTACCATTCTCTTTCATCAATTACAATGGTCTCATTAGCCTTTAATGTGTCATAGTTAAGGTGACAGTCACAATCTCCTTTGGGCACACAGACTCCATCAGCATTTGGATATTGTCCTTCTGAGCATCCACATAGTAATGCCTTAATTCCGCCAGGCACGCAACTTGAGTCACCATTGGATATTGAAAAGCATGTTTGATAGCAAGATACATAATGGTAATCAAGGACTTGGTTGTTTTTACATTCTTCCTCTGGTTAAAAAAAAAATCAACATTAATATTAGATCAGACAAGCACTGCTTTCAATGGCAATTCAAGTACAAATAACTTAAAATCCATGAAAAAAATGTAATAAATGTATATTGCAAATTTGCTTGGAATTGTGTTTTAATTAGGCAAAAAAATGTTTGAGTTGACATGTCCTTTAATATTACATATTACTATTAATAATAATATTCATTTTTGAAACAATCTTTAAAAGTTTTTTTAGTTTTTACGAAAGGTTCAGATTTCATACATGTATATTGTTTAAAAGCATAATCCACCTGTATACATTACTAAACCTCTTTATGTCTGGGGACCTTCCCCAGAACTTTTCTAACATTTTTTTGATCGAATAAAAATCCTTTGATCGATCGCTTAAAATCGTTGGAATCGCTCGATATTTACTTAGATCGTAGCATTTGCGCTAAATACTTCAAATTCAATATTCGAATTTGAAGGATTTAAATTCGAGGGTCGAATTTGAGGGTTTATTAATTCGACCCTTGATAAATGTGCCCCTAGTTGTCTGGACTCAGTATCATCATTCATGTATATAGACATCATTAACAATTGCTTGTTTGGGCTTAACACTCTAAGGAAGTGCCCTGTACCTTGCACCTTCATTACAAAGCATCAAGGCAGAAAACAACAGTATATTGGAGCTAAGTGCAAGTAGCAAGGAACATGCATAGCTGCAAGTACCTTTGTAAAAATTTTTAAACCCAAAGCATTGTAAATGAACCATCTACAATTAATTATCAAAAAAGAGCATGTAATTCTCTACCGAATAATGCTATATCCATTAAGAAAAATGTCATGTTCACAAAATTCAGTATAGTGCTCATCCGCTGACACTTTGAACTTACTGCATAGTTCATTTCCCCATTCATGTATATAGATTCCTTGTTCAGCACAGGCCATGGCATAATTCCTTAATTCTGTGCACATGCTAACAGTCATGTCTTGACTTATACAGGTTAAGTGCACACATCTCTGTAACAGAAAAAATGTAAAATAATATTTATTTAGTACATAATTATTGTTCTTAAGTATTTTATATGCCAAGTCATAAATGTTCATATTTCTTTTTTTGTTGGGGCTAGTGATAAAAGTACCATCATAATCCATAGCTGTAATCAAAAAATATAACCAGCTTTTACCATATGCTTATTTCTGTGATTTGAGTGTCCTGAGGCAATACAAACACTAAGAGGCATATTAAATTGATTTAACTAGAAATTCGAATATTTGATTATTTATCAAAAAAAATCAAATATGGAAAAATCTGTTTTATTTTATTGACCCGAAAACTCGAATCAAATTCGTCCAAATACGATTCGAGTTTTTTCTCGAAAGAAATTCAAAATTCAGGAAGGCTGCAAACATCTTCAAATTGGTCACTGGACCTCTCCCTTTGACTTATACAGGAATTCAGCAGGTTTTAGGTGGCGAATAATCAAATTTGATAAATCTCAAAAATCAAATTTAAATTTTAAAAAAAAACCTGAATCGAGTTTGGATAATTCCCTAGTCGAATTTGACAGTTTTGCCCATAAAAATGTGAAAATTCAAATTTTCAATTCAACCCTTAATAAATCTGCCCTTTACTGATGTCATGTGCAACTCTCCCTAGTGAATGCAATTAAACTGGAATTATAGGAAAAACTCTCTGACATGACAGTTAATATTGCACCCCTGTTTCAAAATAATAGACTATGTAAAGCAGAATTGCTGAGAGGGGAATAATAGTGTTTAATCTGGTTAGTGCAGAAACATCCATGAGCTAAGGCTTATATTTATATTTACTGTATATCTTACATTTTCACATTCACGATAGTTCCCTTTTAATAATAATAATTAGAACTGAAACAATACCTTAAAGTTGAATTTGTTTTCTTCTTTTGTCATTGTCTATAAAACTTACCTCATAGAAGGATCTATATAACACAGTAGAGTGGCATTTAGCAAAGGCCCCATTTGGATCCTTCAGTTGTGAACATTGCTGATTTGCAAACAATTCTGTTCAAAAATTAACAAAATTAAGAAAATCACCATTTATAATTTTACTAAATTCTCTAAAATGTTGTTTCCTAATTTTATAATTAAGTTTTTGTACAATTTAAATATGTTCTAAATATTTTAATTTGTTCCATATTTTTTGGTAGTTTAAAATGTAATTTGCTTTCTCTTTCTGGCATCAGCAGTCTAATTGAAATGTAGTATTTACATTATAATACTTATAAATAAGTAATATTTCAAAATACTATACAGTATTTACAAGTTTCCAGTGATTTTAATGTACAGGTATGGGAAATGTTACCCCAAACTATTCCAAGCTATTCTCTTCACTGCTGGTCCTGACTACATGTCTTGCTAAAATAGTGTAGCAATCAGTTTCCCTCAAGCCAAGATTTTTTTTCCCTGCATACTATGCTTTGCTGCAACAAGTTGATTGTCCTGCACAGTCCCAATTGACGGTTATTTAATAGAAATAGTACTTTGGTTCGTCACTGCTGGCAGGAAAATTATGGAATTGCAATGAATTTACAAATAACTTTTTAATAAGGCCACATTAAAAATATGAGTGTATAAAACTCTTAGGGGTTTATTTATCAAAGGTAGAGTTTTAGAGCATTGTGAGCTTTTTCAGACCTCAAATGAACTCACAACTTGAATGGTTTCTAAGATTTAAGAAAAAACTTGAATTGAAACCCACCGAAAAAAACTCTAACATCATGAGGGCTACAAACATCTTTAAATGGGGATCTCTGCGGTTGACTTCTACATGACATTGACAGGTTTTACATGGTGTATTTTCAGATTCAAGCTATTTCCTTGTTCAGGGTATAATAAATCTTGAAAAATTTGAGTTTTATTTCACCCAAAAAGTTGATTTTTGACTAAAAAATACCCTCAAAAACTCAAAGTTTTTCGGTGAATTACAACTCAACCTTTGATTAATAACCCCCTTAATGTCCTCTCCTTTTAAGGGAATACCAGATTCCTCTCTGTTATCTGTATCTTCAAGTATTACTATTACTAGCCATGCTGGTAAAATATAGTATTAGCAACATAGGAATTCTTTTTCATATTTCAGTGTGTCTTTATGTTAAATAGATTACATTTTACATTCCACAATTGAAAGGGTTCACTGATAATTTAAAAAACATAGAGTAAAGACCAACTGCTTTCATAGTGAAAGTCAATTTTAATGTGAACATACACATATTTTAAATATACAGTATCTTTTCATTTTTCAGTGGCAGGTTAACTTTTACTATAGTTGCATATTGTCTTTTCTGCAGGTTTATAGAAGACTGGTGGCTATAAAAACCTTTTGGAGGGCCACATCAAGCACAACGGCCTCCAGATAGGCATTCCTAAATGAATTCCATGATAAAATATCAAAAGCAGCAGGTTGCTGCAACTGAATAATTTGTTTGGGCAAACCATTTCACACCTGGTACTTCTCCATAAATGCAGGCAATTCCTCATCTCTAGACTTCCTATCCACCACATACAGACCGTTAGCCCAAAGACCCTTGTAACCTGTGGGTTGGTACCCAAATATAGGTCACCATGATCTTCCTGAACATAATGATAGGTACCTATTGTACCTATTGGTTTTTAACCTTTTCATTTGAGAATGTGATTCCCTATTCAAATGTAGGTCCTCTGAGTTAACACTGCATTAAAAGATTACAGAGGAATTCATCTTGTAGATATTCTTCTAGCTATACAAGGGACTCACAATGCCTTGAGTCATAAAACCTTATTAGCATTTAATGGTTGTTCCCTAACTAAACATGGCCATAGACATGCAGATGGTCATATGAAATGAAGTGCATTAAAATGTACGATCTCTATCCAAATGTTTGTCAGACAAGGTTAGCTTAAGGATAATAGACTCTACTTTGGAATTGTCTAATTGGCAACATTCTTTCACAATCTTGATGGGCTATCCTTGAATATGTGACTATTAAAAAAAAACTTGAAACTTGAATACTGTAGTTTAAAACAGGCAAAACAACGTGGTTTTAATGTTTTCTTCTTCATAGTTTTTGAATTATTTGCTTTCTTCTTTAACTGGGGTCACTGACCCCATCTAAACAACAATTATAAGGCTGCAAATGCATTATTATTGTGACTTTCTATTATTCATCTTTCTATTCAGGCCATCTTCTATTCCTATACCTGTCTCTTATTCAAATCAATGCATGGTTGCTAAGGTAATTTGGACGATTGCAAGCAGGCTGCTGAAATTGGAAACTGGAGAGCTGCTGAATAAAAAGCTACACAACTCAAAAAACCCTACTAGGAAATGAGAACCACTTGTCTCAAAATATCACTCTATACATCATCAACTAAAAGTTAATTTAAATGCTAACAACCCCTTTTATGTGAAAACCTCAAATTTAAATTTAGGTTGAAAATACAAATCCCACTGGAATTTGTATTTGCATTATTTTCCTTCATTTGAGCTTTTTGCACTTAATTAATATAGAAAATTTGAGGTATGGAAACTCGAATTTGAGATTTTTGCCATAAAAGACATTGTGGTAAATGCTCAAATTTGAATGTTGATAAATCTGGCTTCTAGGGTCAGTTTTACACCTAAACATTAACATCTACATTCAAGTTTTAAAACTTTAGTGCTTGCTAAATATCAAAAAGTCTCAGAAACTAGAATTTGATTTTGCAGTGTTTTCAAAAAGTTTGGATCGCAACCTTACATATTTATAAATCTGTCCTTAAGGGACTTTGCCTACAGAATTAATATGAAAATAATACAGAAAGAAGTATAACTAATTAGAAAATAAACAGAAATAAGACTTAAATGCATAGCTTGTATGTATAAGTACACAGCAGAGTAGGCCTCTAGTTGTTACCTTTTTCCAGGTCAATACAAGTAGGTTTAACTGGATCAGAACAAGATGACATCTTCCAAAACCCAACAAATGTTTCTGGCGAAGACTCTGGCATTTTTTGATTTGACATAAAATCATCATCTGCTTTATGATTAAAACTCCCACAAGGTCCTTAAAGGAGATAATAATATATGGTGTATGTAGTTATAATGGTATATTAAACGACATATACACATATTAAAACTTCTCTGCTTGAACATAGACTTGCTTAACAGGGAGAGGGCTGGGTTTTTGTTGCGTTAAATAGGGTTTTTTGTGAAAATAGTGTTGTTGTTTTTTTAAAACCTTGCCTTAGGATGCACTTTAGAATGGGTGGTAAAAATCTGCAGCTAGTAACCCTTGAAATAGTAATTTCCATAAAAGGCCAATAAATGCACCCTCTGCCCATTGCATAATGGAAAAAGCAGATAAGAAAACTAAATAGATAATTTTTTTTCCACTTTACGTACTGAGATTAAAAACAAGTAAAAAAGTACTTATTATGCTTCCTTCAGCCAAATACAAAACAAATATGCAATGTGCATATTTGGACAGTGTAGGACTGGCCTACAAGGACACCAAGGAAACACCCAGATTTCAGTGGGCCTTCCTGCTTCTAACAATTTGGTCAATGTGGTGGTCATACCTTATTTCTGTATGGAAATAATATGTTAGAATGTAGTATTGTATGTAAAAAGAAAAACACCTAAGAGAATAAAGTGGTTGAATGAGAACATCAGGAAAAATAGTTTGGAGAGTGGAACCCTGGTCGATAGATTGCTTGTCTGCCCCTGGCATCCCAGTACAACACTGTATTTGGATACCTTGCCGAGTCTCTTTTATCTGTTGTTGCTTTCACACTTCCTGCCTGTAGTGTTAGGTCTTTGTTCCTCCTTTTTTCAGTTAAGCTCATATGAGCATGCACACCACCTGTTTGCTTTAGGTTCAGCTTACTGGGTGGGCACTTAAGTCTATTCTTTCTTAATTTCTGACTTTTGAACTGGAAATGCTGCTTTTTTTAGGCAAGATCAATTGCACCTTCTACAATAGTGAACCTACACCTCTTTTCCAGCCCCAGGAGAGAAGAGCTAGGCCAGAGCAAAGATGGGTCTCATCATGCTCGCTACTTTGGAAAGCCAAGAGGCTTCTATTTATGGTGCTTAACAAAAGTATAAAACATTGATTTTGTTATTGGTGTCAATATTAATTAAAGAACTTTCAAATATTCAAGAGTAATTATTTCATAATATATTTATATGTTTAAATATAAACAAAATGTTGTACCTTCTGTATCTTCATATCCAGTGCTTGGAACAGAGATATAAAATTGCATTGTTGTTCCAGTCTGTATCAGCAAATTTACATGTAAATGTGTTAACACTATTATGAATGTTCCAGACCTGGAAATGCTTAACTGATCTGAAAGGAAGTACATTTCAGTTAATAAAAATGAAAAGCTACATTTACATTTAATACATTTATTTAAAAAAAATGACTTTTCTTGATACCTGATTGAAAGACATTTTGATTTGTCATTTTTTCATTAATAATACTTCCATCCCTGTTAAATGTATATGTGCTTTCCTGATTTCCCTGAAAAACAATATTATACAATTATTATGTGTGCATACAGTATCTCTACAGTGCTGTTATATTTAAAAATGTTTTTTTCACAAGAAAAGCATATGATACATCCCATCCAAGAAATAAAAGTAAAGGTAACAAAACTGCATTGTTAGGCTTATTTTTTAAAAGTTGTAAATATGAAAGATTAGTTTTAAAATGTACTTACCAAATTAAGAACCAGAGAAACACTGTTGATAATGGTTGATGACTGAGCATCCTGCGACTGACTTAACTTAGCATAAACTAACCAACTGGTGTGCTGTAAAACAAACAAAAAATTATATATATAGTACACATGTATGTGGGCAGGGACGGACGGCAAACACAGTTCGCTCTATGACCTACTTGACCTAACCTATATTGTGTGGTGGTCCATTGGGGCTACACTGGCATTCACCCCTTTACACGGTAGGCCTAAAATGCAGGCACCGAGGGTTCATACTGCCATGACAATGGTTATGGATACAGTTATTAACTTCAGGTCACGGGTCTTTTACCACCCCCTAGGGGAGGGGAATAGTGCGGGTGTATTGCCCCAGTCTGATGCCTACTAGTGCCAGGCATTTTGTTGCCAGTTTCCGTTGGCCTTTTAAAGACCCCGAATTAGGGGCCCCCATGTTGTGTGAGTTGGCCTTTATAAGGGTAGCAGCATTAAGGGCCCATTGTTCTAACCAGTAAGTGTTTTTAACTCCACGGTGTGTTGTCATTGATGATGTCATCAATGTGGGTGTGGTTCTTTTTTCACATAGCCTCTCTTTGGCTATAAATTGTTTACTCTGTTACTGCACAGACATTTTGTGCATACTGCTACGGAAAAATGCCTTACCCGTTAAACAAAACAGGGAGCTCCAAAAAAAGGAGCAATCGTGGTGGCTGCGGGAGTGCATTAACAAAATGGGGAAAATAGACATTCAAATTAATGCACCAAACTTAAATAAGCAAATAACGTACTCAAATCATGTGAAATCCATTGTGTTGGTCACTTTAAGGTGAATTTCCATAGGAAAGTTCCATACAGCAACTAAGCAGATGAGATAGGAAGTTCCAAACAGGTGTTTGCAATGACTGCAGTTCTAGTTTAACCCTTAGCATGAGTGAGGTACTATGGAACGTTTAACGATGTCTAAAGATATACTGTATAGCTATTAAAATGTACTTAAAGATAAACATATATTTAATGTAATGTAATTAGTGGTATTCTGAATTTGCAGTTATACTATCTATCTATATGCCTATCTATTGCACCTTTTTGCAGACTCAGTTTTTCTACAGTACGCCTGCTAAAATGTAATTTTAAGGTGAACTTCTCCTTTAAACCACAAATGTTTAAATAACATGGCTATGATGTACAATGAGACCCTTCCTGCAGGACTATTTATAGGAAATGGGTAGTGCAGGCCAGAGACAGATTTGCATCCTGCTTATTCAAATCCAAGGTAACTAGCTATATAGTCATGATAACAAAATTAGCCACTTTTGCCCTAGGGACAGGCAAAAATGACAAGCAAGCAAACATTTGTTGGTTGCATGAGTATTAACTATACTAAGTCAATTCTGCTGGGGCCATTCAGAAAGAGATGTGTTTTTAATTTTGAAATGATGTGATGGTTTAATAGCACATATGCTAATTTAACTAATGATATAATTTGTTAGGACAGTCCTTACACTAGAGCTTATTTCACAGCAAGTGCTGTGAATACTTATGCAAGCAAGGCTTTTTTTTCTTTTTTTTTTCTTTGTAAATAGTTTTGATGTGTTGATTTTCACACTTTGAAATGATGCACTATTTTTTGCAGATCAGGGACATAAAACCCCTGTTTAATACATTTGAATTCTAAGATGTAACACAAACAACAAAATGTGGAAAACTTTAAAAGGATCTTTTTAAAAATAATCTTTTTTTAAGACACATACTATATTCCATATTTCTAAAATAGCTTGCCATTCCCAGGGTACTTTAGACATTAGGAGGGCAGGAATGAACAGTTTGTTGAACTAAAAAGTTCTGTGTGAAATGGGGACACATGATATTGCACTGATAAAAAATGATGCAATCAGTCAAAGAAGGAAATTCCTTTTCTGTGACCACCCACTGTTCAAGATACAAATCTTTATAATGTCACTCAAACAGTATATAAATGTCTTGGTAAATCAGTTAAGAAGTGGGTGTTTAATGTTAAAGTTTATAAATAATTTGATGGGTGAGTTTTGTGTCAGAGAGCCACAGTCACTTTAGAATTATAAAAAAATAAACCAAAAACTGTCCTTAGGCTTGGGCTGGACATATTTGTTTTTAAGGAGTATAATTTGTTTCATATATTAATTCCTGGATATGGGAAAAAAAACCAAAAAATGATAATACAGGCTTTAAACATACCATGGAGATAATGTAGACACAGTTCCCATGCATAGAGTATGTTATGCCATCATATGTTGTAACATATACTCCTTCTTCCACCTTGCATATTCCAGGACAGCTTCCTTTAGAACAAGTCCATGTGCCACCATTGCATGTGCTATTAAAAATAAATATCAAACAAAGCGCTATAATAAGTTGAACTGTAAATCTGAGGATGTTTATATGCATTTTTTAAACGCTCCAAACAACATTCTGTACAAATCTCAGGTATAATATAGTCTATAACATATTCCCCCAGCTCAGGGTCCTATTGCTTAGTTTTCCTATGAAATGGCAAATTGAAGTCATGCAACTTAGTACCTGTTATAATCCAGCACTGCTTCCCTTAAGGTGGCCATAGACACACAGATAATATCGTACAAAACTAATTTTCGTCCGATATTCGTTGCGTGTATGGTGGAAAAAGAGCCGACCGATATCGGCAGAAGACTTGGATATCGGTCGGCTCGTCGATCGGGCTGGGCGGAAAATTTTGATCGGGTGCCTTTGAAGGGACCCAAACATCGCCCATTGTTAGTGCTGAATCGTCAGATACAGGTAGAATTCTTTTGTTTCTTCCCGTATATCTACCTGTATATCGGATGATTCAGCTCTACACGTGTGTGTTGAAACGAAACGAAAACGAAAGTTCTTTTCCAAGAAAGATCGTAATTGTTACGTCTATGGCCACCTTTACAGAGATTTCCCCGGGCAATCGCATGTGCACTGCACTGCAGAGCTGTTCCTAAACTGTTTTTGTCCTTGCTTTATTTGCATAATCAGTTGAACGTGCCGAAATTTTTGAACCTGTTAGCCCTGCCCATGTAATCAAATTGTCCAATCAGATGGCTCCCCTATTATTTTTAGTACAGCGCTATACACAGTCCTGCACAGCCCCTCTCCCTTAAAGGGAAACTATACCCCCAAATTTAATACTTGAGCAACAGATAGTTTATATCATATTAAGTGACATATTAAAGAATCTTACTAAACTGGAATATATATATTTAAGTAAATCTTGCACTTTTACATGTCTTGCCTTGAACCACCATTTCGTGATGGTCTGTGTGCTGCCTTAGAGATCACCTGACCAGAAATACTGCAGCTTTAAATGTAACAGGAAGAAGTGTGGAAGCAAAAGACTGAACTCTGTCTGTTAATTGGCTCACGTGACCTAACATGTATGATTTGTTTGGTATGTTTGTGTGTACAGTGAATCATATGATCCCAGGGGGCAGGCCTTATTTTTTGAAATGGCAATTTTCTTTTTATGATTACCCAATGGCACATACTACTAGAAAAGTATATTATTATGAAAATTGTTTATTTACATGAAGCACGGTTTTACATACAGTATGAGTAGTTTTATGAAATATCTTTTTATAGAGACCTACATTGTTTGGTATAGTTTTCCTTTAAGTTATAGAGCTACAGGTTACGATGTAGCAATTCCCATGCTGCTATATGCATGTCAGTGTGTAGAGTAGGACATTGATGACATGATGGGGGTAAAGGGAAAAAAATGCTTTGTGCATGCATGCAATATCCAGGGGCCCCCGGGGGAAGTGACGTCAGCAGTTTGAAAATGGCAACTGCAATCTCCCGAATAGAGAGCTTACTTTGAAGATGCATAACTGTATTAAGAATGCGCATACAGATGAACTGCTATAGCGGTTTGAGAGGCACACATGTGGTAATACTACTGAACCTATTTGCATTTCAATTCTTTAACGGAGAAGGAAAGGCATGTTACACTTGGGGTTGCCAAATGTTAGGCACCCCAAGTGGTTGTATTTTGCCTGAAACCCCAGGCCAGTGTTCCTATCAGGAAAAAACTGCACTCACCTCTGGGTTATTCCTGCGAGCACCACAGATCGAACATCTTCCTGTTCCTTCTTCTTTTCATGGCTGCACAAGCGCAGTAGAGCGATAAAAAGCCGAACTTTCGTGAAAAAGACGGCTATTTTGTTCTACTGCACATGCATCTGCCCCGGGAAATTTCAAGAAAGATTATCGCTCCATGGTGCTTAGTGGAATAACCCTGGTGCAGTTTTTTCCTGATAGGTGCACTGGCCCTGAGTGTCAGGTAAGTAAAGATAATGACTTTGGGGTACATAACCTTTGGAACCCCCAAGTAAAGATACCTGACCTTCTCCTTTAATACCTACCTATTGCACATGTATTTAACTATTTTGTAGGCTGAAAAGGGCAGCAACAATTCATCATTCATAAACTGAGAAAAAGCCACCATACTTCAGTGGGTGCTTAATAAATCTATTTCACAAAACATTTTTAATACTGTTATAGTAGTTAATGCTAAACTACAGGAGTCATTTTCAATAACCCAGCACCCCTTAATGTTCACTTAAGAAGCATTGCTCCACAGAGTAAGCTGTGTTTTGCACTTTGCACACTGCGTGGTACATTGTAAGTAACCTCTTAGGATAGTTTGTTTAAAGGGGTGGTTATCCTTTAAGTTAACTTTTAGTATGTAACAGAAAGGCTAATTAATAGAGATAAGTAACTCTATATAAACACCTTACACAACCTCTGCCAAAATTTGAAATAAAGAGATGTTCATTATACAGAGAGCTTCTCAATGGACAGTTTCTTTAAGTTCTTTAATCTGCTCTTTAAAGTTGTTTACAAGAACAGTAAATTGGAAAGTGAATAAAGAACATAGTAATGTGTTAAAATGTATTTTCTAACCTGGAGGGAAACATCGAAACTATTATGTCATTGATTAAAGG
The DNA here is from genome assembly GCF_017654675.1 of Xenopus laevis. Classification (NCBI taxonomy): domain Eukaryota; kingdom Metazoa; phylum Chordata; class Amphibia; order Anura; family Pipidae; genus Xenopus; species Xenopus laevis. The sequence goes on along the minus strand of NC_054375.1, from coordinate 82,062,877 downwards.
GGTTGTTCGCCTTTAAATGAACTTTTAGTATGATGTAGAGAATCATATTCTGAGACAATTTGCCATTAGTTTTAATTTTGTATTATTTGTGTTTTTTTGAGTGAATTAGCTTTTTTTATTCAGCAGCTCTCTAGTTTGCAATTCAGCAATCTGGTTATTAGGGTCCAAACTACCCTAACAATCATGCATTGATTTGAATAAGAGACAGGAATATGAAAAGGAGAGGGCCTGAATAGAAAGATGAGTAAAAAAAAGTAGCAATAACAATAAATGTGTAGCCTTATAGAACAATTGTTTTTTAGATGGGGTTAGTGACCCCCAGTTGAAAGCTGGAAAGAGTCAGCAGAAATAGGCAAATAATTTAAAAAAGAAAAAAAAGAAAAAAAAAGAAGGCCAATTGAAAAGTTTCTTAGAAGTAGCCATTTTGTTATATATTAAAAAGTTAACTCAAAGGAGAACCATCCCTTTAAACAAACTATCCTAAGAGGTTACTTACAATGTAGTATGCAGTGTGTAAAGTGGAAAAGAAGAAGGCAAATCATTTAAAAAACCAAAAATAATGAAAACCAATTGAAAAGTTGCTTAGAACTAACAATTCTATAACATGTTAAACATTAATTTAAAGGTTAACTGCCTTTTCCTAAATGTTGCACCAAATTGTATTGTAAATTATAACTTTTAGTCTATGTGTTTAATGTTGTTTACCCAGCCTAGATTCCTATTCTCCCCAGGTAATTGACCCCTACTATGACAGCAAACAAACTGTTGGCCTCAAGTCCCCCTATAAGAGCTGTGTACTGTCTGTATACTACTTTCAGATTGAACTGGGCATGCTCTCTAAATGCCACACTGTTGGTACAGCAGTGTTAGTTGTGATTGTCACAATCACAATTCAGGGCTGAATTGGTCCCTATAATGACGCACCCAGGATGTCATGTGATTGGTCTTTTTGGAAGTTGCATTTGTGGTTAAAGAAAGAATCAAACTGTTTTGCATTTCAACAGGGGCTGTAAGCAGCTCCTTGATCAACTTGTATTGTGAGCTATCTTCTATAATCCTGTATTTCCTTGCTACAAAGGCAAACCTTCTTAAAACAATCGAATGTATCAGGGAGATAATTCCACAACTTCTCACTGTAAAAACCCTTTCAGAATATTTAGACGGAACCTCCTTTTTTCTAATAGGAATTGGTTCCCTCTTGTCTGCTGGAAGCACCTACTGGTAAATAAAGCATTCAAGAGATAACTATTTGATCCCATTATATATGTATACATATATAAGTGCATTTCTCCAGCATTAACAATACAAACGTGGCCGTCTTTCTTCACTTTCCATACATTTTACGAACTTAGTTGTCCTTCTCTGGACCCTCTAATACAATAATGTCCTGTTTGAGTGCTGGAGAACATAACTGTACAGAACAGGACAAGTCAGACAATCAATACAATAAATATACACTGTGCACAGAGCTCAAATAAGGACACAAGTTTAAGTGGTAAGAGACACAGTCGGAAGGAGGTCCCTGCTCCATAGAGCTTACAGTCTAAATGGGCAGATGGCTAAAATACAGGCACCCCCCACACTAAGATAAATGGTGGAGAGTATTTGTTAGCAAGAGTAACAGAGAAGGATATGTCAGAAAGGCAGAAAGAGAACTAGGATGCAGCTCGATCCCAGATATCAATTGAATGAAGAATTTATATTGGAACAGAATGGGCAACAGTATCAAAAGCATAAGATAAGTCCAAGATAATGAGAATAGAGTAATGCCCCTTGGCCTTAGCAGTCTGAGATAATTTGCAACTGATACATTACTTAATTAAAAGTAGCCCCAATACAGAACTCTGAGGCACCACACTAAGAACCTTACTCCAAGAAGAGAATTTACCATTAGCAACAACATTCTGTACCCAATACTGTAAACAGTTTCCTATCCATATATCACATCTACTGTGCCCCACTGTCCAGCTCCTTGCTAACCTCATCATAAAAAGCAAATTTGTCTGACATGACCTATCCTTCATAAAGCCATGCTAATTAATGCTCATAATGCCATTTCCAGAAGATAATTATGAATGTGAGCCCTTAACAAGCCTTCAAATAACTTGCCCAATACAGACATCAAACTTACTAGCCTACAATTGCCAGGCTGAGATTGCAATCCCATTTTTATTACATCAGCTTTCCTCCAATCCATAGGCACTATACCGGATGAAAGAGAGTCTGAGAAAAAAAGAAATAGAGGCCGGTCTAAAACTGAACTATGCTCTCTAAGTACATGAGGGTATATTAAATCTGGCCCTGGTGCCTTTTTCACATAACTTTTCAGTTTCAGATTTTTCTCCTATTTACTGCATGAAATATCAAACAGCATAGACACTGTTAGTGTTGAGCAGGCACTTCAAAGACCAATCTTCCAGACAGACATAGTAAAAAGATCAGTAGTTTACTGAAACACAAGGATGCAGCTTTATGCATTTCACAGTGAATAGAATTTTCTTAAATTTTGCAAATACAAAATTAATTAATAAGCACAAATCATAACCAATGGCACTATGCTGTTGCTGTTTAAGAAAATATTTGTTTTATTGAATGGCTAAATGTATACTTTATTTTCTGCAAACGCTGATAAAATTTATTATACACAAGGCATTTTCAAAAAAATCCTCTAATGCCAAAATACTGTATAAAATTACTCAAAAGTTAAGGCAGCATGACAAAGTGTTAAGTATAAAAAATATTTTTGCAGGGGAGTGTGCCTTCTATAGGCATATAGCCTTCTAGGAATATCCAAACAAGAAAAGTACTGTTGATAGTAATAAACCCAAATCTAGCTGGTTTAATTTTCTACTTTTCAGTACAAAATCTTATTGTATGTCAAAGACATTTACCAGACGGAGTTGCAAGTACTTTCACGTGTTTCTCCAGACTGATACGTATTATCACGAAATGTACATGGGCAGCTGGACTTAGGAACACATTTGTTGCCTCCTCCCATGTCATCAACAAGAAGACCTAATGAAATAAATAAATGAACAATAACTTATCCATTCACCATGAAATTGTGAGCAAAATACCAAAATGAAAGAAAAATGAAAACATTTCTCAATTGTACCAAAAGCGATATAGCAATTTTTACACCAGGCCAACTCAAGAGAAAATTCTCACCAAATTTTAAGCAATTGAAAAATGTATTGTATATTGAAAATGTATGCACTTACAGTTGTTATTTTAGGATAGCTTAAATAGTAGATGTAATTACAAAAGGTAAAATAAATATATTTATATTCAATACCTTCAGGACACGCACAACCAGCAACAACTCCTTTTTCTTGTAAAGGTGCTTGATTGGAACATGGCGGATTGAAAGTAGGGGCACATTCATCATAGACTTGATTTTCAGGACACTGTAGTGGGACAGCTAAACACAGAAAAAAAAAATTAACATTCAATCTAGTTACGTTTCTGCCTGGACACAAACAGTACACACAGAAGTAAGAATTTGTTTGTGATTTTCATTTTCTGTTTGGTTTGTGTAGATTAGTAACATGATAAATGAAATGAAATATCATGAATATCTCTATGAAGCATGCCCAATGCTTCAGCAATTAAGGATTTTGTTAACATAAAAAAATCTAAAGAGTGTGTTTGTCCAAACTAATCATGAAATTTCATACCACATATAACATCTTCATCTTGTCTCCATGACCTCCATGAGTCTGAACATCCTCCATTTCCAGACATACGTGCTAATTCCATAAATGTTGAACATGTACATGCCCTTTTGTCGTTCTCTGTGCAGCTATTGTGTTCACAAGCACAAGCTTTGATGTAATCTTCTTGTGATGCACTCCCATAGTCCAAAGATGAAAACCATTTTGAAATGATTTTGCTACAATACTAGATAAAACAACAAATTAATCTATCAGTATGCGTCTTTATTAGTAGTGTTTCAGTACTAAGTGTAGTCATTATAACATATTGCATATAATATATTTCCATTTGAGTACAACACTCTTATCTGATGCTGCTGATATAACCTTGTTCCTAGAATAATCTAATTAAATAAGATATGTATGGTTGTTTCCTACATTTTTATTTTATAACATATTTGCTTTGATTAATCTAACTGGCATCTGCCAATAAGTTTTCATACATTTAAAATCTTTTGAGAAGCTAACCTTAGGGGTCCTCACAAATAGTGATGGGCGAATTTGCGTTTTTTTGACGCCGGCGTCCGTTTTTTCGAAAAAAAATTTTGACGCCGGCGAATTTTTTCCGAGAATTTTCGCGGGCGTTTCGCGAATTTATTCCCTGGCGGCGAATCACGCAAATTCGCCGCGAATTCGCGCCTGGCGAATAAATTCGCCCATCACTACTCACAAATCATCAAGCAGAAAATAATGTTTGTCATATAGGCTGATGGTACAGGGCTGATTATTAATTCTAATACTAACTGTGCTAGTTTCTGAGCTGCTGTTTAGCAATAACCTAAATTGATTACTATTTATATACAGTATATTGTGCAAAGGCCCCAAATCTTAGATACATTAACTGAGAGCAGCACAGAGTGTGTTCTGTGAATCAGCAGAAAAGAAAATGGGGAGCTACAGAGGCATCTTTGGAGGAACAGATCTTCACTGCTAAAGAGCTGTGGGTGCCTTGGGCTGGCATAGAAGTCCAAAACATAAATGCACAACATTTCTGCCTTACTTCTTTAGTTAAGCATTAGCTCTCCTTTAATCTAGGAATTTGCTTTCCATTTTCCCAATTTCAATATACACCAATACAAGCTTTATTAGTTGCTATTAGTATTAAGACTAGGGTAGCTGTATCCTGTTTTGTACTTAACCCCAGTATATGTTGCACCTGTGCTGAAATTCGGACAGAGTGTGTTAAAATAGGGTTCCCCAAAAGAAATAATTTGTTCCTGGCCTATCACTCAACACTCGGCAGAAAGGGTGATTGTTACTGTTATGGCATACAACACATCTGTGCGTGTGTATATGCAAATATTGTCAGAAAGAAACAGGAAAAATACTGGACTAAAAGTATCATTATATTTTTATGTGTATGTCCTATTGGAAACATTTGTCATTGCAAAGCAGCTTTATGAAAGGAGCCTGACTTTAGATGGGAGATTGTTTTTTTCAGTCTACAGGCCATGTCCATTTGTTTGGGTTGCTGGCCTAATCAGTGGACATGGTTGCAAATCAATATGTTCACACATTTCTGTCCATCAACACCAATTAATTAATACACTAAAAGTGGCTCACCAGCTTACATATTATTATTTTTATTTTAAGCCAGGGCAACAGTTTGTGTGCAATTACTTTATATTTACTAGAATATAAATGATATGTTAGTTTTAATTTGTTTATGACTTGGTATCCTTCCTCTATATTAATGGGACTATCACAAAGAAATAAGCTTCCCCTTTCTTTGTAGATGCTGTTGTTCAAGGTTGTTTGTCAATACTAAGGTTTACCAGTCTGAGGTTTTAACATTTTTAATACAATTTATTTACCTATTATTGTATTGAAATCCTTGAGTAGGTTGGTCAGCAACTTTTTTGTGCATTAATTAATTGGTGTCGATAGACAGAAAGGTGTGAGGATACTGATTAGTTCTATTATATGACCCTGACCTAGTCAGAATTGTAAAACTGCTGGTGGGTCTCCCAGTCTCAGTTGTCCTAACTTAAGGATTCTAGACCACAAGTATTATACAGATGATGTGCCTGCATAACTGTGATAATAAACTGATGTGCCTGCATAACTGTGATAATAAACTGTACTAGACAGGTTGCGTTCTGGTAGCATTTAACTTGGATTGTCCCTTAATTTCTTAATCAATGCAAGACTGCTGCATTCTATTCTTAAATGTAAACCCTCACTGTTAGTAATGTGCAGTCCAAAACGTATCAGTCGAATGGGTTTCAGGCCAGAAAAATACAGCTTTAGCAATGTGACATAAAAATGCCACTGTTCCCCCTTCAGCCCTCTGCCAGTTGCTTATTTGTATACTCACATCTGCCCTTCCCACTCTGATGATATCACTATTCATTATATATTGTTAGGTTATGGAATTCATAACTTGGACCCTTCTAATATTTTATAACAGGGGATACATTATATCGTATATATTGGCTCTTCGGCTTGCTATTTTTATAATTCTTTATTTATATAAATTTTTTGGGAAAGGATACAGAAAAATAAAAAAGGAAGGAAGTGGATAAAGGGGATAGCTGAGCATAAGATTCGCATAAAACTGATGATAACATCAAAGTCCAATACAATTAGCAACAAGCTATTCCTCTATTTAAGATCAATCCATACACCTTATTATTGTTCCTTAAGGATTTAATGTTTTAATGAAATTCTCCCAAGGTGACCATATTTCCCAATATTTCTCACTTTGGCTATGTATTAACAATGTGATCTCCTCCATCTGGTTTATTTAATCTGTTTTTATCAGCCACTCTCTAAATGTAGGTGAGTCTTCTGATTTCCATCGTTTAGGGATTAACGCCTTTGCGGATTGTAATAATTGCAGAGTAAGTGGATCTGTTATTGCTTTCTTTGTGTCGTTCTGTAAATTAAGAATTATATCACTAGGATTATCTATTTTGATCTTGTTCTTTGTTATCTTCCCTATGGCTGCAGTTATATTTTCCCAATATTGCTGTAACAATGGGCATGTTAACCAAATATGCGTATGGTTACCATCTTCTCCCTGGCACCTCCAGCATACCCCTGAATTATTCGGATATAACCTTTTCATGGGGGTATAGTGCCACCTTGTGAGCATTTTGTATGCGGCTTCTCTTGTTTTAGCTGCTTTTGAGGTTTTATAGATTGTTTTAATGACCTCTTTCCATAGATCCTCTGAAATCTCCATTCTTTACTCTTTACCCAATCTCTGCGTTGTGAATCAAAACTAGGATGTTAGGTCTCGAGGAGTAACTTGTACATGTTGGACAGCAGGTTTACTAAGTTCTTTCTGAGAAATTTCTGTTCCCTCTCAATATGTATTCAGTCTGGAATGTATAAACCCTTGTAGTTGGGTATAGCCCCATCTATCTCTGGGATGTGAACCCCATCTTTTTTGCATTTCTGCCAGGGGGCTCATTCTCTTATTTCTAATTAAATCTCTTATTTTGGTGGTTTTAGTTCCCCATTTCTCCCACCTACCGAAAGCCCTGTACTCCATACTTGGTTGGAATTCCAAATTTTGTATTAAGGTTTGTAATATATATGGGGCTCTTGTCAACCCATATTCTACCTTAATATTATGCCAAATTTTCAAGGTAGTGCCCACTAAGGGGTGTTGTAATAGTTCAATTGGTATTTTGTCTATCTCCGTCCATAAATTATGTTCAATTGGGTATCCTACTATGTCTTTCTCTAATTCACACCAGTCTTTTGATTTATTGCTATCACACCAATCCCAAATTCTTACTACATAATAGAGGTAAGGATCAGGTAGTCCTACCCCTCATTTTTCTTTTGGAGCTATTAATACTTTATATTTTATTATGGATGTCTTTCCTTCCCATATAAACCTAGATATCATTGTTTTGACTGTGGAGAAGAAGGATTGAGGTATTGCTATAGGCATACTTGAAAATAGTATAATAATTTATAAAAATATAATAATTTATAAAAAACATCTTAATAGCTTGTATTCTCCCCAGCCATGACAATAAAAGTTTTTTCCAATTATCTATTAGTTTCTGAAGAATACTTATCAAGGGTAGATAGTTTTCTTGATATAGTTTCCCTGTTTCTGTCCTTAATTTAATTCCTAAGTATGTAATTGATGGGTTTGCCCATTTAAACAGGAAGTTCTGTTTGAGTACTTCAGCTCTAGCTCAATAAGTCCATTACTTTCGGTAGCTATAAGTGCGGTTTTGTAATATACAGTAACAAATCGTCTGCAAAAGCCATGCATTTATATTCTATACCCTTTACTATAATGCTGGAATCTTTCCTAATATGTGACAATAAAGTTTCCATAGCTTGCTATTTTTAAATGTTTATACTTTAAAAAAACAGTTTTTAATTTCAAGATCTAAAATAAGCATAATACAAACATGATATGTACCTTTGTTCCTTCATCCTCAGGGTCAGATGTGATGAATTCAGTTTCACCATCTTTTTCTATTATTTGGCTTTCAAAAAATGTTTTATCGTCTACCATAAAGAAATGCAGAAATTAATTTCATACATATATTAAATAAATTATGTCATGAACTAAAATATTCAAAATGTATTATGTTTCAATAATCAGGTTACATTTCCAGCCAATACTGCATGATTTCATATACTGTATGAACATGTGATAATATAATAACTTCATAGCCCTGCTCTAACTGATAATTGATATTAAAAGCTAATATTTGAAATATGTTTGTGAAAATTCTCATTCATCCAGGTCATGTTATACAGTATCTGTAGAAATAAGTCAAATCAACTGGATGTGCTGTGTTTTTTCTTGAAGATGTTTCACCAGTCATCCAACTAGCTTTCTCAATTCAGAATAACTTGTAAATATGATCTTTCGGCAATGTTGCTCCAATCAGTATAATCTGTTTATCATAATCAGCAAGGATGTCATGAAGTTAGGTGTTGATTGTATTAGCATGATTGGAGCTTTAAATAAAGTTGATTTGACTTATTTCTTCAAATATACTAATATATGAAAATTATATAAGCATAAGACATTAAAAAGGATATATATAAAATTCAAGTCCCTCAACCTAAGAAAAAAAATTATTATGGGCTGATGAAATTGAAAAACTCTAAAAAAAACATATAGGGCCTTGCTATTCACTAAATCAACAATAAACAAGAACAACAAGAACATGATAAAAGAAGAAGAACAAGAAATAAACAAGAAAAAGGTAAAAAGAAAATTAACAATACGGGGTTATTTATCAAAGTCTACAAAATCCAAATTTTTTGTGAAAAAAAAAACCTCAAATTGTTCAGGGTTTATTAAACACTGAGGCTGCAAAAAGTCAGAATCCGAATATCTGGCATCTCAGACCTGCAGAGGTTGTATCTAAGTCAATGGGAGAGGTCCCTATTCTATTTGGAAGTTTCTGTGGTCTTAGCCCAAATATCCGACTATTTCAGACTATAATCAGAAAAATTCTTGCTTTTCAGGAAAAAGCCCGAATAAATCAAGCGCTTGGGGTTTTTGCTCGATTTTATAAAGTTTGTCCCCGATACAATTAAATTTTACCTTTTTTTTACAATAAATCATCATGGATTATAGTTTGGTCTGACTTTTTTTTTTAAATACTTTGAAAAAAAATTCAGATTTTGATAAATATGCCCCTTAAAATACCAAAACTTAATATTTGTAATTAATACCAAAATTATTTTAAAATAAATTAAAAAAAATTCATATGCTCAGTTTTACTAAATGACTCAAAAATACTCTAATATTTCTAATTTCAGTAACAACAGGATTCCTTAAAGTGGTACTTATATTTCTCCACACTACCAAATAAAATAATAGGTCAGTTATGAATTGAACCAAAGTAATTCCATCATTCATCTGAATTTAGCAATAATTTAGATTATTGTATAAAATTATACTGTTTTATGTGAGTATGTGAACATATAATGGCACTTTAAATAAATGTTATAGTTATGTCAAGTCCCTGGATGTTGTTCACCATACTATCTGTTGACATTTCTGCCTAAATGGAACACATTTCAGTTCTGTGTTCTAGATTATTTGTATGCTTCAGCAGTTAAATAAACCTAACAAATGAAAATGGGTACACGTCCTCAAATAAACCATAATATTAAACTACAGTTTGAACCTATGTTTTATGGGATGTTGCTGTTGCAAGTTCTAACTTCCAACCAAAGCAGTTTAAAATCAACAACTAAAAATTCTTTACTTAACTTAATATTAATGTATGTTACAGCTAAATGATAATGTATGCTACATATAAGGCTAAATTACATTGTTTTTTACCTGTATTGTCTTTAGAACCTCCACAAAGACCACATGTTTCGTAAGCCTTATTGAGCATTAACTAAACGAAAGAGTAAAGAATTTTAATATGCATTTCTCATTTAGCTCTAAAAAATTGCCTGATACATGAAAAACACAATTTTCCAGCTGAAAGTGTTGTATCAGCACTTTTGTAACACAGGTTAACCTGTCCCTTGCTTGCCATATGGGTCAGATGCAGTCAATTGCCAGATAAACTGGCATTCCCCATACTGGAACCTCTGAACACATGGCTAATTTCAACAGCTAATACATATAGGGGCTGAAATAGAATTAATTAAGGGTGGAGATCGGGTAAAAGGGAGTGAGTTATTTATCTCAGTGTCTTTTTTTGCTATAATAGTCAATGAATTTGAATTATTAGATACCCAATATCTACACGTAGTACTGTACATGCAACTTTTAGAGGCTCCTGTCCCAACTATAACAATGTAATCTGTTACACCAGAATTTAAAACTCATAGGATTACATTAAACCACATGGTCTGGCCCGATAGTTTATGATAGCTGTGAACTTCAGAGTATAGAAAAAGGCTCCTCAAGCAGTTATGGAATATTTTAAAACTGATCCGATGTGGCGGAGTACAGTTAAGGACAAAATATATGGTTGTGTAAACTTGCAGTATTCAGCAAAGAAACACCGAGAGACTTGTGCTGGAGTCAGGAACAGATTGAGGAAACAAGCTTATTGCCCTCCACTTCCTAGTATCCCCCTCGCTAATGTACAGTCACTGGAAAATAAGAAGGAGGATCTTAAAGCGAAAGTGTTTTTTCAAAGGTATGTGAGAGACTGCAACATTTTGGGGGTTATTTATTAGAATCCCAAAAGCTCGACCAAACTGCCATGTACGATTTTGCCTTTTTTAGCATTAAAATCTTAACAAATCAGATTAGGAAAAAATAATTGGATGAAGGCATATTTTTCAGATTATCGGGCTACACCCAGCTCAAAACGTGTTATCTTCAAATTGGGATAGGGATATCTGCCATTGACTTAAGCATGACCTTAATAGGTTTGAGATGGCGTGTTTTTGGATTTGGCCTTTATGCAGCATTGGGGTATAACAAATCTTGAAATTTCTATTATTTTTTTCAATAAAAAATTTGCGTTTTTTTTTCATGAAAAATTTGAGATTTTGACCCAAAAAGCTTACCAGAAAAAACTTGAGTTTTAATAAATTACCCTTTTGTTTTTAATGAGACATGGTTAACTCCTTTAGTGCCGGATCAAGCAGTGACTCCGTTGGATTTTCTTTCTGTGTTTCATACGGACAGAACAGCAGAGGCTAATAAATAAAAGTAAAATGCAGTGGTGTAAGGTGAATACTAAGGGGCAGATTTATCAAATGTCGAGGTGAATTTTAGAATTGCTGTTTTAGCCTATGGGGGACCTCCTGGAACCTGTTTGGAGTCAACTGGTGGACTTTAAAAAATTGAATTTTTTTTTTGGGAAAACTTCAAATCGAATTAGATCGAATGTGCTATTCTTCCTATTCGTACGAATACAGACCTATTCGATCGTAAATGGACCTATTTGACCAAAAAAAACCTTCAACTTAATTTTGGTTGGTCTTTTTGAATTTCGAATTTGGAAGTTTTTTCAATTCAAGATTCAACCCTTGATAAATATGCCCCTGAGCAAAGAGTGTGTCAGTTTTGTTCCCCTATTCTTCTTCTTTCTATTTGGAATGTTTAATTATTAAGTGCCGTCCATACTATTTGCCTTTGGAGTTTGGGGAAATTATTATCATTGTGGTTTATATTCCACCTCATGCTGATACTTGTATGGTATGGCATTGTCGATTTACATGATGTGCTTACTGTGACTTTAAAGTTTAAGCTGAAGTTTAATTCCTGAAGCCACGAGTTCAGTTCTACTGAACACCAATGTGAGTTTTTTTATTTTTTTAAACTAATTTTTTTTAACTTGTAAGGGGGGCCCTGGCACCAATGTTTTTTTTTAAACTTATAGGGGGGCCCTGGTCACCAATTATTTTCTTTAACTTGTAGGGGGGTCTTTGTCACCATTTATTTTCTTTAACTTTCTTTAAAAAAAACTTTTATGGGGGGCCCTGACCATCAATAGCTTTTTATAACTTTGTGTGGGGGGTTTCCATTTTTAGTACTGATGTCTGTTTGGTTTTTTAACTGTGGTGTGGGATCTGGTGTGGGGCTTGGAGGTTGGGGTGGGTGGGCCTAAAATGTTGTTGTATGGGGCCCTGTGATTTCTAATGGCAGAGGACATTAATGAATTTACAGAAGTAGTGGTCAGTTGTTAGGATGCTTGCTAATGATATTATTCCTACAATAACAATTAAATCATTCCCTAATCAGAAACCATGGGTAGATGGGATGATACGAAGAGTTATGAATACCCGTACTGCTGGGTACAATGCAGTTCTTATGAGTGCTTCATATGATGTACGTGTACTGTAAAAGATGCAAAATGCCAGTATTGGGAGAGAGTGGAGACATATTTCCAACAGAATGACACATTTTGTACGTGGCAGGGCTTACGTACAATTACAGACTTTGAAATACGCTAATGAAGTTAATGTGTTCTATGCCTGTGTTGGGGCTAGTCAGGCAAATTGGATAGATACTAGCCAGGGCTTTAATGAGGATTATTGCGGAGCATGATGTCCGTAGGGTTCCGCAAAGGGTTAACATCAGAAAAGTACCAGGGCCAGATGGTATTTCCATGCCTTTGTTGTGATGCTGTGCTGATCAGCTGACTGAGAGTAGTACATTCTACTCTCAACCATTTGGACTTGAAACTTGGAAATTATGTGAGGCTACTATTTATTAATTATAGTTCAGCCTTTAAACACAATAATTACAGGATAGATTGTTCACTAAATTGATATGTCTGGAACTAAATAGTTACTTGTGTGCCAGAGTTTGAAATTTTTTAATTGGAAGATCACAGGTGGTGAGAGTTGGTAGTTTCTAATACTATCATACTAAAGACAGGTGCTCTACAAGGATGTGTACTTAGTCCTTTGCTCTATACTCGCTATACTCATGATTATGTGGCCATATCCAACTCTAATTTCATTTTAAAGTTTGCTGATGACACAGCAGTGCTGGGCTTCATTTCCAAGTATTGTCTTTATTTGAACATCAGCAAAACAAAGGCGTTGTTTGTGTAATTTAGCAGGAAACAGCAGTCTTACTCCACACTTACTATTGGTGGGACTGCAGCAGGCCCAGATTGGCAATCTGTGGGTTCTGGCAAATCCCAGAGGGGCTGCTGTATGTTTCAATAGAAAGGTGCCATATTGTGGGCTGGTAGGGGCCTGTTTGGGCTGGTGGGGGCTGTTTGGGCCTCTGTGTACTTGGAATGGCAAGGCTTATTTTGACTCCCAGTCCAGGCCTGGACTGTAGTAGAGAGGGTGAGTAGTTTTAAATATCTACTGGTCCAAATTTATGAGAACCTGACATGGTCTAAACATATTCAAGCACAGTGTAAGAAGGCCAGGCAGCTTCTCTATTATTTAAGAAAATGTTGAGTTCTAGCAGAAATTTTAAAGGTGTTTTATATTGGTGCCATGAAGAGACAGACTATCATCTCATGGTTGGGGAATTGTGTACAAGATCATAATTTACAGCGGGTGATATGTGCAGTAGAACTTGTACTAGATTCTTTACCATTACTACAAGATATTTATGTAAGGAGATGTTAAAGAGAGTAAGAGTATTCAGAATTATTAAAGATATAACTCATCCTTGTAATTATCTCTTTGATTTACTAAAATCAGAAAAATGTTTTATAATATGGAATATGGAGTAAGTTTTCATCCCCAGGCTATTAGGCTTAATTGTGATAAGCCATCACAGCTTTTAGTTTTTTTTTCTTTTTAAATTATATAGATATAATAATTTTTTATATTTTTGGATATTTTAGATGATGTTACCCTCCAATTGCTGTGTTTTGTTTCATTAACAATATGGCACATAGTATGTATTGTTTACAATAAATGCACATTGAGCTCAAATTTATGGATATTTTCAGTGTTTCACAGTGTGAAATCTATGTATTTTCATATTATAAGCACAAAATATGGCACTATGTTTTATTTATTACCGTATATACTCGAGTATAAGCCGACCCGAGTATAAGCCGAGGTACCTAATTTTACCTACGAAAACTGGGAAAACTTATTGACTCTAGTATAAGCCTAGACACAACTACAGCCCTGTCTCCCAGCAGCGCACATTCTGCCAAAGCGACCCCCCCAGCGATCAACCGGACTTCTTTGCAAAGTTGATGGTGACAGAGAATTGCCAAACGGATTACTGTGTGCATTTTCCCACTGTCCCACTACCATGTGCAGAGGGTGCTGTTTGATATTGCCATCACTGTTAATCTTTCGTATAACCAACAGAGGGCGCTGTGTGATATTGCAGTCACTGTTATTCTTTCATATAACCAACAGAGGGCGCTGTGTGATATTGCAGTCACTGTTAATCTTTCATATAACCAACAGATGGTGCAGTGATATTGCAGTCACTGTTATTCTTTCATACAACCAACAGATGGCGCTGTGTGATATTGCAGTCACTGTTATTCTTTCATACAACCAACAGATGGCGCTGTGTGATATTGCAGTCACTGTTAATCTTTCATATAACCAACAGAGGGCACTGTGTGATATTGCAGTCACTGTTATTCTTTCATACAACCAACAGATGGCGCAGTCACTTTTATTCTTTCATACAACCAACAGATGGCGCTGTGTGATATTGCAGTCACTGTTATTCTTTCATACAACCAACAGATGACACTGTGTGATATTGCAGTCACTGTTATTCTTTCATACAACCAAGAGATGGCGCTGTGTGATATTGCAGTCACTGTTATTCTTTCATATAACCAACAGAGGGTGCACTGTTATTCTTTCATATAACCAACAGAGGGCATTGTGGGATATTGCAGTCTCTCCCCAAGTGTACTGTTGGTATAGGAATGATTAAAAGTGACTGCAATCTCAGCTACTCGGGTCGGGTACCGCTGACCCGAGTATAAGCCGAGGTAGACTTTTTCAGCACATTTTGGATGCTGAAAAACTCGGCTTATACACGGGTATATGCGGTATATATTTAGTATGCATTGAATGCATTACATTGTCACTGTTTGCTGTATTTAAGTATTATTGCACTATTCTTTTATGCACGAGTATATTATTTAAAAAATGTACCCAGTTTTGGAATGATCAGGTACATTTCACAACAGGTTGTACTTGTATAACTTTGTATGTGACAAATAAAGGAATCTCTAAAGGAATCTAGCTACCCTACAAAGTACAAATACCAAAAACAGGACATGGTTTGAACAGATTGTGGTTTTGGAGTGATGTATTATAGGATACATCAGTTGGTTTTGTCAAAACTGCCTTTTACTTAACCAGCCCCCAAAGACACATATTCACAGTATGTTCCACAGTTTTTACAATGCCCCTGCATAGAGACAATGAAAAAGTACTGTTTCCAGCTTATATATCAAAAGCCATTAACCAGTTAGTGAGTTTAGTGCATATCGATTTAAAGCTTCAAAAATGATGAGTATTCTTTCCTCTTGTATCTCTTAACACTTAGGGGCAGAATTATCAAAGGTCGAGGTGTATTTTCGAATGAAAAAAAGTCCAATGTCAAGCTATTTTTATGTACTTTGACTAGGGAATAGTCCAAATTCGATTCAAATTTGAAAAAAATTTAGAAATTTGAATGTCGAAATTTATCATGTACTGTCTCTTTACAAATTTGACTTTGAACATTTGCCATCTAAAACCTGCCAAATTGCTGTTTTAGTCTATGGGGGACCTCCTGGAACCAATTTGGAGTCAATTGGTAGACTTTTAAAAATCAAAGTTTTTTTGGAGAAAAACTTAGAATCGAATTAGATCGAATGTGCTATTCCTTCGATTAGTATGATTTGAATTCCATCAAATGCGGACCTATTCGATTGAAAATGGACCTATTCGACCAAAAAACTTCTACTTAACTTCGGTTGGTCTTTTTGAATTAGAAGTTTTTTCTATTCAAAATTCGACCCTTGATAAATATGCCCCTATTGTATTGTTCATTAATGTATTGTTTGAACATACAGTATTGTGCACAAAAATGGCACTAGATAAATACAAATATAGATACAAACATACTTACAGAAAACTGATTTTTATGCCATGTAACTTTTACATCTTCTTGGTGGTTATAAAATTGCATATATATTCCATTTCTTCTAAGCCTTACTTGTTTATCATTATATTGTTCATTACTAATCCTGGAAAATGATAGTAAGAGTTATAAATATTAGTTGGGTGGGGATCTAGGGCTAGTAGGGCTAGTATTTCTGGAAAACTTTCAGATTCAAACATGAAATAGACTTTTTAATAATTGACTTATTCATACATTGCTTGACATTTGTTTGAGGAGCTAGACTTGATTTCTCACAACTACACCTAGAACATTAGATATGTTGATGGTTTGCTTCTATTAAAAAATATTGCAAGGTTTAGTGATGAGTGAATCTGTGAAAATGTGAAAAATGCATTGAAGACAATGGGTGCAGCTCAGATGGGATTAAGTTAAACTTACTCCAAAAATTTCAAAATGCAAATGTGAATATATTACAGATGTGCTTTTTTAACCCAATTTTCACAAAACACAGAAATTCGTTTTTAAATTTCAGTACACCTTTAATTTTATAAACTGTAATACTTAGATTTGTCATTATGCATTTGTGGAAGAAGTTATATGTTTGTGCTAGAAGTATTATAAAAGCATAACACGAGTATTAGCAAACATTTACTTACTTCTTATTGTTAATATAGATTTCATCATTATCATTAGCTTCAACTTCAACACCATCTATCTGGAACCTCAACTTTTCAAAATGTCCCTCCTCCTTGCGTTTTGTTTCCACATTAAACTCAGCATTGTCCCCACAATGGCGACAAAAGGATATTGTGCTTTTGGATTTACAATGGAACATTTGACCATGTAATGTTTTATAGGTTCCTTGGCCCCAGGTGCCACATTCTCCTAAAAAGCAACAAATAAAAAATCATCTCAAACAAATAGTACATAATCCCTTTTTATAATCTTTCCAGTGGTAGACCATCATGACATAGCCCCACACTTCTTCAAAAGAGATTTAAATTTGATGTTTCTAGGTGCTGGCATTTAATTAAAAATAATCTAGTGCCTCATATGTGTGAAGTTTGAATCAGTGAGAGGGTTAAACTAACATGTCTGGCAATTGTTGCACTAGCAGCACACACAGCAGGTGAGCAATGTACAGTAGATCTACTTTATTGTCCATTTGGATCTAGATTTAAGGAGAACAAAGGGAGTGGCTGAGGCTTCCTGTTAAGCAGTCAGAAAATACAGAGTCTGTATTCCACATCTAAAGACTTTGAATGTGTTTTCTTGATTATTGATAAAAAGTAAGCCAGTTTAAAACATATTATCATTAATGTTTCTGTATAAGTTTTTTAAGGGACAGCATATCCCTAGTTCAATGATTAAACCATGTGCTGAACATACTTGTTATTCATAATAAAACAATGCAAACATACAAAATGCGCTGGCACCTTTGAGTGAGTTTATTTTATTACCAGTGCCCCGTACATAATGGTATTTTTCTAATCTGTACCATGCCATAAGACATGGGAGAAAAGAAAGAGTTAGAAGGTACAAAAACAACAAACTGTTAACACTGATAAAACAATTATCAATATTACTTTAATAGGTGTGTAATGTGAGCATGTGTATGTGTAATAAAATATATTTATTATAGTAGACTATTTGTCTCACCTACTAATGCGAGCCAATCATAAAACATACTATAGTGGCCTTTCTTAATTAATGTAATTTTGTTATGATATATACAAAATTAGTTGCTTTTAGTAGATGGGAATTAAAGACCTCCATGTTGTCACATAAACTTTTCTTTTTTCACCTATCATTTTATTGTAATTTGTTAGATTTACCAGTTGATCCATTTTCCTCTGGAGAAGCAGGAGTTGTTGATTCTGCAAACAAACAAGCAGCCATTGAAACTATTGCAGACAAAATGGGGTTATGTGTAAAAAGTGTTCTGGCATGCATTATAGATGGAAACATACAATGCATTGCAAGAGTATGTACAATAAGAAAGCAATGAGTTTAATTTTAATTTTTTACATTTTTATTCAGCTTCACCTTTATTAAGCAGAGTAAATAGAATGATGAAAATATTTGCTGCTCAACAAAATTGGTAAGCGCCAGTGAAGGTTAAAGGACTGGCAAAAAAAGGCCATTTTCAAATATATAGGCTAAAATTTAAACTAGAGAAACACAAAGGACTGCCAATAGTTTGAGTTTACTGTATTTATTAACAATTACATATTCTGACAAATCCAAGACTGGTAAATTTAAAAAATTAACAATAATGCAGGGATAAAAATGCAATAAAACCACCAAAAATTGTGCAAATCAATGAAATTAAAAATAACTTTTTTAACAGTGTGATTAGTGGTCAATACCTGATCCAATAGTCACACTGCAAAATAATAGTTTTTTTGTGATGAAAATCAAAAACTAAAACCAGAAAATAAAAAGGCATCTGTGTATGCATGTGTATACACTTGAAAAAGTTATGTGACAGTGTGTAAAAGTGTGCAAGTAAGTGTGGATTTTTTTAAAAAAGCCCTCCTCCACAAAAAGCCCCATCTTTAGTAAATAAGTGTGTTAAAAGGGGGTACTTTAAGGTTTTGTAGCAGTAGGGCTGCTAGCAGGATTAAGGAGTCCTTGAGAGTGATGTCACATAGTACAACATAGTAAGCAAATATATTCTCTAGTTTTCTAGTGAAAAAAATCAAATGTTTTGAGATTAAACAACTCAACCTTTAACCCCCAAAAGCCAGGAAAACACAATTGGGAAACTAAGCATTATGACTAGGACTTACATTAGGAGCAGGACCTGTACACTGTGTTCTACAAATCTGCTTTATAGGTGTGATGTTATATAAATCAATCCTGTCCTAAGAAGATGTTATTTACATAAAAAATGGCAACTCTACAACAAGTTCAACCCTTTAGTGAATCTATTAGCAAGTGTCCTCAAATGACACAAACCAACTCAAGGCAATTGAAAATTATGTTATATTGGCGGAAAAATCACATTGTTTTACAGCAACTATAGCAAACACAGTAGCACTATAAAGTGACTCCGTTATAGTGCTACTGTGCACTCTCACATTTCAAAGGAGATCTGGGGTTTAGCTTTTAAATAACTACTGATTACACATTGATAAGTTTATGGGGCAAATTTACTAAATTTACTATTTTTACTAAATTTACTAACACTGGTGAAAATTCGCCAGCGTGACATAATTTCGGAACTTCACCAATTTACTAATGGGCGCTGGTGTAAATTCGCTAGTGAAAGAGATAGACTCTAGCGCTACTTCACACTCTAACGCCAGGCGAATTCTCGCTCTGGTGAATGGACGTAACTACGCAAATTCACTAAGATGCGGATTTTACTGAACGGTACCTCTTACACCAGACTTCCTTTCACCACCTCAGACCAGGTGAATTGCAATAGAGTAGATAGAAGTTCCTCAAAAAAAAGTTTAAATTTTTTCTAAGTCCCAAAAAATGCTGGCATCTTACTTTTTACAGGGTGATAGGCTGAAAAAGATTGTAATTTTTTTTGTTTCCCTCCTTCCCCCCTACATTTCCTAACATATGGCACCTAAACTATACAATGGGCATATGTGTAGGGCAATATAACACCTCTATTTTATTTTATTAACGTTCTCTGGCCTTGTGTAGTGTAATGTAGTTACTGCAACATATACGTCCATTGTACGTTAACTTCATGCCGTATGCTAATTAGGCATCGCTAGCGTAACTTCGAACTGCTTATCGTATTATCGCTAGCGTAACTTTGCAAGCGTTCACAACCATGGACACAACTTCAGATTTTTCTGAATTAGCGTTGTCCTGGCGAATCTACACCTTGCAAATTTCGGAGGAAAGTAAATTTGCCCCTATAGCTCTAAATAAGTGGATTATATACAATAATTGACATGTTTACTTTCTAAAGTGAAAATGCTTACCCTGAGCTGCAACTGCAGGCTCTAAAAAAAAATTAACAAATATTACTGATCTTAAAACATTACTTAATAATAACATCATCAAGAGTAAAGCCTTGAAGATACTGGGGCTAATTTATACATTTTGCACGAAGCAGAATGAATGGAAAAAAATTCATTATTGTGATTTTTTTTATTCATGCTACTCTTCAAGTCCTATCCCCTCAGAAACAATGTTCAAATATCTTGCACTGATGAGATCTAACAAGATCGAAACAGACTGTCTGCAAGTTTGTATATATGGCTCTGAACTATTAGACTGTATCTGTGCTATAACACCAGCGGTTCTGGATGCATAGTTGTCCAAAGGGACATAAAGGAGTGATTTGCATGTCTCCATCCATTATGCCTTATGGGAGAAATAAAACTCTAATTTTTGGTATCTAGGCAGTGCTGTGTGTATGGCATGAGACAAGTAAATGCCTTCTGATTTCAGAAGGCTTCACTTTGCATGTAGTTGTTTTTGAAGGGCTTTTTGGCTCCTTTTCACCCTAACCAGGTTCGGCTTTCCATTTTGTTACTCTAAGTCCTACCCCCTCAGAAGCCATGTTACAATAGCTTGCACTGTTGAGATCTAACAAGATTGAAACAGGCTGTCTGCAAGTTTGGATATATGGCTCTGAACCATTAGGCTGTAGCTATGCTATAAACCAGCTGTGGATGCATTTGCATGTCTCTGCCCATGATGCCTTAAGGGAGAATTAAAACTCATTTTTGATATCTAGGCAGTGCTGTGTGTATGGCATGAGACAAGTAAATACCTTCTGATTTCAGAAGGCTTCACTTTACATGCAATGTGCTCTGCTTAAAGTCTGCTTAAAGTGAGGTTTCCCTCTAACTTTCTACAAAGGTCCAGATTAAGTTCAGTGAGAAAAAGGTTTAACATTTGAAAACTCATGGACAACATTCAATATGAAATGCAATTCAATTCAGAAAAACGTATCTCACTGTTTATCACATGAAACTCAATTGAAGTCAATGTGAAAAACTGGTATTGGATTAGGAGAAAAGTCTCCATGAACTAAACCATGATAAACCTTAAACACGATAAACCATCAGATAACTCTCACTGAATTGAATTTGGCTTAAAGTCTGAAACCTGGCTCAGGTTTTGTCACTTACTTATCCCTGATTTATAATTTAAGGAAATTATTTTGGGGGCAATACAATGTATATAACGTGCCATTAATTGGTATTTAGTGGAATGCTAAATACAATTTTCTATCCCGTCCCAAAGGAGATGTTTAAAATGTTTTGTTCCAAAAGACTTAAATAAGTCAAAAGACCAAAATAGGAATGTAAAATGATTTCAATAAATATTGATGAAATGGGAATCTCTCAAGAGCTAAAACCAATGCTGTGGTAAAACGATACATGAGTAGTTGGTTTATTTTTATTTCTGTTAAAATTTTTCGACAGTTTAAGGGGCCGATTCATCAAGGGTCGAATATCGAGGGTTAATTAACCCTCGATATTCGACTAGGACTTGAAATCCTTCGACTTCGAATATCGAAGTCGAAAGATTTAGCGCAAATTCTGCGATCGAAGGATTATTCCTTCGATCGAACGATTAAATCCTTCGAATCGAACGATTCGAAGGATTTGAATCCAACGATCGAAGGAATATCCTTTGATCAAAAAAACTTAGGCAAGCCTATGGGGACCTTCCCCATAGGCTAACATTGACTTTGGTAGCTTTTATCTGCCGAACTAGGGGGTCGAAGTTTTTTTTAAAGAGACAGTACTTCGACTATCGAATGGTCGAATAGTTGAACGATTTTTACTTCGAATCCTTCGATTCGAAGTCGTAGTCGTAGTCGAAGGTCGAACTAGCCCATTCGATGGTCGAAGTAGCCCAAAAAAAACTTTGAAATTCGAAGTTTTTTTACTTCGAATCCTTCACTCGAATTTAGTGAATCGGCCCCTTTGTGTCTAGAATTTGACATTGTATTTAACATTTAACAGGAATCAATTCTTCATATGCTGTATTCAGAGCTAACTCTGTGAATCATATATGCATATAATAAGGTTTCCACCTTTTACATTTTAGCATTGGATACAATGCTTTAGAATAAGAAAATGTACAGCTATTTGCTATTCACTATAGGAGTAATTTATTATGTGCAAGACAGGAAGCAAAGTGTAAAAATTAGGGACAATCCCCAATGTTTGCTGTGCTTTGCACCCTGCCTGCACATAAAAGAATTGCAGCAGTTCCCTGCTCTCCAAATCAGAACACAGAGACCTGTGTGTTCCATGAAGAATACAGCATTGGATGCATTCAGCAACACTGTATTATTCAGGGGCGGGCAGGGTGGTATTTACACATCCCTCTCCTGCTCTTTGCCAGTCCCTTAAATTAGGGAGTACCAGTGCACGCAGAGCAAAATGGGGCCCTGTCATTTCTACCTGCGTTATTGCAGGCTGTAAGAATAAGGCTGCTCCCACTGATATTTTGCTCTATCCATGTGTCTTAAGACTTTGATTTTTAACAGTTGTGTATGAGTTAGTAGGTTTATACATTTGAGCTATCTCTCTACATTATATTTAGCATTGCTGTTCTATAGTACTTTTATAAGAAATAATAATTTGTTTTATTACACTATGTAGCATGTAAGTATTTACCTTCATTTTTAACTTCAACTGGAAAAGAGAATGTTACAAAACACTTAATTTTATTATTTTAAATTAGAAAATGTAATGATAATAATACAAATTAAGATAATAAATTATATATTCAATTATTTTTTAAATATATATATACATATATAATAATAAAAATCATCCACTGGTAAATGTAAAGTAGAATAGAACTTAATGACAAAGTTTATAAAGGTTTACATCAGAATATGTTGCATGTTACTAGTGGATCCAAGGATAAGCAGTAACAGAATGGAACAGTACTGTGCCATTAGAAAAAAATGCTAAACAAATAATGTGAAAATACTGTATGTATCTAGCAAAAGTAAATTTAGAGCAACAGGACTTGCTAAATAACCATTGAAGACGTTTCACTACTGATCGATCCACAATGAATATCTGCAATTTTGCTCTAAGTGTGCATAAAGTGAGGTTAACATCTAACTTTGTACAAAGGTCCAGATTCAATTTTGTGCGAAAAAAAGGTTTAACATTTGAAAACTCATGGACAACATTCAATCTGAAATGCAATTCAATTCAGAAAAACGTATCTCACTGTTTATCACATGAAACTCTATTGAAGTCAATTGGAAAAAATGGTATTGAATTAGGAGAAAAGTTTCTCTGTGAACTAAACCATGATAAACCATTAAACGTGAGAAACCATGAGATAACTCTCACTGAATTGAGAGAAGATACATATGATTGAGTACAGCTGTTTCATATTATAAAGATTACAGTCTGGAGTGCTGTTTGGAGTCTAAAGATTGTAACCCAGCCCTGTTAGGTCCAGATTTCTGTATTGGGTGCATTGCACCGCGGGGTCCTATCTCCTGCCAACTTTGCGCTGCAGGGTACTAGCGCCTGGCAACTTTGCACACAACCCCCCTGCCCTCACATGAGCATACACACACTTAGAATGCTGCTGGGCAGCAGAATGCTGTAGAATGCTTTATCATACCTGAGTAAACAGCTCTAGAATTTCTCTCTGTTTGTTTAGGATAGCAGCTGCCATATTAGCTTGGTGTGACATTACTTCCTGCCTGAGTCTTTCTCAGTTTGTTTAGGGTAGCAGCTGCCATATTAGCTTGGTGTGAAATCACTTCCTGCCTGAGTCACGGCCATGCCGATCAGTCTGCTGTTTGCCTTGTGCTAGGGTTTGTCATGTGGTGTAATGTGTGTATAAGTTATTGGTAGGGGTTGGTGAAGACCCGGTGGTCTTTGTATACATGATGTGTGGTACCAATGATAAAGTTGCAGGAGGTGGTGAAGTATTTAAGAATGATTTTAAAAAACTAGGTGTAAAGTTGAGGGCGAGGACTGCCAAGATAATTTTTCAAGATATGACCTGTGCCACAAGCAACATTAAGAAGAAAGCAGGAGCTTAGAGATATTAATGCATCGCTGAGATATTGGTGTAGGGAGGAGGTGTTTGGGTTTTTGGAGAACTGAACTGATTTCTCAACAGCTGCTCTGGGAGAGAAGATGGCTAGAGGGTTGGAGAAGAGTTTAAACTAGGCATGGGGGGTTCAGTAAAGGATTTAGTGAAAGACAGGTTAGATAAGATAGCAGCCAAAGGAAGGGAAAATGGTGGAGGATATATGGTTGGGGGGTACTGGTAAGGACTGGGAAGACCACATGTCATATATGCAATATAGTACCAGTATTAAATGTATCTTTGTAAATGTGAGGAGTCTGGCACTGCTGGCACTGGAGGGAGAATATGATGTGATTGGTGTGGCTAAAATATGGCTGAATGAGTCGCATGACTGGGCAGTTTATGTCAGTGGCTATAATTTGTTTTGAAGGGACAGAAGCAACAGAAAAGGAGGAGTGGTATGTATGCTTGTTAGGGAGGATTTTAAAGCTCATAAAAAGGAGGAGGTGATGTTAGAAAATGAGGGGGCTGAAGTTTTATGGTTGGAGCTCTTCACTTATTGGAAAAAATCCAGCAAATTAATTATAGAAGTATGTAATAGTCCCCCTAGTGTAAGAGTAGTGATGAGCAATTTTTTTCGCCAGCCATGGATTTGTGGCAAAATTCTGCATTTCACCATCTGCTAATTTTTTCACAAAACTTTGCCACTAAAAAATTTGCAGTATCAAAAAAGTCACCAAGACAATAATGTCATAAATGTCGTTATAAGAAAAAATGCCCATTGATTTTAATGCATTTGGACAAAAAAAAAGTCGCCATAAGAAAAATGCCCATTGCCGTTAATGCATTTGGAGCCAGAAAAATTTTGGACACCCATTGACTAATGCATTTTGTTAATTTTTCCACAGTTAAGTGAATTTTTCCCGTGAAACGGCACAGATTTTCTCATCACTATAAAACAGCAATCCAGAAGGCAAAGATAGAAAAAGAGTAGGGCAATACAGAAAAGGCTAAGACTAACCCCAAAAAGTTTTTTATAAGCATATTAATAGCAGGTTGAGTGTGTGGGTTCTTTTAAATAATGTTACCAGTATGGTTGTAACAGATACAGAGAAGGTAAATATGCTAAATCAGTTCTTTTTTTGGTGTATACAATAGAGGGGTCAGAGTTCCAAGGCTCACTACATAGCTGCACTATTGGCTCAGCTCAATCTAGCCAGTGGCTGACTCAGGATATGGTTCATAAAGCTTTAGTAAAAAATAATGTCAACAAGGCACAAAGGCCAGATGGCATACACCCCCAGGTACAAAGATAGCTTGGTTCAGTTTTAGATTGGCCTCTATTTCTGATTTTCTCAGATTAATTTATATCTGGTATAGTACCTATGGCTTAGATGAAAACTGAAGTCATTCTAATATTTAAAAATGGATTATGATCTCAGCCTGGCAATTATACACCAGTAAATTAGACATCTGTGGTGGACAAATTATTTGAAGGCTTGTTAAGGGATTACACTCAAAATTTTGTCCTAGTGAATGGCATTATGAGCAGCAATCATCACGGCTTTATGAAGGTTAGGTAATGTCAGACAAATTTGATTGCTTTTTATTATGAGGACAGTGGAGGAGCAGTAGATGTGATCGATTTGGATTTTGCTAAACCGTTTGATACAGTGCCATACAAATGACTGATTTCTAACTAAGCTCTGTTGGGCTTAATTAGTCATTTGCACGTGTATAGGAAACTGGCTACAGGATCGGGTACAGAGGGTGGTTGTTAAACGTATATTCTCTACTTGGAGTAAGGTTCTTAGTGGGGTCCCTCAGGGCTTGGTATTGAGTCCACTTTTCTTTACCTAGTTCATTAATGACTTAGGGGAGGGTATTGTATGTAATTTATCAGTGTTTGCAGATGACACAAAACTATGCAGCCCAATTAATTCCATCCAGGATGTGCCATCCTTGCAACAGGATCTTGACACTGGCAATCTGGGAAGCTAAGTGGTAGATGAGATTCAATGTTGATAATTGTAAAGTCATGCACCTGGAATGTAAAAATATCCAAGCCACTTATACCCTTAATGGGACTGCACTAGGCAAATCCATAATAGAAAAGGACCTTAAAGTCCTTGTAGCAAAGAATGCCAGTCAGCGGCATCAAGGACAAATAAGGTATTGAGCTGTATTAAAAGGGGTATTGATTCAAGGGAGGAGGGGTATATTCTTCCACTGTACAGAACACTGGTAAAGCTCCATCTAGAATATGCTGTACAGTTCTGGTCTCCAGCGCTCAAACAGGACATTATTGAATTAGAGAGGGTGTAGAGAAGATCAACTAAGCAGGTAAAATGTTTGGAAAATCTTGATTAAAGGGTGAAATGATAATGGTTAGAGATGGGCGAATCTGTCCCATTTCACTTCGCTGAAAGATTTGCATAACGGTGAAAAAATTCACTAAACAGCAAAAAATTTGTGAAACATATTGAAATCAATGGGTGTCAAAATAATTTTAATGCTTGACAATTTTGACGTGATCGTACATGTGACTATTTTGTCCAAATGCATTCAATGGGCGTCTGAATACATTTTGACATGTGAAAATTTTTATGCGTGCGCAAATTTTTTATCCAGCCTGTCTCTCATTGGAAGCCTTCTTCAAGGCAATGACCATCATATGATGATCCAGAATGTGCCGCCTCTGCCGATGCTTCTATACATAATCTCAGGCAAGGCAAGCAGCAGCTCGAGGAGTATTGAATGGAGTTCTGCAGTGGTAGAGTAGGCTGGAATGACACTGCTCTAAGAACTCACTTTACAGTAGGTTTGGCCGCAACTATCAAATATAGTCTTGTCAATTTCCCTACCCTGTCTTCCTTAGACTCCCTTATGCATCTAACCATCCAGGTTGACAGAAGGCAAAGGGAGATGCTACTTTCCCCAATCTGACTCCTAACCCTTCATTTTCTGTCTCTAGGCCCCCTAAGGAATAGATGAAATTGGGCTTTACTCGTCTATCTTCTGAAGAGAGCAATCATAGGAGGGCTAATGGGTTATGTTTACACTGTGGGGAGAGGGGGCATTTTCACAGTACCTATCCCAAGCAACTGGGAAATGGCAGAACCTAGGCAGGTCTGGGGAGTTCTGCTTATGTTATGCCCTTTCTACTCCCCAACAAGTTTATTCATTCCAAGTTTTGGTCCCAGTTTTCTTAAACTGGAATAAGGATTGCATTCACTGCGCGGTAAGTGGTTATCAAAAGAAGTAGCCTTGGGTGTGGGTTGGTGTCATCCAAGTCCGAATTCATCACTCTCTCCTTGGGTAATCATTCCCAACAAATTTCCTTTTATGTTATTGAATATCCTAAAATGTCAGTTATCTTAGGTCTCCCCTAGTTGCAAAAGCACAAACCCAGGTTTGATTGGCTTACTAGAGAAATATTACAATGGGGTGAGGGTTGTGAATCCTCTTGTTTTGAGTCACTGCATGTTCTCATTACAACTTCGCTAGAGGGGTTACCTAGGGTTTACTTGTCTTTTGCTGATGTTTTCTCAAAGAAAGCTGCTGAGACCCTTCCTCCTCATAGGCCTTATGATTATGCCATTGACTTAATTCCAGATTTTTCTCCTCCTAAGGGAAGAACTTATCCTCTTTCTCTACCGGAACCCAGGTGATGGAGGAGTATATTAAGGAGAACCTAGAGAGAGGATTTAAAAGACCATCCTCTTCTCCTGCAGGGGTCAGTTTCTTTTTCGTTGAGAAAAAAGATGGAGGGCTGTGGCCCTGTATTGATTATAGGGGTCTAAACAAAATTACAATTAAGAATTGTTATCCCCCAAGAGGTGTTGTGTAGGTAGAGGCAGAATCACCTTTACGCTAAACTCAACAAATGTGGTTTGAGGTTCCCTCTGTTAATTGTTTGGGATACATTTTTTTCCCAGAAGGGTCTAGAGATGGATCCAGCTAAGGTCCAGGCCATTCTAGATTAGGCACAGCCCCAGGCCTTACATGCTATTCAGAGCTTTTTTGGGCTTTGCAAACTTTTGCAGGCAATTCATTGAGAATGTCTCTACATTAGTGGCCCCTATCACTGCCCCTTACTAGAAATGAAGCAGACCCCAGTATGTGGCTTGTAGAGGCTTTAAGGGCTTTTGTATCATTAAAAAAGGCATTTATTTTAGCCCAAGTGCTTCAGCACCCGTACTTTTTTGGTGGACATTTCTGAGATAGGTGCGAGGCAGTTTTGTCTCAACAGCACCCTGTTACCAACAAGGTTCATCCTTGTGCATTCTTTTAAAAATTGGTAACAGGGAATTACTGGCCTTTTAGGAATGGAGACTTATTATAGAGGGTATTAAGCATGTAGTCACAGTCTTTACGGATCACATATCCATAGATTTCATTGTGGAATTGCCTCCCTCCAGAGGGAACACTGGTGGTAGTGGACCATTTTAGTAAAAAATTTCCCATTTCATTATCCTTCCAAACCTCCCCTCTGCCAAAACGCTTGCTGAACTTTTCTTATGCAATGTGTTGGTTTCATTGGGCCCCAGTGAACAATGTGTCTGATAAGGGGTTCAGTTTGTAAGTTTTGGCGGCCTTTCTGTTCCCCTTCTGCTCATGGGTACTGATTTATCTTTCTTGTCTGCTTATCATCCACAGACCAATGGTTAGAAAGAAAGAACAAATCAGTCTTTAGAGCAATACCTCAGGTGTTATGATTCTAATATGCAGATTTTCTTCCATTGGTTTGTGTTCAATAATGCCACCAACTCGTCCACTGGAGATTCTCCATTTTTTTTACTTTTTCTGGTTATAATCTGAGAGTATTTTCTTTCTTAGGTCTGTCCTCTGAGTTTCCTGCTGTGAATTCTCTGGTTGACCACCTCTCTAAGATTTGGCATAGGGTTCAATTCATTGTCCGCTGTTTCTTTGTTAAAACCTGCCAAAATTGTTTAACAGTTTTCTCCTCCTCCTCCAGTTTCTGAGCACTGGTAGTCTCTTGTCTTTCCAGGGTAAACTACAGTATTTAGTCCAAGAGCTATGGAAGAGTTTTGGTCATGAGGAGAGGTCTTGGATTCCTGTCTAGGATGTTCGAGCTGATAGGCTTGTGCACTGCACACCATGACATCATCGCATTTTGTTTTGTTTATTATAAATATTAAAGGGGCCATGGGCCAATTCTCATTGCCCAATGTAAATATCTATTCTTAAGTTCCTGTGTGTTATTTCTTATTAGTTCTTGATCTTGTTAGTTCTTGATCTGTTCCTGACCCTGCATGTTCCTGACTTTGTCTTGTCTGCTGCCTGTCCTGACCATCGCTCATTTACTGACTTTTCTTTGGATCTTGCCTTGTACTGCGATACTGGAGTCTTTGACTTGTCCTGTGACCTTGATTATTTTCTTGCCTACTGAATCTGTATTGCCTCTCAAGATTGGTTTGACCCGGGCTGTTCCTAACCATGTTTTTTGTTCTCCACTCTGGTACTACATGCGGTTCCCTTGCTTACCCATAATGCTCCCCCTGGTTCTCTCATATTAAGAACTGGAAGCATCTGAGCATGGGAGGGCTCCTCTCAAAGTAAAAGGTGGCTGTTATAGGCAGAGGAGCCATTCTCGGGATCTTGGGGTTAGTTCTGGGATTTGGGATTCCAATTGTAACACCCAGGAATGCTTACTACAAGTGACCATCACAAAAGAACTGTTCAATACCCAACATATTTTAATAAAGAGAAACTAAATAGTATAAAATAAATATATATATATATATATATATATATATATATATATATATATATATATATATATATATATATATATATATATGAAAGCTAGTATTTATTACAAACTTGACAAGAAAATGAATTCAACAGATTAATATAAATACAGTCATATGAAAATTTTGGGAACCCCGCTCAGCCTATATAATAATTTACTCCACTTTCAACAAAAAAGATAACAGTGGTATGTCTTTCATTTTCCAGTAACATGTGAGTATTGGGGTGTTTAGTGAAGCAGTATTCAGATGTATAAAATTAAATCAGATGTGAAAAACTGACTGTGCAAAAATGTGGGTACCCTTATAATTTTGCTAATTTGAATGCATGTTACTGCTCAATAATGATTACTGGCAACACCAAATTGGTTGGATTAATGTAGCTCATGAAGCCTTGAACTTCATAGGCAGGTGTGTCCAATCATGAAAAAAGGTATTTAAGGTGGCCAATTGCAAGTTGTGCTTCTGTTTGACTCTCATGGACAGCATGGAATCCTTAAAGCAACTCTCAAAAGATCTGAAAACAAAGATTGTTCATTATCATGGTTTAGGGGAGAGCTACAAAAAGCTATCTCAGTCAATTTCAACTGTAAGGAATTTAATCAGGAAATGGAAGGCCACAGGCACAGTTGCTGTAAAACCCAGGTCTGACAGGCCAAGAAAAATACAGAAGTGGACCATTGTGAGAATAGTTACAGACAACCCACAGATCACCTCCAAAGACCTGCAAGAACATATTGCTGCAGATGGTGTATCTGTAAATCATTCTACAATTCAGTGCAATTTACACAAAGAACATCTGTATGGCAGGGTGATGAGAAAGAAGCCCTTTCTGCACTCACGCCACAAACAGAGTCACTTGTTGTATGCAAAAGCTTATTTAGACAAGCCACAGTCATTTTGGAACAAAGTGCATTAAACTGATGAGACGAAAATGTAGTTATTTGGTCATAACAAAAAGCGCTTTGCATGGCAGAAGAAGAAGAAGACCGAATTTGGTGGAGAGTCCATCATGCTGTGGGGGTTGTTTGGCTAGTTCAGGGACTGAGGCCCTTATTAGAGTTGAGGGTCAAATTAATTCAACCCAATATCAACAAATTCAACAGGATAATGTTCAAGCATCAGTTACAAAGTTAAAGTTATGCAGGGGTTGTATATTCCAACAAGACAATGACTCTAAACACACTACAAAGGAATTTATGCAAAGGGAGAAGTACAATTTTCTGGAATGGCCATAACAGTCCCCCCAACTTGAATATCATCAAAAATCTATGGGATGATTTAAAAAAATAAAAAGGCTGTCCATGCTCAGCAGCCATCAAATTTAACAGAACTAGAGGGTATTTCATATGGACGAATGGTCAAAAATACCGCCATCCAGAATTCAGACACTCAACAAAGGCTATAGGAGGTGTCTAGAGGCTGTTACATTTGCAAACGGAGGCTCAACTAGGTATTGATGTAATATCTCTGCTGGGGTGCCCAAATATATACACCTGTCTTATTTTGATATGATGCATATTGCATATTTTCTGTCAATTCAATAAACGTTATGTCACTGCTGAAATAATACTGTTCCCATAAGGCATTTTATATAAAAAAAAAAAATTGGTACTTTGAAAGCTCAGCCACTGATATACAAAACTCCAAAGAATTAAGAGGGGTTCCCATAATTTTTCATATGACTGTTTAACATATACAATGTTGACTTGTTCAATACCTATCATATCTCAATAAAGCAAAACTAAATAATCTTGAAAATGTATATAGAAGCTGGTATTAAAAACAAGGTTGATAAGAAGGTTAACTCAACAGTTAAATAAGAATGTTTACCTGGAGCTTCATCTGCTGTGGATGTTAAAAAAACAAAATATAAGAACTTTTTTATTGTAATACTGGAGCTTTCATTTGAGAGAAAAGATTGCAGGGAGAGTAATAGAGATGAGATGGAGCATTGTTATACAGATGGAAAAAGTGGGAAGAATTAGAGAGGGTTATAGAGAAAGGAGTGAATAGGGGATATGAAAAGAAAAAATTAAGGCAAAGAAGAGTAGTAGATTGAGAAATGGTAAGGGAAATATATATTAAATAAGTGGGATGTGATGGGGTGAATTTAGTTTTTTTTGTTTGTTAATGCTAATTTGTTTTGCTGGCCAGTAATCTGTGTAAATAGCTATGTGTATAATTTATGTAAATACTTTTGGTGTTATTTAGCTTTGGTTAACAAACTGAGGCCTACTTTGTTTGAAGCATGTGACTCAGCTGTGTTCAGAGTATATGTAAATGGTGCTAAAACAATTGTATATTGAAAGCTGTTTTTGCTGTATGTTAATAGACAAGAGTGTGCATGGAAAGCTTTACTTCTATATATAATAGTGAAATTTATTGTACAAAGCACTTACCTACAGCTCTCATAGAAGCCACTTCCTAAAGGGGTGGGCAGTCTCTCCTAATGAATATTTATAGGGTAGATGCTGATCACATGGTGTCAGCATAGAGCAGTCTGGAAGCTATAAAAGCTGCAGACTGAAATCATTGGGGTGTGTTAAGCCTTTGTGAGAGGTTTTTCTGGAGCTCAGGAATGTGTGCTTGCAGGGTTACTGTTGACCTCCTGCTGGTGAAAAGTGCATACTGCAGCTTTGCACATTGTTTTCTTTATTTGCATGAAAAATAAAGCACAAACTTTCCACTGAAGATCTGCCTGGCTACTGTACTTACATGCGCCCAGTGACATATGGTGTCAGAAGTGGGATACTATTAAAGTGCCGCATAAGGCAATGCCAGGGTACAGATGTGGAAAAGACAAGCCTGGAGAGAATCCCCAAAAATTACCCAGAAGTCACAGCAGGGTGCAAAAGTGAGCACAAGATCACAGCAAGGAGTAAAACTAATAGGCGAGTGGAAGAAACCTGCAAGGAAAGCGAGAATGTCCAAGCGGGACGATGATGCTTCTTCCAGAGGCCCTTCACATGATTCTCCTGAAGGAAAAGAGGAAATTCCAAGTGAAGCAGAACTCCTTTCTGGTGCCATGGGAATTGCTACTGCTGAGCGTACAGTGAAACCAAAGGCACATATCTTAAAGGCTTCTACAGAAAAGGAAGAGCAGCCTACAATGCCAGAGACTATTGCATCTTTACCACCTTCAGGTTTAGATGAACTTCTGAAATGGATGGTTCTGAAACAAATAGAATCAGATCAGAAGCACAAGGTGGAGGAGCAAAGATGGAGGCAAGATGAGGCTAAAAGGCGAGAAGAGGAGCAAAGGAGATTTCAACAAGAGGCAAGGGAGCACCGTGAGGAAATGCTGATGCTACAACAGATGCAGCACAAGCAGCTTGCTGAAATACTGCAATCCTGGAAAGCACAGAGTCCTAATCCTACAAGTTTTAAAGATCTCCGCCTGACTAAATTGACTGCAGATGATGATATTGAATCCTATATCACCATGTTTGAAAGAGTTGCTCAAACGTGCGTTTGGCCCAAAGAACAGTGGGTGATACATCTTGCTCCATATTTAACTGGCAAAGCACAGAAAGCATACAGCAGTTTAAATGCCAGAGATGCTCAGAATTATGACTGTGTGAAAGATGCCATATTTCGTCAGTATGAGCTAAATGCTGAAACTTTCAGACAAAGATTTCGGACATACAAATACAACAACTCTAAAGGTCCTCGTGAGGCATATGCCCAGCTTTATGAACTGTTGTTAAAATGGATTCAACCAGAAAAAAAAACTGGTGAGCAAATCCTTGAAATTATTGCACTGGAGCAATTGGTTGAAATTCTGCCTGAGAAAGCAAAGTTATGGGTACAGGAGCATCGTCCTGAAACAAGCTCAAAGGCAATTGCTCTAGCGGAGGACTTTTTGCTAGCTAGAAGGGAAACAGAGCAAAGAAATACTGTACGATACAAACCCTTTCCGCAAAAAGAACCACAGCACAGAGTAAATCCTCAAGACCGTGGGAATGTAAAATGCCACAGCTGTGGAAAACTTGGACATATTGCCAGATTTTGCCATAAAGTACAAAACAAAAGTAACCCTACGAATGTTGTTGGAGACAATGGTGGTTTCTTGGTTGAAGCACATGTAAATGGCCAGAAAGTGCAAGCCCTATTGGATAGTGGAAGTCCCCAGACACTGCTTAAAGCTGGTCTATTAAGAAATCTTAATATTTTAGGAAACACCACGATAACCTGTGTCCATGGTGACAAGAAAAAACATGCTTTGGCCAAAATACAAGTTAAAGTTGGATCAACTGTCCACAGACTGATTATTGGACTGGTCCCGAAGTTGCCTTACCATTTGATTATTGGGAGAGACTTTCCTAATTTTCTAAGTTTGTTGCCACAACAGAGGACAGAGTCTCCTATGGTAGCAGTAACTACGAGGGCACAAGCAAAGCAAGCTGTTGCCAGTGAGGAAACCTGGAATAAACTTTTCCCCTTTTCTTCAGATTTGTTTGAAGGACAAGGTAAGCCTGGTAAGACCAAAAGGGAAAAGAGACTTTTAAAGGCTCAGTGGAAAGCAGAACACAATGAGCCCAAAAGAGACTTTCTTGCTACAGTCAATTGGGACATTGATATTGAAAAGGCTCAGAGAAAAGACAGCAGTTTGTTGCCATTATTTAGAAAGGTTGTAAGTAATTCTGAAATATCTGATGAACAGCCTTGCTATGTTTTGCAAAATTGTATCCTTATAAGGGTAAGACAAAACAAAAAATTGGGGGTAATACAAGAACAAGTAGTGGTTCCCAAAATGTTTAGGGAGGAAATAATTCGTTTGGCCCATGAAACACCGTGGTCTGGTCATATGGGTAGAGAGAAAACCCTGAATAGGATCTTATACAGATTTTTTTGGCCAGGTATTCATCAGCAAGTAGCTGAATACTGCAGTTCTTGTCCTGTATGCCAGAAAACTGCACCTGTTAAGCCAAGTGACAAAGCTCCCTTGATCCCAATACCAGTTGTGGGGAAAGTATTTGAAAGGGTAGCAATGGATATAGTTGGCCCTTTAGAAAAAAGTAGTAAGGGTAATCAGTACATACTTGTTGTTTGTGATTATGCAACAAGATACCCCGAGGCCATACCACTAAGAAACATTACAGCAAAATCTGTGGCAGATGCCCTAATTAAAATATTCAGCTCTCTTGGTATTCCCCGAGAAATCTTAACTGATCAGGGAACAAATTTTACCTCAAGTCTTTTAAAAGAGCTGTATGCACTACTTGGAGTAAAAGCACTAAGAACTGCTCCTTATCATCCCCAAACTGATGGTTTAGTAGAGAGGATGAACCAAACCTTAAATCGTATGCTTAAAAAGTTTGTGGAGGATGATCCAAAACACTGGGATAGATGGTTACCCTATCTTCTTTTTGCCTATAGAGAGGTACCGCAAGCCTCTACTGGTTATTCACCTTTTGAATTACTTTATGGAAGACAACCTAGGGGTATCCTTGATGTAATTCATGAAAACTGGGTAAGTGATGAACATAGTCCTCAGAGTGTCATTGACTACATTGATTGTATGAGACAGAAATTGTGCAAAATGTCAGAAATGGCACAGCAAAATTTAGCTGATGCTCAGTCCAATCAAAGTACCTGGTATAACAAACGTTCAAGGGAACAAACATTTAAATCTGGTGAAAAAGTCCTACTTTTACTTCCCAGTCAGCAGAATAAACTAATGGCTCGTTGGCAGGGTCCCTTTCAGATTTTGAGACAAGTGGGTCCTGTAGATTATGAAATTCAGATTCCGGGTAGAAGGAACAAAAAGATTTATCATGTAAATCTCCTAAGAAAGTGGAAGGAGAGGAAAGAAAATACTTCTTTGATGGTGTTGCAGGAATGTTCACCTGATATGGCTGAAGAAGCATATCAGAGACTGGACAGAGAAAGTTCTGAAGCCTGTAAGATTAATATATCTTCTGTGCTAACTTTAGATCAACAAACCGAACTGGGCAAGTTATTAGACAAGTACAATTGTATTTTTGTGACAACACCAGGTAGAACTAATCTTATTGAACATGTCATTGATACAGGTGATGCAAAACCTATTCGTCAGCAACCCTATAGGATGCCTGAAAAATACAAACAAATTATAAAGCAAGAAGTAATGCAGATGTTAGAGTTTGGTGTAATTGAACCTTCTGTAAGTAATTGGTGTTCACCAGTAGTACTGGTTCCAAAAAAAGACAGTTCTATTCGTTTTTGTGTTGATTTCAGGAAAATCAATCTCATATCTAAATTTGACTCATACCCAATGCCACGCATTGATGAGTTAATTGACCAGCTGGGTGGAGCTAAATTTATCTCTACCATTGACCTGTCAAAGGGTTATTGGCAAATACCCTTAGATCCAGAGTCTCGAGAGAAAACAGCATTTGCAACTAGCCAGGGACTCTTTCAGTTTGTAACCATGCCATTTGGTCTCCATGGGGCGCCTGCTACTTTTCAGCGCCTTATGGACCGCATCCTAAGAGGGCATGATTCATACTGTTCTGCTTATTTAGATGATGTGGTGATATTTAGCCCAGATTGGCAAAGTCATCTGCGACATCTAGATACTGTTGTGTCTCTTATAAAATCTGCTGGTCTTACAATTAACCCGAAAAAGTGTGCTCTAGGTTTTACAGAAACTAGATATTTAGGTTATATTCTAGGAAATGGCAAGGTAAAAGCTGACAAAACCAAAATTAAAGCCATTGCTGAGATTCTTCCACCAAAAACAAAGAAAGAGGTACGTTCTTTCCTAGGTTTGGTTGGTTATTATCGGAGATTCCTGCCAAATTTCTCTGAAATTGCTGCTCCATTGACTGATCTCACTAAAAAGAATTGCAAAGACCAAGTTATATGGAAT
The DNA here is from genome assembly GCF_017654675.1 of Xenopus laevis. NCBI lineage: Eukaryota > Metazoa > Chordata > Amphibia > Anura > Pipidae > Xenopus > Xenopus laevis. The sequence continues at coordinate 82,026,049 of NC_054375.1, read as the reverse complement.
CCACAATGTGAAGTAGCTTTTCAGAAGCTTAAAGACATGTTATGTACTGAACCAGTTCTTAAAAGTCCTAATTTTGATTACAGATTTATAGTACAAACTGATGCATCTGAGAAAGGTTTAGGTGCTGTACTGAGTCAAGAAATTGATGGAGAGGAGCACCCTGTGCTCTACATAAGCCGAAAACTATTCCCTAGAGAAACTAGGTATAGTGTCACTGAAAAAGAGTGTTTAGCAATAAAGTGGGCACTAGAGTCATTAAGATGTTACCTACTGGGTCAAGAGTTTTCCTTAGTGACTGATCACCACCCACTTATATGGATTAACAGAATGAAAGATAAAAATGCAAGAGTTACAAGATGGTACCTTGCAATCCAACCATTTAGATTTACAGTTCACCACAGGCCGGGTAGTCAACATCACAATGCTGACTATTTATCTAGATATGGTGCAGGAACTGAAAAGGAAGAATAATTCTGTCTTTGAGGAAACTCACGTTCATGTGAGTACTGATAAGGTTTTTTTGATTGTTTCTGAAGAAGGTACCCTTCTTCTTAAGGAGGGGGATATGTGATGGGGTGAATTTAGTTTTTTTTGTTTGTTAATGCTAATTTGTTTTGCTGGCCAGTAATCTGTGTAAATAGCTATGTGTATAATTTATGTAAATACTTTTGGTGTTATTTAGCTTTGGTTAACAAACTGAGGCCTACTTTGTTTGAAGCATGTGACTCAGCTGTGTTCAGAGTATATGTAAATGGTGCTAAAACAATTGTATATTGAAAGCTGTATTTGCTGTATGTTAATAGACAAGAGTGTGCATGGAAAGCTTTACTTCTATATATAATAGTGAAATTTATTGTACAAAGCACTTACCTACAGCTCTCATAGAAGCCACTTCCTAAAGGGGTGGGCAGCCTCTCCTAATGAATATTTATAGGGTAGATGCTGATCACATGGTGTCAGCATAGAGCAGTCTGGAAGCTATAAAAGCTGCAGACTGAAATCATTGGGGTGTGTTAAGCCTTTGTGAGAGGTTTTTCTGGAGCTCAGGAATGTGTGCTTGCAGGGTTACTGTTGACCTCCTGCTGGTGAAAAGTGCATACTGCAGCTTTGCACATTGTTTTCTTTATTTGCATGAAAAATAAAGCACAAACTTTCCACTGAAGATCTGCCTGGCTACTGTACTTACATGCGCCCAGTGACATGGGAAAATATTGAATATGCTGGAGGTGTGTTTCGGTACGAAACACAAAACAAAATTCATATGCTTAGTTTTCATTTTGGGGTCTCTACAGCCCACATACTTAGGTAAAGCTATGCACACTGGGTATCAATTGTTAATTAGAAATAAATATCAATTTACCAATTTAGACTGATTATAACACTAGTTATAACTTTTAATTGTGGGAGAGGCTTAGTGACAGCATGCTGTGCTATATACGGCACATAGCATCCCTCTACTTTTTGAACCCCAATTCAAGCACTGCTAGTGTTTATAACAAAACTGATAATAAAATTATCTCAACTGAATGAAATAATATTGAAATTTACCAGGAGCTTCAGTATCTGTGGCTGTTAAAAAAAACACAAAATATAAGAAATATATTGAAAGGTCTTGAGAGTATTTTCACAGCAGTATCAAGGATGGAATCTAATACACATTGTTATCCTGCCCTGAACAGATTACCCCCCATGCAACCCAATTTAACTTTAAGACAAGAAAGCAGAATCTAGATTTAGGGTTGAATGGAGGTCCCTACTTAAGAAAAACAATAGGGACCTAATAAGCAAATATATTTACATGACATATCTTCAAAATAATGCTTAATACAAAGAGAACTCTAAAAATAAATACCAATTTAGGCTTATTATAACAGTGGTTATGACTTATAATTGTGGGAGAGGCTTAGTTTAAGCATGTTGCGCTAAATGCAGCACCTGGCATCCCTCCATTTTTTTCACCGCAATTTAAGCACTGTTACTGTTTATGACAAAGCTAAAAATGGAAATTATCTCAACAGAATGAAATAATATTAACATTTACCAGGAGTTTCAGCATCAGTGGCCGCTAAAAAAACAAAATATAAGAAATATGTTGAAAGGTCTTATGAGTATTTTCACATAGCAGCATCAATGATGGAATCTAGTACACATTGTTAACCTGCTCTGAACAGATTTCCCCCATCCTACTTAAGAAAGAGGGAACATAATACATTTACAATAATGCTTAATACAGAGAGAAATCTAAATATAAATACCAATTTAGGCTTATTATAACAGTGGTTATAACTTGTAATTGTCAGAGTTGCTTAGTTTTAGCATATTGTACTATTTATGGCACAGTGCATCTCTCCACTATTTTCACCCCAATTCAAGCACTGGTAGTGTTTATAACAAAGCTAATAATGAAAATTATCTGAACAGAATAAAATAATATTAATATTTACCAGGAGTTTCAGAATCTGTGGCTGCTAAAAAAACAAAATGTAAGAAATATGTTGAAAGGTCTTGTGAGTATTTTGACATAGTAGTATAAAGGATGGCATCTACTACACATTATTATCCTGCCCTAAACAGATGCCCACCATCCAACTCAATTGAACTTTTAGACAAGAAAACAGAATATAGATTTTGAGTTGGATGGAGGTCACTACTTAATAAAACAATTAGGGACCTAATAAGCAAAAATATATATATAACATAATAAATTCACAATAATGCTTAATACAGAGAGACTCTTCAAATAAATTAGGGACCTACTAAGCAAAAATAAATAAGAAAAAATTTGGTTACGACTTATAATTGTAGGAGAGGCTTAGTTTAAGCATGTTTTGCTAAGTACGGCAACTGGCATCCCTCCATTTTTTTCACCCTAATTCAAGAATTGCTACTGTTTATAACAAAGCTAATAATAAGATGATCTCAACAGAATGAAGTAATATTAATATTTACCAGGAGTTTGAGACTCTGTGGCTACTAAAAAAACAAAATAAAAGGAATATGTTGAAAGGTCTTGTGAGTATTTTGACATAGTAGCATAAAGGATGGAATCTAGTACACATTGTTATCCTTCCCTAAACAGATACCCACCATCCAACCCAATTGAAATTTTAGACAAGAAAACAGAATATAGATTTTGAGTTGGATGGAGGTCACTACTTAAGAAAACAATTAGGGACCTAATAAGCAAAAATATATATATAACATAATAAATTCACAATAATGCTTGAACCTATGACTAAGGGATAACTCCCGAAACGCGTTAGGTTTTTCCCGCAGGAACTCCAATAAACCCCATTTTCAGAAGTGCCGTCTGCCTTTCGAGTCTTTGTCGTATTTACAGTGGGGACACTGTTTGACTGTGCACCTGATCTGAGGGGAGAGCGGTGAGCATGTGCGGTCCTTATTCGCTTTTCTATCCTTAGTTTAAGCATGTTGTGCTAAGGACGGCACCTAGAATCCCTCTGTTTTTTACCACAATTCAAGCACTGCTACTGTTTATAACAAAGCTAATAATGAACATTATGTCAACAGAATGAAGTAATATTAATATTTACCAGGAGTTTCAGAATCTGTGGCTGCTAAAAAAACAAAATATAAGAAATATTTTGAAAGCTCTTGTGAGTATTTTGACAAAGTAGCATAAAGGATGGAATCCAGTACACATTGTTATCCTGCCCTAAACAGATACCCACCATCCAACCCAATTGAACTTTTAGACAAGAAAGCAGAATATAGATTTTGAGTTGGATGGAGGTCACTACTTAAGAAAAAAAATGTTGGGACCTAATAAGCAAAATTATATACATAACATAATAAATTCACAATAATGCTTAATACAGAGAGACTCTTAAAATAAATACCAATTTAGGCTTATTATAACTGTAGTTACGACTTATAATTGTGGGAGAGGCTTAGTTTAAGCATGTTGTGCTAAGTACGGCACCTGGCATCCCTCCATTTTTTCACCCCAATTCAAGCACTGCTACTGTTTATAACAAAGCTAATAATGAAAATTATCTCAACAGACTGAAGTAATATTAATATTTACCAGGAGTTGCAGAATCTGTGGCTGCTAAAAAAACAAAATATAAGAATATGTTGAAAGGTCTTGTGAGTATTTTGACGTAGAAGCATAAAGGATGGAATCTAGTACACATTGTTATCCTGCCCTGAACAGATTTCCCCATCCTACTTAAAAAAAAATATTAATATATATTAATATATTAATAATATTAATATTTACCAGGAGTTTCAGCATCTGTCGCTGCTAAAAAAATTGTAAGAAATATGTTGAAAGGTCTTGTGAGTATTTTGATATAGCAGCATCAAGGATGGAATCTAGTACACATTGTTATCCTGCCCTGAACAGATTTTCCCATCCTACTTAAGAGGGACCATAATAAATTTACAATAATGCTTAATACAGAGAGAAATAGAAATATAAATACCAATTTAGGCTTAGTATAACAGTGGTTATGACTTGTAATTGTCAGAGTTGCATACTTTTAGCATATTGTACTATATATGGCACAGTGCATCTCTCCACTATTTTCAGCCCAATTCAAGCACTGGTAGTGTTTATAACAAAGCTAATAATGAAAATTATCTCAACAGAATGAAGTAATATTAATATTTACCAGGAGTCTCAGAATCTGTGGCTGCTAAAAAAACAAAATATAAGAAATATTTTGAAAGCTCTTGTGAGTATTTTGACAAAGTAGCATAAAGGATGGAATCTAGTACACATTGTTATCCTGCCCTAAACAGATGCCCACCATCCAACCCAATTGAACTTTTAGACAAGAAAGCAGAATATAGATTTTGAGTTGGATGGAGGTCACTACTTAAGAAAAAACATTTTGAGACCTAATAAGCAAAATTATATACATGACATAATAAATTCACAATAATGCTTAATACAGAGAGACTCTTAACATAAATAACAATTTAGGCTTATTATAACTGTAGTTACGACTTATAATTGTGGGAGATGCTTTGTATAAGCATGTTGTGCTACGTACTGCACCTGGCATCCCTCCATTTTTTCACCCCAATTCAAGCACTGCTACTCTTTATAACAAAGCTAATAATGAAAATTATTTCAACAGAATGAAGTAATATTAATATTTACCAGGAGTTTCAGAATCTGTGGCTGCTAAAAAAACAAAATATAAGAATATGTTGAAAGGTCTTGTGAGTATTTTGACATAGAAGCATAAAGGATGGAATCTAGTACACATTGTTATCCTGCCCTAAAGAGATGCCCACCATCCAACCCAATTGAACTTTTAGACAAGAAAGCAGAATATAGATTTTGAGTTGGATGGAGGTCACTACTTAAGAAAACAATTAGGGACCTAATAAGCAAAAATATATACATAACATAATAAAATCACAATAATGCTTAATACAGAGAGACTCTTCAAATAAATACCAATTTAGGCTTATTTTAACAGTAGTTCCGACTTATAATTGTGGGAGAGGCTTAGTTTAAGCATGTTGTGCTAAGTACGGCACCTGGCATCCCTCCATTTTTTTCACCCCAATTCAAGCACTGCTACTCTTTATAACAAAGCTAATAATGAAAATTATTTCAACAGAATGAAGTAATATTCATATTTACCAGGAGTTTCAGAATCTGTGGCTGCTAAAAAAACAAAACATAAGAATATATTGAAAGGTCTTGTGAGTATTTTGACATAGAAGCATAAAGGATGGAATCTAGTACACATTGTTATCTTGCCCTAAAGAGATGCCCGCCATCCAAACCAATTTAACTTTTAGACAAGAAAGCAGAATATAGATTTTGCGTTGGATGGAGGTCACTACTTAAGAAAACAATTAGGGACCTAATAAGCAAAAATATATACATAACATAATAAAATCACAATAATGCTTAATACAGAGAGACTCTTAAAATAAATACCAATTTAGGCTTATTATAACAGTAGTTACGACTTAGAATTGTGGGAGAGGCTTAGTTTAAGCATGTTGTGCTATGTACAGCACCTGGCATCCCTCCATTTTTTTCACCCCAATTCAAGCACTGCTACTCTTTATAACAAAGCTAATAATGGAAATTATTTCAACAGAATGAAGTAATATTAATATTTACCAGGAGTTTCAGAATCTGAGGCTGCTAATAAAACAAAATATAAGAAATATGTTGAAAGGTCTTATGAGTATTTTGACATAGAAGCATAAAGGATGGAATCTAGTACACATTGTTATCCTGCCCTGAACAGATTTTCCCATCCTACTTAAGAAAGAGGGACCATAATGAATTTACAATAATGCTTAATACATAGAGAAATAGAAAAATAAATACCAATTTAGGCTTAGTATAACAGTGGTTATGAGTTGTAATTGTCAGAGTTGCTTACTTTTAGCATATTGTACTATATATGGCATAGTGCATCTCATCACTATTTTCACCCCAATTCAAGCACTGGTAGTGTTTATAACAAAGCTAATAATGAAAATTATCTCAACAGAATGACGTAATATTAATATTTACCAGGAGTTTCAGAATTTGTGGCTGCTAAACAAACAAAATATAAGAAATATGTTGAAAGGTCTTGTGAGCATTTTGACGTAGTAGCATAAAGGATGGTATCTAGTACACATTGTTATCCTGCCCTAAACTTTTAAAAAAGAAAGCAGAATATAGATTTTAAGTTGGATGAAAGTCACTACTAAGAAAAAAATTTAGGGACCTACTATGCAAAAATATATTAAAAAAATATGGTTACGACTTATAATTGTGGGAGAGGCTTAGTTTAAGCATGTTGTGCTAAGTACGGCACCTGGCATCCCTCCATTTTTTTCAACCCAAATCAAGCACTGCTACTGTTTATAACAAAGCTAATGAAAATTATCTCAACAGAATGAAGTAATATTAATATTTACCAGGAGTTTCAGAATCTGTGGCTGCTAAAAAAACAAAATTTAAGAAATATGTTGAAAGGTCTTGTGAGCGTTTTGACGTAGTAGCATAAAGGATGGAATCTAGTACACATTTTTATCCTGCCCTCAACAGATGCCCACCAGCCAACCCAATTGAACTTTTAGACAAGAAAGCAGAATATAGATTTTGAGTTGGATGGAGGTCACTACTTAAGAAAACAATTAGGGACCTAATAAGCAAAAATATATACATAACATAATAAATTCACAATAATGCTTAATACAGAGAGACTATTCAAATAAATACCAATTTAGGCTTATTATAATAGTAGTTCTGACTTATAATTATGGGGGAGGCTTAGTTTAAGCATATTGTGCTACGTACGGCACCTGGCATCCCTCCATTTTTTCACCCCAATTCAAGCACTGCTACTCTTTATAACAAAGCTTATAATGAAAATTATTTCAACAGAATGAAGTAATATTAATATTTACCAGGAGTTTCAGAATCTGTGGCTGCTAAAAAAACAAAATATAAGAATATGTTGAAAGGTCTTGTGAGTATTTTGACATAGAAGCATAAAGGATGGAATCTAGTACACATTGATATCCTGCCCTAAAGAAATGCCCACCATCCAACCCAATTGAACTTTTAGACAAGAAAGCAGAATATAGATTTTGAGTTGGATGGAGGTCACTACTTAAGAAAACAATTAGGGACCTAATAAGCAAAAATATATACATAACATAATAAAATCACAATAATGCTTAATACAGAGAGACTCTTCAAATAAATACCAATTTAGGCTTATTTTAACAGTAGTTCCGACTTATAATTGTGGGAGAGGCTTAGTTTAAGCATGCTGTGCTATGTACAGCACCTGGCATCCCTCCATTTTTTTCACCCCAATTCAAGCACTGCTACTCTTTATAACAAAGCTAATAATGAAAATTATTTCAACAGAATGAAGTAATATTAATATTTACCAGGAGTTTCAGAATCTGAGGCTGCTAATAAAACAAAATATAAGAAATATGTTGAAAGGTCTTATGAGTATTTTGACATAGAAGCATAAAGGATGGAATCTAGTACACATTGTTATCCTGCCCTGAACAGATTTTCCCATCCTACTTAAGAAAGAGGGACCATAATGAATTTACAATAATGCTTAATACATAGAGAAATAGAAAAATAAATACCAATTTAGGCTTAGTATAACAGTGGTTATGAGTTGTAATTGTCAGAGTTGCTTACTTTTAGCATATTGTACTATATATGGCATAGTGCATCTCTCCACTATTTTCACCCCAATTCAAGCACTGGTAGTGTTTATAACAAAGCTAATAATGAAAATAATCTCAACAGAATGGAGTAATATTAATATTTACCAGGAGTTTCAGAATTTGTGGCTGCTAAACAAACAAAATATAAGAAATATGTTGAAAGGTCTTGTGAGCATTTTGACATAGTAGCATAAAGGATGGAATCTATTACACATTGTTATCCTGCCCTAAACTTTTAAAAAAGAAAGCAGAATATAGATTTTAAGTTGGATGAAAGTCACTACTAAGAAAAAAATTTAGGGACCTACTATGCAAAAATATATTAAAAAAATATGGTTACGACTTATAATTGTGGGAGAGGCTTAGTTTAAGCATGTTGTGCTAAGTACGGCACCTGGCATCCCTCCATTTTTTTCAACCCAAATCAAGTACTGCTACTGTATATAACAAAGCTAATGAAAATTATCTCAACAGAATGAAGTAATATTAATATTTACCAGGAGTTTCAGAATCTGTGGCTGCTAAAAAAACAAAATATAAGAAATATGTTGAAAGGTCTTGTGAGCGTTTTGACGTAGTAGCATAAAGGATGGAATCTAGTACACATTGTTATCCTGCCCTAAAGAGATGCAGCCATCCAAACAAATTTAACTTTTAGACAAGAAAGCAGAATATAGATTTTGAGTTGGATGGAGGTCACTACTTAAGAAAATAATTAGGGACCTAATAAGCAAAAATATATACATAACATAATAAAATCACAATAATGCTTAATACAGAGAGACTCTTAAAATAAATACCAACTTAGGCTTATTATAACAGTAGTTACGACTTAGAATTGTGGGAGAGGCTTAGTTTAAGCATGTTGTGCTATGTACAGCACCTGGCATCCCTCCATTTTTTTCACCCCAATTCAAGCACTGCTACTCTTTATAACAAAGCTAATAATGAAAATTATTTCAACAGAATGAAGTAATATTAATATTTACCAGGAGTTTCAGAATCTGAGGCTGCTAATAAAACAAAATATAAGAAATATGTTGAAAGGTCTTATGAGTTTATAACCAAGTTGAACTTTAAGAAAAGAAAGTGTTTATAACAAAGCTGAAAGAAAAGAAAATTATATCAATAGAATATTATAATATTCATATTTACCAGGAGCTGCAGCATCTGTTACTGTTAAAAACAAAATGTAAGAAATATTTTGAACAGATTTGTGAGTATTTTGACTTAGCAGCATCAAGGATGCGATGTAGTGCACATTGTTATCCTGCCCTGAATAGATCCCCGGCATCCAACCCAATCAAAATTTAAGACAAGAAAGTAGAATCTAAATTTTGCAGCAGAATTGGTATCATTACCCATCATTTGGATTTACTAAGTTATAACATTAGATGGATGCAAGGGCCTCTGATACCTAAAACTACAAGCCAAGGGAAACTACATTAGTATTATTGGATTGAATCTAGATTTTGATATGGATGGAGGTTACTACTTAAAAAAATAAAAAGGACCTAATAAGCATAAATACATACATGACATAATTAGTTCACAATAATCCTTAATACAGAGAGAACTCTAAAAATAAATAACAATTTAGCCTTATTATACAGTGGTTATGACTTATAATTGTTTGAGAGGCTTAGAATGTTCTGCTATATGCGGCACATAGCATCCCTCCACTTTTTTTACTCCAATTCAAGCACCACTAGTGTTTATTACAAAGCTGATAATAAAATTATCTTAACAGAATGAAATAATATTGATATTTACCAGGAGCTTCAGCAGTTGGGGCTGTTAGAAAAAACAAAACATAAGAAATATGTTGAAAGGTCTTGTGAGCGTTTTGACGTAGTAGCATAAAGGATGGAATCTAGTACACATTGTTATCCTGCCCTAAAGAGATGCCCGCCATCCAAACAAATTTAACTTTTAGACAAGAAAGCAGAATATAGATTTTGAGTTGGATGGAGGTCACTACTTAAGAAAATAATTAGGGACCTAATAAGCAAAAATATATACATAACATAATAAAATCACAATAATGCTTAATACAGAGAGACTCTTAAAATAAATACCATATTTTGACATAGAAGCATAAAGGATGGAATCTAGTACACATTGTTATCCTACCCTGAACAGATTTTCCCATCCTACTTAAGAAAGAGGGACCATAATAAATTTACAATAATGCTTAATACATAGAGAAATAGAAAAATAAATACCAATTTAGGCTTAGTATAACAGTGGTTATGAGTTGTAATTGTCAGAGTTGCTTACTTTTAGCATATTGTACTATACATGGCATAGTGCATCTCTCCACTATTTTCACCCCAATTCAAGCACTGGTAGTGTTTATAACAAAGCTAATAATGAAAGTTATCTCAACAGAATGAAGTAATATTAATATTTACCAGGAGTTTCAGAATTTGTGGCTGCTAAACAAACAAAATATAAGAAATATGTTGAAAGGTCTTGTGAGCATGTTGACATAGTAGCATAAAGGATGGAATCTAGTATACATTGTTATCCTGCCCTCAACAGATGCCCACCAGCTAACCCAATTGAACTTTTAGACAAGAAAGCAGAATATAGATTTTGAGTTGGATGGAGGTCACTACTTAAGAAAACAATTAGGGACCTAATAAGCAAAAATATATACATAACATAATAAATTCACAATAATGCTTAATACAGAGAGACTCTTCAAATAAATACCAATTTAGGCTTATTATAACAGTAGTTCTGACTTATAATTGTGGGAGAGGCTTAGTTTAAGCATGTTGGGCTAAGTACGGCACCTGGCATCCCTCCATTTTCAACCCAAATCAAGCACTGCTAATGTTTATAACAAAGCTAATAATGAAAATTATCTCAACAGAATGAAGTAATATTAATATTTACCAGGAGTTTCAGAATCTGTGTCTGCTAAAAAAAAATATAAGAAATATGTTGAAAGGGCTTGTGAGTATTTTGACATAGCAGCATCAAGGATAGAATCTAGTACACATTGTTATCCTGCCCTAAACAGATGCCCACCATCCAACCCAACTGAACTTTTAGACAAGAAAGCAGAATATAGATTTTGAGTTGGATGGAGGTCACTACTTAAATAAAAAATAAGGACCTAATAAGCAAAAATATATATATAACATAACAAATTCACAGTAATGTTTAGTACAGAGAGAAGGCTAAAAATAAATACCAATTTAGGCTTATTATAACAGTGGTTATGATTTATAATTGTGGGAGAGGCTTCGTTTTAGCATGTTGTTCTATATGTGGCACATGGCATCCCTCCACTCTCTTTACCCCAATTCAAGCACTGCTACTGTTTATAACCAAGTTGAACTTTAAGAAAAGAAAGTGTTTATAACAAAGCTGTTGAGAAAATTATATCAATAGAATATTATAATATTCATATTTACCAGGAGCTGCAGCATCTGTTACTGTTAAAAACAAAATGTAAGAAATATTTTGAACAGATTTGTGAGTATTTTGACTTAGCAGCATCAAGGATGCGATGTAGTGCACATTGTTATCCTGCCCTGAATAGATCCCCGGCATCCAACCCAATCAAAATTTAAGACAAGAAAGTAGAATCTAAATTTTGCAGCAGAATTGGTATCATTACCCATCATTTGGATTTACTAAGTTATAACATTAGATGGATGCAAGGGCCTCTGATACCTAAAACTACAAGCCAAGGGAAACTACATTAGTATTATTGGATTGAATCTAGATTTTGACATGAATGGAGGTTACTACTTAAAAAAATAAAAAGGACCTAATAAGCATAAATACATACATGACATAATTAGTTCACAATAATCCTTAATACAGAGAGAACTCTAAAAATAAATAACAATTTAGCCTTATTATACAGTGGTTATGACTTATAATTGTTTGAGAGGCTTAGAATGTTCTGCTATATGCGGCACATAGCATCCCTCCACTTTTTTTACTCCAATTCAAGCACCACTAGTGTTTATTACAAAGCTGATAATAAAATTATCTTAACAGAATGAAATAATATTCATATTTACCAGGAGCTTCAGCAGTTGGGGCTGTTAGAAAAAGCAAAACATAAGAAATATGTTGAAAGGTTTTGTGAGTATTTTTACATAGCAGCGTCAAGGATGGAATCTAGTACACCTTGTTATCCTGCCCTGAACAGATTCCCCCATCCAACCCAATTAAACTTTAAGACAAAATATATACATGACATAATAACTTCACAATAATTCTTTATACAGAGATAATTCTAAAAATATAAATACCCAGGAATGCTTACTACAAGTGACCATCACAAAAGAACTGTAGGCTTGTTCAATCCCCATCATATTTCAATAAATTGAAACTAAATAATATTAAAAATATATATAGGCTAGTATTTATAAAAACTTGACAAGAAATTTAACTCAACAGATAAATAATATAAATATTTACCAGGAGGTTCAACTGTTGTAGCTGTAAAAAAATATATAAGAAATATTTTGAAAGTTTTTGTGTGCTTGAATAAGTCAAAGTAAGCAGTCTTGTACCTAACAATTTATTGCTAGTCTATTCTGAACAGATTCCCCCATCCAACCGAATTGCCTTCTATGACAAGAAAGTAGAATCTTGAATTTTGTTTGTTTGTTTTGTTTGTTTGAGTGTGAGTGTTTGAGTGTGATGTGATATAAACAAACAGGGACCCAATAAACAAATAAACAAATATACATAACATAATTATGGACTGTTATCTTTATCAAAGTGAGTACATTAAAATATAAAATCCCAGGAATGCTTGCTACAAGTACCTATATCACATAAACCGTAGGCTTGTTTAATACCTATCATATCACATACTTAGGTAAAGCTATGCGCAATGGACATCAATTGTTCATTAGAAAGAAATACCAATTTATGGCTTATAATAACAGTGGTACTGACTTATAATGGGAGTGGCTTAGTTTGTGCTATATGTGGCAGATGGCATCCCTCCACTTTTTCACCCCAATTCAAGCACAGCTAGAGTTTATAACAAAGCTGATAAGAAAATTATCTTAACAGAATGAAATAATATTTATATTTACCAGGAGCTTCAGCAGTTGTGGCTGTTAAAAAACAAAACAACATATAAGAATTATATTGAAAGGTCTTGTGAGTATTTTGACTTAGGCATTGCCAAGGAGGGTGTCTAGTACTCCTAGAAAATAATTGTTACCCTGCCCTACACAGATTCGCCCCTCCCCCACACTTCCAAACCAACTGTCCTCTAACACAAGAAGTAGATCTAGATGTCATGTCACTGGCTGCTTTAAATAAACACAGACAGAATATGCATAACATAGTAACTTTATAATACTGCTTATAATATAGAGAGAACTCTTTTCTTTGTTGTTGCTACAAGTTCCCATCCAACATAATCCGTGGTTTTGAAAAATCCCTATCATATTTCCCTAAAGAGAAACTGAATGATCTTAAAAATGTCTATAGGTGGCGGTATTCATAGAAATTTTAGAAAAAAGTTATAGTTTACTATGAACTTTAGGGGGCAGATTTATCAAGGGTTGAATTTAAAATCCGGAATTCAAAATCGACTAGGGAACTATTCAAATTCGATTCAAGTTTTTAAAAAATACAAATTAGATTTTTGAGATTTATCATACTCTGGCCCTTTAAGTACTCAAATTTGCCACTTAAAACCTGCAGAATTGCTGTTTAAGTAAATGGGAGATGTCCAGGGATAATTTTAAGTTGCTTGCAGCCTTCCTGACATTCAAGTTTTTTTCGGAGAAATCAAGTTTTTAAAATTCAAATAAAATTTGATTCAAATTCGTTTCGAGTTTTTGGGTTGATCCTCTTCATCTTAGTTTAACAAATTAGAATTTTATAAAAATTTTCGATTGGTCGAATTTCGAGTTCATTTGAGTCTATAGGAATTTTAAAAACTCACATGAATTCAAAATTTGACCCTTGTTAACTGTGCCTCTAGGTGTTGGTGTTGTTAAAAAAAATTATAAGAGTCCCACACACCTAACCATTCATATATTATAGATAGTTACATATAGTTAAGTTGGGTTGGACAAAGACCAAAGTCCATCAAGTTCAACCCCTCCAAATGAATCCCAGCGCACATACATACACACTCCCACTGAAACTAAATATGATATCTGCATTAATTGTAGATTTTAGTATCACTATAGCCTTGGATATTCTGCTTGTCCAAGAAATCATCCAAGCCTCTCTTAAAGGTGAGAATCAGGCCTCACAACATGATCCGGCAGGGCATTCCACAACCTCACTGTCCTCACTGTGAAGAACTACCCACGCTACTTTAAATGAAAGTTCTTTTCTTTTAGTCTAAAGGGATGGCCTCTGGTCCAATGATCCATTTATGGAAAAATAGATATCCCACTAGTGGTCTATAATGCCCTCTAATGTACTTATAAATAGTGATTGCAAAAATTTGACCCATGTCACTTCTCCAAAAATTTGCAAAATGAAGAAAATACACCAAAATGCATGCAAGTCTATAGGTGACAAAAAAAAATGTTGACACACAACAATTTTTTCCACTCAATGGAGTCTATGGGTGTCATTTTCAGAGTGAAACTTGGCAGAAAATTTTGCTCATCACTACTTAAAGAAACAGTAACGCCAAAAAATTTAAGTGTTTTAAAGTAATGAAAATATCATGTACTGTTGCCCTGTACAGGTAAAACTGCTTCAGAAACACTACTATAGTTCATGTAAACAAGCTGCTGTGGAGCAATGGCAGAAATTGAAGCAAACACACCAGTTTTACCAGTGCAGGGCAACACTGTATTATATTTTCGTTACTTTAAAACACTTTTATTTTTTGATGTTACTATTCCTTTAAGAGTAATCATGTCCCTTCTTGTAAGCGTTTTTTTCTCCAGAGAAAAAAAACCCAACCTTGACAATCTACTCTTATAGTTTAAATCTTCGATCCCCTTTACCAGTTTAGTTGCACGTATCTACAGGTATGGGACCTGTTTTCCAGAATGCTTGGGACCTGAGGTTTTTTTTCCGTGGATAATGGATCTTTCTGTAATTTGGCTCTTCATACCTTAAGTATAGTAGAGAATCATTTAAATATTAAATAAACCCAATCTCCTGGGTTTCTTCCCATAAGGATTAATTTTATCTTAGTTTGGATCAAGTACAAGGTACTGTTTTATTATTGCAGAGAAAAAGAAAATAGTTTTACACAATTTTGATTATTTGGATAAAATTGAGTCTATGGGAGATGGCCTTTCTGTAATTTGAAGCTTTCTGGATAATGGGTTTCAGGATAATGGATCCCATACCTGTACATATTTTGTATGTTCCTTCAGTTTTTAGGTGACCCTCTCCATTGACTGTACCTACAGTCTGTAAAAGGGAGTCAAAAGACTACTTTTATAACTATTGTTGTCCACTTGGGTCTTTTGTTTACTAAGGGCCAGATTTATCAAGGGCCGAATTGAAAGTTTGAATTTTGAATTTAGTGTAATTTGACTAGGGAATAGTGAAAATTTGATTTGTGTTTTTAAAAGAAAATCAAATTCGAATTTCAAAATGTATCATATACTCACCCTTTAACAATTTGAATTCGACTATTCACATCCTTAAACCTGACAAATTGCTGTTTTAGACTATGGGGGATGTCCTGGAATCAATTTGAAGTTGTGTGGAGACATCCAGAAAATCTTTTTTTGTCGAAAAAGCTTGAATCAAATTCGATTTAAATTGAATTTGATTTGGATTTGATTCGAGTTTGCAGGTCAATCCCATTCACCCAAATTTTAAAAATTTAATTTTTTTGAAAATTTGAATTGGTCTTTTTTTTTCAAATTTCAGGTTCATGGGAGTTCATGCTAGTTTATGGGAGATTTTACAAACGCTTGATTAATCTGCCCCTTAGTGTTCCTGAATGGAACACTTTAATTAGGGATGCACTGAATCCACTTTTTTGGCCGAATACAGATTCATTTTATCTTAGTTTGGATCAAGTACAAGGTACTGTTTTATTATTGCAGAGAAAAAGAAAATAATTTTACACAATTTTGATTATTTGGATAAAATTGAGTCCTTAATTTGCATATGCAAATTAGGGGTGGGAAGAGGAAAACATTTTTTACTTCATTGTTTTCTGACAAAAAGTCACACAATTTCCCTCCCTGTCTCTAATTTGCATATGCAAATTAAGATTCTGATTCAGTTTGGCAGGGCAGAAGGATTCTGCCGAATCCTGCTGAAAAAGGCCGAAATCTGGCCGAATCCCGAACCAAATCCTGGATTCGGTGCTTCCCTAACTTTAATACACTCAGAGACCAGGAACAACTAAAAATATTGTATTGTATTTTACAATTGCAAATTAGGGTTTGGATTTAGCTTGTGATTCAACCACTGAATTAGACCAACCGAAAGTTTTTTTTGGCTGAATAGGTCCGTTTTTGATCGAATAGGCCCGTATTCGGCTGAATTAGAATCAAAGTAATATCGCATTCGATCAAATTAGAATTTTTTTCATTTGAAAATTCAACCTCAACCTTTGATAAATCTGCCCCATATTACCACCAAGATTAACATTTCAGTGTTGAAATTACAGCAGTTTTCCTCCAGTCTGTTGGTACCATAACAGATGACAGAGAGTCTGAGAAAACCATAAATAAATGTCTGGCAAGTAGCAAAAACTAAAATAAGCTCTCATATTATTCATGTAAAAGTGTAATGGAAATGTGCAAGATCAAACTGTTGTTCAGAGACACAGAGAAATATTTTACAGACACTCTGTAAATATAAAATAAATAACTTTTCTGTATAATCATTAAAAAATTAAAAATGTCATATTGCATCAAAAGTACCTTTTGCTGGTCCTCCTGTTAAAAGAATGGAACTATTTCATTATTGTTGTTTTTATGTACCATGCATTTAAGGTTGCAACCTCCTTTGCAAATAAATAACCTCCATATTGTTTCCCTTTTTGTAAATTAATCAATTACCTTTAGCTGGTCCTCCTGTAAAAGAAAAAGGGGGAAAAATATTTTTTATTACTATTGCTTTTATGTACTGTGCATTTAAGTTTGTAACCTCTTTTGCAAATAAATAACCTCCAAATCGTTTCCCTTTTTATAAATGAATCAATTACCTTTAGCTGGTCCTCCTGTAAAAGAAAAAGGGGGAATACATTTTAGTATTATTGCTTTTATGTACTGTGCATTTAAGGTTGCAAACCTCTTTTGCAAATAAATAACCTCCATATTGTTTCCCTTTTTGTAAATTAATCAATTACCTTTAGCTGGTCCTCCTGTAAAATAAAAAGGAGGAATAATGTTTTTTATTACTATTGCTTTTATGTACTGTGCATTTAAGTTTGCAACCTCTTTTGCAAATAAATAACTTCCAAATTGTTTCCCTTTTTATAAATTAATAAATTACCTTTAGCTGGTCCTCCTATAAAAGAAAAGGCGGATCTATTTTATTAATATTATTTTTATGTACTATGCATTTAGGATTGCAACATTTTTTGGGAAAAAACAACCTTCAATTGTATTTTCCTTTTTGGTTAAATAATCAAGACATCAAGCATAGCAATGCTGGCCAAATGCTGTAAAGTCTTGCATCACAAATCAGAAAGAAGAGAATCAAACAGTGATTTCATTGTTCAAAAACTTAAAATAATCTTTTGCCCCTATGCCCCATGGTACCCCATTGTTTTTCAGGCATCAGAATCCCCTAATATAGCTGTGCAGCCTGTACTTTACTTTAATGGAATCTATCTCACTTGACTGCATTCAAGTAAATAATCTACTGTGTATTTGTATATGTGAATATATACTCTAAGTATTACATATATATTTAGTGCTTCATGACTTTTTAGTGTATAAACCAGCCCTGTAAATTCTTGGCTGATGAAAATACCTTTGTAAAACTACCTTTGTAAAACTATGTAATGCACTGTTCAAGTAGAATTGCTTCAGCAAGGGAATTCCAGCACCACACAACTTACTGCAAAAACTTTTACATCACAAAATTTCAATTATTTTGTCCTCCTCCAGACTGTATAATAACTTAAAATATTTTTTCTGGTAATTAGTTTTTTTCCTTTTACTGTATGTTTTTTTAATATAATACAGTCCCCCCAAATAAATGCCTATTTTCCAGAGGGAAAGATCCTAATTTGGGCAAACCTTTTTCTTTAAATTTTCTTTTTCAAGCAACATATTGAATTTCCTAATATATATATATATATATATATATATATATATATATATATATATATATATATATATATATATATATATATATATATATATAAATATATATATATATATAACATGAGAAGTCACCAGAAAAAAACTTAGCAAGTAAAAGCTGGCAAGGTTGTATAGAAGTCAATGGGAATATTCTCTAAAAAATGTATTTATTTATTTTCTCAATTTATTAAAACATTTGCGATTTTCAGCCTCATTGAAAATTAATGGGACTATGAGATTCTTGCTCGGGAATATTTTGTTGTGCTTTTTTCTTAAATAAGCTAGAAAAAAGTCGCACAAGTTTTGTCATCGTTTTTTTTCCTCGTCTGTAGTTTTTTTTTACAAACTCGTATCTTGATAAATCTGCCCTTTAAGGTTACAGCTAAATTGAGGCTGTAGTTAAGGTGAGGCTGAGAAAAAGTCATGTTTTGAAAATTTAATCACAAGTACATTAAGTCCTAAATAGCTTGTAGTTGATCCAGAGCAAGGCGGAAAACCCCCATCTGAAGCCATGTCCAATGTTTTTCATAAGGGAAAAATATCTTCCTGATGCCAAAAGCACAACTGAACCAATTTCTGGATCAAGATTACCCAAGTCCAATATCAATAGCCCTGTATATTATTGCCTAATGAAAAGACAGCACTTTGTGAAACTATCTAATGTATGTATATTCCTTAATATGTGTATTATTCTTCTGCATAGATAATTTGGATTATTTCCCTTTAAGGGGTTGTTCGTCTTTAAATTGACTTTAGTATGATGTAGAAAGTGATATTCTGAGACAATTTGCTAATGGTTTTCATTTTTTATTACTTGTGGAATTTCAGCAACCTGATGGAACACATTACCCTAGCAACCAAGCACTGGAAAATGTATAGGAAAGGGCCTGAATAGAAAGAGGCAAATAATTCTAAAATTATAAAGAAAACGAAGGCCAATTTAAAAGTTACTTCTATAACATACTAAAAGTTAACTTAAAGGTGAACCACCCCTTTAAGGGTATAAGTAGCCTGTATATTCCTAATTCTAAAATGAATAACAATGTCTGTATTTAATCCCATCTGCCCAGAACACCAGTTTGCCAGGACTTAATTGACTTAATTG
Source organism: Xenopus laevis (assembly GCF_017654675.1). Lineage (NCBI taxonomy): Eukaryota > Metazoa > Chordata > Amphibia > Anura > Pipidae > Xenopus > Xenopus laevis. Next base: position 82,006,504 of record NC_054375.1, on the reverse strand, counting down.
CAAGAATGAAATATCCTTGATAGATTTATTTTTTTCCGCTTAATTTTGTGTCATTGGCAAATGCTGATACCAGCCTACAAGTGATTAATCAAGAGATTAACCTTTTGCAAGATTCACATAGACTAATACATCACAGAACTGTAGAATCTATGGTACTTAATAGTCAGTTACAAGTACTGTAGATGTAGAGAATTCACTTTTGTGAAACTAAAAAGTGACCTGCACTTTTGTGAAACTATGGAATGTACTGTATTTTTCAGTAGAATTGCTTTGGTTTTGGAATTCCAGATCCCCAAAAATACTGCTGTTGTCCATATTTAAGATATGATAAGTTATAGTGATGTGCTGGCTGACCGATACACGAAGGTTCTGGCTGATCTCGGCACATCATTTGTGGGTTTCGGACGGACTCAGGTTGAGTTCCTGTGCCTGCTCTCCCCACCTGGCTGCCGGCTTCCAGCTTTATAGCCACATGTGCCCCCACCCTTTTTGTGATGTTATAAGCTGGGCGAGGCACCACAGGGCTAAAAATAGAGGGGTGGGTAGGTTTGGGTGTGGGTCGACCCCCACATCAATAATAACTTATTTGTGATGTGCAGGTCGACCCGCACCCAAACCCGCAAAATTATTTGTGATCAATAAGGCAGTCTGAATCTTGGCTGAATCTAAAACTGAATCCTGGATTCTGTGCATCCCTACTGTATAGAAAAGCTTTGGCAAAATCGAAGTAAACCTTAATCTACTATTATACTTGTATAACCCTACAGATATAAACTTACAAACCAATAAAAGTCAAAATGAGATTGTTAACCATTTTACAATATTAAAATTATACAATTTTTTCTCCAGTCTGTTAATAATTATTAATATTATTAATAATTGTTTTGCAAAAACAAATATAAGCTCCCATATCCTGAAGGAAAAATGTACTTGAAATATGCAAGATTAAACTTTTGTTTAGAAACACATACAGTAGAAATCTTTTACAGACTCTATTGTATAAATATAAAATAGAAATTTCTGTATAATTATTTGCATTTTTAAAAAGTCATATTGCTTTAAAAGTACCTTTTGCTGGTCCTCCTGTAAAAAAAATGGAACTATTTTATTATTCTTTTACGTACTTGCCGCCAAAATTTTTTGGGGAAAAAAAAATACAGCCTTCATTGTTTTTCTCCCTTTAGTTAAATAATAAGTGCACAAAGCATCACTTTCCTGGTGCAATGCTGACCAGGTGACAAACCTATATGCAGCAAAGTCTCATATCACAAAATAAAAAGAAAAAAGTTCGACCATCCAATTGAAATCCTTCAAATTCGAATATTGAATTCGAAGGATTTAGATCTAAAATAGCATTCGATCGATCAAATAAAAACAATTAAATCCTTCAAATCAAATGATTTGAATTTTTTTAGCGATCGATCAAAGGATTTTTATTCAATGGCAAAAACTTAAAAAAATGCACTGGAAGGTCCCCACAGGCTAATATAGCAATATGGTAGCTTTAATTAGGCGAAGGATTTTTAAAGAGACAGTACTTTGACTATCGGATGGTCGAATATTTGAACAATTTTGTATTCGAATTCGATTCGATCGAATATAGCCAAATCGATCGTCAAAGTACCCAAAAATATACTTCGAAATTCGAACTTTTTTATATTCGAATCATTCACTTGAGCTTAGTAAATCTGCCCCCTAGTGTCATGTTACCTTAATGGCTAAGTAAAGCAAAAATAATCTCTTACCTTTATGACCTATGATACAAGAAATATATTGCCCCCTTTTTTACAGTAATCAGATGAGTCTTTTAATGTAGTTGTGCAGTTTGTGATTTATTTAAATGAAATCTACCTGACAACCTAATTCCATTCAAGAAAATGACATGCTGTGTATATGTATGTTTATATGTATGGTATTATTTAGCTTCATGCATTCCTAAGTGTATTAATATCACCAGCCCTGTATATTCTTTTCTTGCCTGCTAAAAAGACATTCAACACTTTTGTGCAACTATGAAATGTACTGTATGCTTCAATAGCATTGCTTTGGTGTGAAATTCCAGAACCTCAAAACTCACTCACTGCTGTTCTCCATATTTAAGGCATGATAAGTTATAGTGATGTGCTGGCCAGCCCGATACCCGCAGGTTCTGGCTGAACTCGGCACACCATTTGCGGGTTGCAGGTGGGCTAAGGTTGAGTTCTTCTGCCTGCTCTCCCCACCCAGCTGCTGGCTTCCAGCTTTATAGGTTTGAGCATCATCCCCTTTTGTGACGTCATCAGCTGGGTGAGGCACTGCATGGCTAAAAACAGAGGGGAGAAGGCAGGTGCGGGCAGGTTCGGGTCGGGTGTGAGTTTACTTACACAACACTAATAAGTTATTCTTTTAAAAATCATTTCTGATGAATAAGGCTTTATTGAGTTTATTTGTATGTGATTATAACACATCCCCCATTAAATGTCTTTCCCTTACTTACTCTATCACAAAATTGAACCTTCTGTCCTCCAAACTTAAGGTATGATAACTTCTGTTAAATAAGGCATTACTGAGTTTACTGTATTTCTCATATCATTATATCTAGTGAATATTACACCCCTCAATAAATGTCTTTGTTCGAGTGTAAAGGATCCTAATTGTGGCAATTGTTTTCTATTTTTCTATTTTTCCTGCAATGTTTTCATTTAATTCACTTATTTATCCAAACTATTACCAAGATACTTATGTATCTTTAATGTAACATGATTGCATTGTTTACCTTTTGCACGTGCTCCTAAGAAAAATAAATAAATAATAAAACATTAATTCACCCTTATATTAGTCATTTAACAAAGTGAGAACATTCGCACAAAGGTATTTGGATAGAAAAATCCCTTAAAGAACAATAAAAATACTCAAATTACTGGCCATTATATTTAGATTTACTTACAAAGAGTGATTTCGTCTGGTATTTGCTAATTTATTTAGCAGTTTTAACCATAGTTACAAGCTGTTCTGCAAACTCCCTTTTCACATGCAACACATGCAATTAATCACGTATGAGCCCTGTGCATGCGCATAAATTCTTTTCTTTCTGTCTGCTTTGCAAAGAATCTATGGTCTCATGACATGACTGACCATCATTGCTAACCTTTCCACCCTGCCTTATCTCCTAAACTAATCCTACTAGTGGTGTCCTGTTACCATACAGTTTTGCTGTAGTGAAAAAAAGAGTAGAGTACTAAAGTAAGTTATAAATAGCCTTGTATTCTACCATGTGAAGGATTCTAACTTGGCAAACCTTTCTTCATAACTGAGGTCTTCCATACCCATTATTAACTTGTTTGCTGTTCTTTGAAATTTCAGAAGATTAATACTACCTTTTATGTTATAGATGAAACTTGATCAATACTTTATAAATGGAAGAATTACCCTTCCATCTTGTAAATCTATACCCATTTAATTTATTTAGAATGTTTATTGACATATATGGTTACAATTTAATGCAAGCCAAAAAGAGCAGTTTGCATTGAAAGGGACCAAATTAGAAAACCTTATATAATACATTGATACCAGGTAATATATATCGCAGTGTCTATATTTTAGTCTCACTCAAAAAGGAAAGCTCATACCACTAGAATCTAAGATTAAATACAATATGCCAATGGAAAATTCTATAACACTCCAGAACAGAGATTTATATAAATGCAAAACTCTTTTGAAAGGCTTACCACGACTTTCATCTGATCCTGAATCTACAAGAAAAATAGAGCAGTTGGATTTAAACAATCAGTTTATAACTACTCTTATTACACTCGTTTTTTCAAAAGTTTTAAATTACACTTAAAGAAAATTTAACATAATAATTGACATACAAATTGCTCTTATAAAGTCACATCTAAGCTAATTTTAGCATGTTATGGAATGCCCTATTATTGGCAACTTTTGCTTTGGTCTTCAGTATTGTTGATTTTATGTTGTATTACTAAATTATATTTTACAGGCCTATGCATCTTCCAGTCCCTTATTCAAACTTATACCTGGTTTCTAGGGTAAATTGGACCCTAACAATCAGCTGCTGAAATTTCAGAGCTGCTAAACAAAAATCTACATAATAAAAAACACACACACACGCCAAACAAAAGCTAAATAATATAAAACACACACAAATAAGGAAGACCCATCACAAATTGTAATTGTTTACATCATACCATACATTAATATAAAGGTGAATACCTCTGTTAGCCAAAAGAGACAACATAATGCTTAAAAGTCCCTGATGAAACCAAAGTGAAATACGTATTTTGCTAATTCTTCAGCTCCTGTGATGACCCATTCCACTGGCTCAACCTACAGGCTGTAAAACAGAGTCATAAGACACTATCCATAGCTGTTGTTGTCTGCTTGGGTCTCTTGTTTGCTTAGTGTTCCTGAAAGAGTCACTGCCATATAGCCAGAAACCAGGAAGCACTCAATATAAAATTCCTAACAGGAGGAGCAACTATGTATTACTTTGAATTTGCTGTAAGATATTCACAAATAAAATAGCGTTATAACATACCTTTGTATTTTCCACCTAAGAAGATAGCATAATTATTACATTAGAAATTCATTTTATTATACAAACAAAAAAATGTGAGTGTAATGTTTTAAAATATGTTTATTCGTAAAAATAAAACAGTATTACGCTATGGGATTTTTGTATCCTTCTGTGTGAGCTTGATGGTGGCCCGTGGAGAAGGGGAGAGCATTTTTGAATACTACATGAGATTATTTACTAACAAGGAGTGATTTCTTCTGGGATTTGCTAATTTATTTAGCAGTTTTAACCATAAAAACAAAGTTACAAGCTTTTCTGCAAACTCCTTTTTCCTTTCATTGTAGAAATAAGAGGATTCCTGGCACCAACACATGCTATAAATCGCTTATGAGCCCTGTGCATAAATTCTTTCTGTCTGATTTTCAAAGAAGCTATGGTGACATGACCTGACTGACCATCATTGCTGACCTTTCCACCCTGCCTTATCTCCTAAACCAATCCTACTAGTGATGTCCTGTTACCTTACAGTTTTGCTGTAGTGAAAGCACAAAACAAAAACTGTGGTTCTGTGTTAGCCAGTAGCAAAAGTAACAAATCAAAAAATAAACAAATAAACAAAGTTTTGGAGAAGTGATACCTATATTGCTTAATAATAAAAATACATTGTAAGCTTTCGGAGCACCAAGGCTCCCAAAGGAAAGGCACATAGCAAAGAGCTATGTAAGTCAGTTTTCCCCATGTTGCTCTTTTTAACACTACACATACAGTATGTTTCATGCTAAATCAAAAACCTTTGATAAATAACAAAGCATTAATACTTCCTAATACAAAAAAGGACAAAATTGACACAAAAGTATCTAGACAAATAATTTCCTCAAGGTGCTTAAATAATGAAAAATGTATACATTACATATATCCTTTATTTGATGGTATGGAGGTAAAGTTATAACGTTGTTGAATCTCAAGGAAGTCCTAAATAATTTGTAGCTAATCCAGAGCAAGGAGGAAAACCCAACGTGAAGGCATCTCTTTCAGGGCCGAAACTAGGGGTAGGCAGAGTACGCACGTGCCTAGGGCGCAAAGCTGGTGGGGCGCCAGGCATGTACCTGCTCTGTTGCCTACACCATGTCCAGTCCCGTCTCCCCGACTACTGCTGGTATTTTTTGCGTAAATTCGCTTGGTCGCCGTTTTACGCATGCGGAATCGAGACAAGGTCTATATTAGAACAGGAAAGCCTGTATATACGCGGGACGGAAACGCCATTGGCAAAAGAAAGGCATAATCCCAAACCCAGCCAATCTTTCAGCACCAAACAGCCGACATCTCGTGGCCACCATCTTTGTCCCCTTGCACTGAACAGTCAGAGGAAGCCGACCCCAGGCCTACAGCAGTACTGCAGTAACAGAATTCACATGATAATTCACATGACAGTTAAAAGACCTGGGTGAACGAGTGGACACACTGAAGAAGCAATCCAACACCCACACAATCTCTCTACAAATATAAAATACAATATATATACAAATGGGGATTCCCCTTCTCTTTAATTTTCTCTTGGGAAGGCCAACAATGCACAATAAGAACCCCTGAGGAAGGCCTAACCCTCTTGGAAGGAGCCACCACATCAGGGTGACTTCAGGGGCATAACAGTAAAAGGAAAAGAATACAAATTATCACTTTTTACGGATGATTTACTAGTCAACCTTACCATTCCCCTTATATCTTTACCAAACCTTATCAAAACACTACAAAACTTTGCAAATATATCTGGCTTAAAGAACAATACAGAGAAGTCCAAAGTGTTACCTTGCAACATACCTAACCATACAGTAAAACTGATACAACTGAACTTTGGCTTTACAATACAAAAATACTCCAATAGGAACTTTTAAAATGGGACAAGCATAAAATCTCATGGGTGGGCAGAATTCATTGCATCAAGATGGTGTACCTACCAAAAATACTCTACCTGTTCCGAACCCTGCCTATACTCATCTCACTGGGAGACCTCCACAAACTACAAATAAAAATCTATAATTTCATATGGAACTACCCACGAATACCAAACAGATAATGCATATGTCTAAAGCAAATGGAGGACTGGCAGTTCCAAACCTTACAAAATATTTCTGGGCTGCAAGGCTAGCACAACTAGCCCCAACATATACAACCCACCTGATCACATCACCGTCACCTTTGAGCCCCATATTGATCAACCATATTGATTAATAGTGGATCAACAAAGGAGAATCACAGTAAAGGCCCTCACAGCTATGGATGGCTAATGATGCTCTCTCAACTACAGGAAAATACCAACTCCCACAAGAAGAAATATATAGAGCTAATCAAATATTACACTATGCAAACCAACAAACAAAAAACTATCACAGCATCTAGCTTCAAGACCTTTTTTACACAATCCCCATTAGCACCTGGACTGATCAGCCTACTGTATAAAACATTGATCCAACACAGCCAAAATAATGCAAAGCTTCCATATATGCAAAAATGTGAAACAGAATTAGGAGCCACATTCTCCATGAAACATGTAACTAACTATGTAACTTTGGGTGTTCATGCAAAATAATATCGACCTTCTATGGAAAAAACCCAATAAGTTCACCAATGCAGCAAGTAGCATTACACATATGAAATAAACCCAGATGGAAGACAAATTTTATCCTTATTACAAATTCCCAAGGCAGAGAGGGGTAAAACCCCAAACTGGCCCTCTACATCAGTAAGCAAATGAAGAATCCCAGTCGTCTACTGACTTTCTGAAAGTATAGTAAAGTGTCTTTCTGTTATCGTTATTTTGATGAACCTTTACTTTATTCCCCTTCTACCCCACCAAATCCTTTCTTTTCCCTTCCTCCATTCTCTTCCAAATAACCTATACACTGTGGTGTATGATGTTATTCAAGATAAATTCTCAATAAAATTTCAGTTAAAAAAAAAGTTCTGGCGAAGAAGGCATTATTGAGCTTATTGTATGTTCCTCAGTGATTATAACCCAACCCCTCTATTAAAAACCTCTTCTCAGATGAGAAGTCCTAATATGGCAAACCTTTCTTGATAACTTACTGTAGCTCTTCTATACCCATTATCAATTTATTCGGTCTTCTTTGGAATTTCTGTAGATTAAACTATCTTATATACTGTATGTTCCTTAATATGTTTTTTATGCTTTTGCATACAATTTAACTTAGTTTCATTAAGAGTACAAGTAACCTGCATATTCCTCATTCTAAAGTACATAACAATTTCTGTATTCTATGTTATCTGTCAGTTAGCTGTCCAGAACACTAGTTTGCTAAGAACCCACTGCAAGAATTACACATTCTTGCTTGGTTTCATGTTCTGCTTAAGTTTGTGTCAGTGGTAAATGCTGATACGTTTGATTTGATAACATACAACAAATCATTAATCAAGAGATTACCATTTTACCCACTAGCTCAATGGATGTGGAAATTCAAGATTTATATAGTCTAATTATACCTTATACAACCTTAGAGTCTATGGCACTTGCTCGTTAGTGCTGTTGATTTAAACTATTTGGAAGGTGCTGTAAAGTTAAAGAAGGGTGAAACAAAAATTTGTTTTTGGAATCCTAGCCTGTAGCAGTATTGGGATTTGGCAAAATCAAACCATGATTCTATATTAATGGCTAAATAAACCATATAAAATAACCTCAAAACCTTATGACCCATGGTAGAGTATATTTCCCCCACTATCTAGTAGAGTAAAAGGGGTGGTTCACCTTTAAGTAAACATTTAGTATGTTATAGAATAGCCAACTCTAAGCAACTTTTAACTGGTCTTCATTAATTATTTTTTAGTTATTTGCCTTATTCCAGATTTCAAATGGGGGTCACTGTCCCCATCTAAAAATCAAATGCTTTGTTAGGCTACAAATGTATTGTTATTTCTACTTTTTATTACTCATCTTTATATTCAGACCGTCTCCTATTCAAATTCCAATCTCTTATTCAAATCAATGCATGGTTACTAGGGTAATTTGGACCATGGCAACCAGATTTCTGAAATTGAAAACTGGAGAGCTGCAAAGTTAAAGTCGAAATAACTCCGAAATCACAAATAATAAAAAATTGTCTCAGGATATCACTCTCTATATCATACTGAAAGTTAAAGCAAGGGTGAACAAACCCTTTAAGTTTAAAGGTGGCCATAGACACATACACACACACGTCGATCGGGCTGGACGGAAAATTTTAATCGGGTGCCCTTGAATTGTCAGATACCTATTGTATAGGTATTGTTTCTACCTGTATATCTGACGATTCAGCTTTACACATCTGTATAGAAACCAACGATCTTTCTTGGAAAATCTTTTCCAAGAATGATTGGAAATTTTCTTGAAAACCTTTACCACTCATTAGACTCATTAGACTTCTAAACACATTTTTTTGCCTTTGCAGGGTAACAGCACATAACTATTCCAGAAAGGCCAGACCAGAGTGTACGAGTTATTGTACGGATTATATTTTATGCATCTCAAATCTTGTTTTCTAACGTACCTTTAGCACGTCCACCTATAAAAAGCATAAAACAAAAGTGGCATTAATATTTATGAACTTGTACATTAACTAATCATATTTATAATCTAAAATTATTAATAATAGAATATAATAAAGTAAGTACAGAATTAAGATTTTAGATTGCATACCTAAAAAATATGTATGAATATTAAGAGAATACTATTACCGTATTTTTGTTCAAATTATACAAATGGATACAAATCCATTCTACCCTTCCTAATTATATTTTATACACTTCTTTTTTTCTTCTTATGGTGTGCTATGGTCCAGTCCAGTAGGAGTGGTCTAGGAAAAGGGAGAAAGCGTTCAAACTGTTGTGGAGCTAGTCATGGCTATGGGCATGTAGCCTCGAACTGCGCTGCCCGCATGATGTGCCCACTGTGGGCAATGTGCAGCAGGCACCAGGTCGCAGTGGGACACCTGCCACTAGCATTTATTTTACCTTCACAAGTAGGCACCCCATAGCACCACACCAAGGAGAAGCAGTGGTGGACTGGCTGATTGACACTACCCCCTCTAATGTGGGCAGCAATGAGTAGATTCAAGGATTGGTCACAGGATGATGTGGGAGCAGCAAAGGGGTGATCCTGGCCCCTCTGCTGCCTGAGGCAGCTTGGTGTTGCTGCTGCCCCCTCTCCCCGGTGCGCTCACCTCTTTGGTCCAGTGGGGGGGGTCCACAAGGGCGTCGAAGAGGGCCAATGAGGCGAATTGAGTAACTCGCCTCAGGTGGCAAAGCCCCACTAGGTACCACTCCTGGTACTTTAAAAACCAAATTTCCGGTTTTCAAACTGGAAATTCATCTCTTCTAGCGCAGAAAGCGAAATTATGCTCTCTGCGCTAGAAGAGCCTAATTTCCTGTTTGAAAACCGGAAATTCGTTTTTTAAAGTACCAGGAGTGGCATTTTTGGCACCCCTGGTACCTAGTGGGGCTTTGCCGCCTGAGGCGAGTTACTCAATTTGCCTCATTGGCGGAGCGCCCCTGGAGCAGCACCAAAGTGGCAGGGCATAGGGCAGTCATGCTTCCTGTCTTCTTCCTCAGATTCCTCAAGCAAGTGGTGCCAGTTTCCCATCCCATTGAGCAAGGGGAGAAGTTTTAAAAACTCACAGCTGCAGGTGGTCAATGTGCAGCTATACCTATTCTGCAGCCTGATTTACTTCCTTCTTTCTCCTAGGCTTGACTCCTCCATGTCCCTTGTCCCACCACATTTCCTTCCCAAGTTATTAAGTTGCAGGGTGCAAATATCCCCCAGCCTCCCTCTTTTTGCAGAGGCTCAATGAACATCTGGCAAAGCTACTGGTAGCTAGTTAATGCAGCCCCATTCTGCCCACTGATAGAATGCGCTGACAGATCCGAAATCATCATTACTTTGCCAGGATGGCTGTCCCTGCCCTCCACCAACAAGTGATGGATAATGTGTCCCTGTCACTTGATCATGTTGTCAGTAGAAGGGTACACTCATCACTGACACATGAACCAGCAGGGAAGGGGTGAGGGGTGGCTGGACTATTGGGCCTTTCTGCTCAGTATAGGCAAAGGTGAAACCAGGGGCACTCCTCCCAGTGGGGTGAAGGGGAAACCCCAGACAGATGCCATCTCCACTGAAACCTTCATGTTTTTGTCCTCTGCTGCCCAACAACAGATCAAATCACAGACAAGCCACCCCAAAGCATCACCGCAGCTACACTTCCAAGCTGTGCAGCAACTTGTCTGCCTGGGGAGAGGAGTCAAACCAGAACTAAACATATGGCAGCCTTCCAGGCTCAGATCTAGTGGTGGTTTATAACCCTGATATTCCCATCGACCTTTTCACTAACATTTCCCTTATTATGCCAAGATCCTCATCCAAAACACCAAGACACTGAGGTATTGTGGGTGGGTAGGCCCTTAAAATGGGAAGACCCCTCCCCACACTCATGCAAACCAGTGGGGGAACTGAAGGGGCTTCCGATTTTAAGGGCTTCCGATTTTATTGGCCCAACCTAGGCCCACCCACCCAGGCCCACCCACCCACAATACCTCAGTGTCTTGGTGTTTTGCATATAGTTAATTCAAACCTGCGGGTGGTGCATGTCTTTTGTTCTCACTCATTCCCAAGCTCATCCTTAATAACCAAGATCCTCATTCAACCGGTTTTCCACAGAATTTCTCATGGATCCCTCCTATGATGCAGTGCAGAGTCTGATTCCACACAGTATCTAATACACTATGCTGACTACACTTGGAGACCAAGCTCAGGAAAAATGGAAAATGCTTTACTTGACTCTATTCAACTGGTAATGCTGGTTAGCAAGGGATTTCTCTGCATCATTAGACATATCAGGGAGTACAATCTTTCATGGCCTTTCACCTTTATCATTAATATCAGCGGTAACCTTTTCACAGTCTATTTCTCTGGGGCTCTCTATAAGAACATTCAGCAGGACCCCTGCAGAATATTCTTTTCCAATCTCTTTCTTCTTTTCCAATCCCAGCAGAATTTTGCTGAGATGCAGCCAATCTTGGGTTGTTCCCCATCCAAAATGTTCTTAAATATATTCTTCCCTCACTCGTGGGACCTTTGACCCCATTCCAATGATGAACACTTTGTGGTTTTTCAAATGCAGAGATACTTTCACCAAACATTTCCAGCTTCCCAATCAACACTCCTTCACAGGATCACACTCACTCTTTGCTTGTGCTGGGAAACTAGGATTTGAAAGCTAGTGGGCACTAAAAACTATACCTCAGATAATTACACTAGAAAAATGAAATACACAAAGCTTTGCAGCAAATAAATATAAAATTTATATAAATATAGAACATGTCAACAGCATCTAATACAAATAATAAACCTGAACTGGGAACACATGGGGCCTGTATGACTCATTAGCACAGTCCTTGCAATATGTCCCTTCTCCAAGAGCTAGTAAGACCCCAGGTAGTGCTACCATTCCCAAAGTGCAACTCCTTGAACAAAGGAAGTTGCTCCTACATAGCAGGCTCACACACAAGACCTGTTATCACATTGGATTATCATATACTTGGACCTTTTCAATATCCTCCCTCTGGTGGACCACTTACCTGAGACTCCCAAGGCTGGAACACTGGTTCACAGACAAGTGGGCAGGGAATAGGATGGGTGCTGTTTCTAAAACTGGAGCTCTAGGTTATAAGGTTTGTTTATTGAAATTAAAGTAAACAGGGAGACATGTTTCAGGTTCTGAAGCAGACAGTCGTGTTATACGAGGGTCTGTTAAAAGTTCAAAACATATTGGCAAGGTTTTAGCATTATAAAACCAGAAGAAATCTGGCCGATTGCAAGTGTTTGGTGTCACAGTGCCACCCCCATAGGTCACTAATCCACTGATGTCATGGACCCACTCCCAACATCACCACACACTGCTCTGATTCTTAACTTCAGCGGTATTACCACTTGTATTCATAATAGGACCATCTGTGATTGGTTGATTCCTATCAGTGAAAATTTGTTGTTACAATTGACCTTTACGTTGCACAGAATAAAGTGAAGGCGTTCTGAAACAAAATACCATATACTCGAGTATAAGCCGACCTGAGTATAAGCCGAGGTACCTAATTTTACCTACGAAAACTGGGAAAACTTATTGACTCTAGTATAAGCCTAGACACAACTACAGCCCTGTCTCCCAGCAGCGCACATTCTGCCAAAGCGAACCCCCCAGCGATCAACCGGACTTCTTTGCAAAGTTGATGGTGACAGAGAATTGCCAAACGGATTACTGTGTGCATTGTCCCACTGTCCCACTACCATGTGCAGAGGGTGCTGTGTGATATTGCCATCACTGTTAATCCTTCATATAACCAACCGAGGGTGCTGTGTGATATTGCAGTCACTGTTATTCTTTAATATAACCAACAGAGGGCACACTGTTATTCTTTCATATAACCAACAGAGGGCACTGTGTGATATTGCAGTCACTGTTAATCTTTCATATAACCAACAGAGGGCGCACTGTTATTCTTTCATATAACCAACAGATGGCACTGTGTGATTTTGCAGTCACTGTTATTCTTTCATATAACCAACAGAGGGCGCACTGTTATTCTTTCATATAACCAACAGAGGGCGCACTGTTATTCTTTCATATAACCAACAGAGGGCATTGTGAGATATTGCAGTCTCTCCCCAAGTGAACTGTTGGTTTAGGAATGATTAAAAGTGACTGCAATCTCAGCTACTGCCTGCTGACCCGAGTATAGCCGAGGTATACTTTTCCAGCACATTTTGGATGCTGAAAAACTCGGCTTATCCTCGAGTATATACGGTAATGAGTATTCTTTACTGCAGTGCTGCTTCCCATCTATGGTTACTTTTACAGCCGGGGATCTTATTAAATATTATTTAGGGTTAAATTATGGATTTATGGATTAAGAGGAACAACAATTAGGGGCCCATTTACTTAGCTCGAGTGTAGGAATAGAATAAAAAAACCTTTGAATTTCGAATGTTTTTTTGGCTACTTCGACCATCGAATTGGCTAATTCGACCTTCGACTACGACTTCGAATCGAACGATTCGAACTAAAAATCGTTCGACTATTCGACCATTCGATAGTCGAAGTACTGTCTCTTTAATAAGTTTGCCAACTAAATCCTACCGAAGTCAATGTTAGCCTATGGGGAAGATCCCCATAGGCTTTGCAATCTTTTTTTGGTCGAAGAAAAATCGTTCGATCGATGGATTAAAATCCTTCTAACCGAACGATTCGAAGGATTTAATCGTTCGATCTAACGAATTGTGGTAAATCCTTCGACTTCGATATTCAAAGTCGAAGGATTTAACTTCGACAGTCGAATATCGAGGGTCAATTTTTGTTGACAGTAAATATGGAGTGAGCATTAATTAATTAAAAAACACATATTTGGTAAAGTCATATGCAATTTAAAATGCTTATAATGTCAAAGTACAGAACTACATACCTTGCTTTTTACCAGATTGTGAATCTGTAAGAACAGAAAATGGTTAATAAATAATCTGGCCTGTCCAAACTCAGTATGAATCTGTGTTTTCTGTATAATCAATTAGAATTTAAGGATTTTTAAATCATAACTAAAAAAGCTTCACTTTGTTGAAGCAAAGCAATCCATTTTAGAACCTTACATCTTATATTATTTTTTATGCTTATGCTATTTGCCCTTTATTCTATTACTTGCCTCTAAGTTATCCATTCAAACCAAACAAAGAAAAAAGGGAGACAATATCCCCACTTGAATCAACACAATAGAATAATAATCCAATTGAAATCATATAATTAAAAAGAAAAACACAGTTATTATATGCCCATATAGATTATATACTGCAGGGCAGGTAGGGGCCTGTCTCCCAATATCTAAAGTGGTTACAACACAAATGAACACAAGTGCCATCAATGTATAGATATATATAGCTGATGGTTTACTAATTAACTGTATATTGCCAACAGTATTTTGCACTTTAATATTAACACTAAGCTTGATGCATGAGATTCTCCTACGACAATTACCAGAAATTGTGTATGTTCAGAGTAGTCCAGCAATGTGTACCTGCATGGCAGTGGAGTATATAATCAAAGCTGTTGTATTAACATCTTGGGGCCCCTTATTTCTCTCCTCAACCGCTCCTGCAGTGTGTCCCTGATCATTTCAACAATATTTCCTTTCCTAGACAAATCCAGTTATTTTTTGTATCCCTTTTTTGGTAGTTTTAAAGAAGCTTGGCAGTAGTCAATGGATTGGAAAGTGGTGTTGGTTCTATAAAGCTTTAGGGTGGGTCCTTCTGATAGGAGCAGTGGGGCAAGGCTATACCCAGTACAGGGTTGGACTGGGGGGCCCAGGGCCCACCTGGACTAATGTCCAGGGCCCCCTCCGCGCCCCCGCCCCCTATATGACGTGCTGAGCATGCCTGCGCTCGGCGCTGTGGTGGCACTCCTAAATCAATATGTGCTTTGCGCATGTGCAGATGTTGCTGCGCGGCGCCTGGCCCCTTGGGAGAGGGAACTGGCCCGGCAGGGGCCCATTAAGGGTCGGAGCTCACCGGGTTTTTTCCTCAGTATCCCGCCAGGCTAGTCCGACACTGACCAGTAAGTGCTAAAGTGGGGTTATCCAGTTAAATAAAATAGGTAAATGTGTCCTTTATTGTGCTGTAATTATTATTACAGGTATGGGACCTGTTATCCAGAATGCTCGGGACCTGGGGTTTTACGGATAATGGATCTTTCCATAATTTGGATTTTCATACCTTAAAGGGATACTGTCATGGGAAAAATGCAGAATTCTGCACTGAAATCCATTTTCAGTGCAAAGAGCAAACAGATTTTTTTATATTCAATTTTGAAATCTGACATGGGGCTAGACATATTGTCAATTTCCCAGCTATCCCAAGTCATGTGACTTGTGCTTTGATAAACTTCAATCACTCTTTACTGCTGTACTGCAAGTTGGAGTGATATCACCCCCTCCCTTCCCCCCCAGCAGCAAAACAAAAGAACAATGGGAAGGTAACCAGATAGCAGCTGCCTGGTAGATCTAAGAACAACACTCAATAGTAAAAACCCATGTCTCACTGAGACACATTCAATTACATTGAGAAGGAAAAACAGCAGCCTGCCAGAAAGAATTTCTCTCCTAAAGTGCAGACACAAGTCACATGACCAGGGGCAGCTGGGAAATTGACAAAATGTCTAGCCCCATGTCAGATTAATCGATTTCAGTGCAGAATTCCGCTGGAGTAGCACTATTAACTGATGCGTTTTGAAAAAAAACATGTTTTCCGATGACAGGATCCCTTTAAGGCTACAGAAAATCATGTCAGCAATAAATAGGCCAAATAGGATTATTTTGCTTCCATTAAGGATTAATTATATCTCAGTTTGGATCAAGTACAAGGTAATGTTTTATTATTACAGAAAAAAGGAAATGTAAAAAATTTTGATTATTTGGATAAAATGGAGTCTATGGGAGACATCCTTTCCGTAATTTGAAGCTTTCTGGATAACGGGTTTCTGGATAACGGATCCCAGCCTTCCTGAGCTTTATCTCCTTTGTCCTTTGAAAATTATTTTTACTTAATAAATATAGAAGCTCTATCATGTCAAACGCCAATTGAGTTGGTAGATAAAATGAATATAACTTAAGCTATGGATTCAATTTCACTATTTAGTGAACTCATTATTTTTATTATGTATCCCCAATTTCCTGCAAAATGTTTGAATGGTAAATCTCAGTACATGCTATTTTCAAATGAGTTGCTTTCTATGGAGAAGTCAGCTTGAAAAAATACAAATTCTTATTGAAGCATCTATAATTTCATTATTTCAGAGACATATATGCTGGTAAATGGGGCACTCATAATGCTGAAATGCAAACATATCTGAATGGGATGAAAGATTTGGGATATTCTTAGCCAATGCTTTATAATAAGTAGCTATTAGCCTCTTAAAGGGGTTTTTCACCTTTAAATTAACTTTTAGTATGATGTAGAGAGTGATATTCTGAGACAATTTGCAATGGTTTTCATTTTTTTATTATTCATCATAATATAATTTTTATAGTTAATGTGCATTTTATGTAGCAGCTCTCCAGTTTGCAATATCAGCAATCCGGTTGCTAGGATCCAATTTACCCTATCAACCATGCATTTATATGAATAAGAGACTGGAATATGAATAGGAGAGCCCCTGAACAGAAAGATGATTTATAAAATGATTAATAACTACAAATGTGTAGCCTTTTGGATCATTTGCTTTTAGATGGGGTCAGTGGCCACCATTTGAAAGCTGGAAACAGTCAAAAGAGGAAAACAAATTCCAACACTATTAAAAAAACAAGCCAATTGAAAAGATGCTTAGAATTAGCAATTCTATGACATGCTAAAAGTTAAATTAAAGGTGAACCACCCCTTTGAAGAGACACTAATAAGAAATCCATGACTGAATTGAGGCACATCTACCTGGACGGCTAGTTGAAAATACAGTTTGAAGTTATATATAGGTTCTCCTCTTATATTTTAATAAAATAGTCAGTGGTGTTTATGTACACAATGTTCCAAATAATAGAAGTAAATAATAATATAATAATATACCCGTAATCTCATAGGCCCAATGCCAAAAAAAGACTAAACAGCTCCTTAAACCATAAATACAATATTATTTTGGTATAAATACACAAAACAAAGTATGGGGTGCACAGGCACTGTTAACCTTCGCCTAAACTGGACAGTTATGTAAACGGTCCTTTCCAAAAATGTATAGTTTTTAAGGGTAAACCCATTGTTAGTGCAGTTTTTGGCCTTGAGATCAGAAGTATTCAGGTTTCCGGAGCAACGCTTTGCAGGGAGTTTTTGACCTATGCAAATCAGAAATCTCCACAAAACTATACATATTTGGTACAGGTATAGGATGCCCATTATACAGAAAGCTCTGGATTAGAGAATGACCATCTCCCATAGACTCCATTTTAATCAAATAATTCACATTATTTCCATTTTTCTGTAATAATACAACAGGACCTTGTACTTGATCTAGACTAGGATATAATTAATTCTTATTGTAGCCACAATAATCCTACTGGATTTAATTAATGTTTAAATTATATTTTAATAGACTTGCGTATGGAGATCCAAGTTACAAAAAGACCCATTATCCGGAAAACTCAAGGTCCAGAGCATTCTGGATAATAGATCCCATACCTGTATTGGTGTTCTGGAGACATGGGCCTTTGGAAATCAGTTGTAATTTCATGCATAAAATAAATTATGTTACTACTATATCTGTTTCTATTATGCAAGATATGATTTTTTATTCATTATATTGACAGTTAGAAGACACTGGCGCTGTGGATCCTTAACAGAGATTTTCAAAAAATGTTATACATAAATACTGTGATGAGCTAGCTGCCTGTACACACAGTTTTTTGGGGGAATTTAGCTATTGTAGGCAGGTAAGCGTAGGATCAGGAGCATAAAGACGTGGACACCACGTCTTCAGGCTAAAACACAGGTTTATTTAGGCAAACTCTTCCCAGCAAAAAGTCACAGGAACACAGTTCATTAGCGTTTAGACAGCACACATTCAAGACTTTTCCCCACTCTGGGGTTCTCACCATCAGAGTGACTTCCACACTTGGAAACACAGCAATATAAAGGATATGTATGTATGTATAGCTTTATTTATAAAGTGATACAAGGGTGTGCAGCACTGTACAATCTTACAATATACATACAGGGAGGACAAATATTATAATAAATAAATATTGCAGGGGAGTGAGGTGGGAGTCTGGGAGAGCAGTTATTTGGAGATTGCAATAGTATGAATGGGATAAGATAAAGGGCGTATCTTGATAATTTTTCTGAGGAAAAATCGTCAGGTTATGGCATTAATATGATTGGAGAAGAAGAGGGATTTCTGTGTGACATTGTACAGCTTTCCTCCAACCCTTAAGAGGCCTAGCATTTTGTGCATGGCAATGCAGGTTTTATCCATACCAACTTAAAATGGAAGTGCAGAACAAATAAAAAAAAAATGGAATTCTCAGATTTACCATATATTGAATACTTTATACCTTGCAAGAGATATTTATTTATCCTTTATCTTGCTCCATTCGAATTTTGTATTACTGAAATTATCTATATAAAAGCAGTACCTAAACTTTAATGGGTTACACCAAAAAGTACAGATATGGGATCGCTTATTAGGAAACCCATTATCCAGAAAGTTTCAAATTACAGAAGGAAATTTTCACTTAATTATAATTAGTATCTTGTACTTGCTCCTAACAAAGCTGATGGCAAAACATTCCTTTTGGGTTTATTTAATGTTTATATTTCATGTCCTAAGCATTCACAATCATAGATCCTATAATTCTATATCTTTTTTCCTATGCAATAATGGTAAATCAAAACATGACATTTTGCATCACAGTACGCTGTCCTATTTTATCTTATTACAAGCAAATCCATATTCTAAAGTTGACACACATCATTTCAAAATGAGCAGATACTGTTCAATTATTTTCCTTTTTCTCTGTAAAAAAAAAATAGTACCTTTTTTTTGATGATAACTAAGCTGCATGAATTGATTTTGGTAGCAAAACATACTATTGGGTTATTGCTTGTTGTTTAAATGTTTTTACTATACTTTTAGCATGGTGATCTCAATTATGGCAAACCCCAGGTCACAAGCAATCTGGATGAGAGATTCCATACCGGTATAACTAAAAACACACACAAAGCTAACAAGACCTATATACTGGAGTCAGATAAGGATTAACAATATGTTTATTTAAAGTATTCCAAAACTGCTTATCCAAGAGGAAGTAACATAGAATATATTTGTATAACCATAAAACATGACATGCACAACAAAAATATGTATATATATATATAGATAGATAGATAGATAGATAGATAGATAGATATATAGATATATATATATATATATATATATATATATATATATATATATATATATATATATATATATACTGTGTATATATATATATACATATATATCAAATCAACTATCACAATATAAGTGCAAGTAAAAAATAAAACTTACCTGCGTATGAGCAAAGCACAAGAAGAAGAATAATCACTGTTAGAACCCTTAGAGACATGATTACGTTAAATGGTAATCGTATCAAGAAAGATGTTACATGAACATCATAGAATCCAAGAAAGTCTGATGTTTTTCCCATTATGCTATATTTATATGACATGCATTTTCTATTTGTTAATTATAAAAAAAAGTAAGGTAAATATCTTTTAACGCCAGAAAGTAAAATTCATTTTCGGTTTCTACAAAGATTGTTTGCTAAGCTTTCTCTTTCTGTCAGGTTAATGGTTAATTTAATAATTATACTATTATACAAACTGGGAACAGAATATCATCAATAGAATAAACATCAATTACTAAGGTTTCCTGCTTAAAGCTATTTAATTTAAGGATAAAGCTTCTAATAAACTATGTGCGGCAAAGAAACTAGCAGAATGTATTAACTCTTACAATTACCCTGAATCCAAAATATCAAATATGTATTTTTAATTTATCAGCATACAAAATCAGCATATTGTTGTACAAGTTTAAGATATTAAAGGCCAACTTTAATTACGGTATGTGTTGGGGAATGCTGGAGGAACCGTAGAAAGTAAGTGTTCAATATTTATGGTATAAGGCTGCTGGCCACAGAGGAACCAATACAAACTACATTGGGCTTGGGTTTTAGTTGCCCTTTAAATGTCAAATGCTTAACATATATGTGCAGGGTTGCAATCTGTTAATTACAACTAAAACAGGGAAATAATTTTATATAGTTGTATGACAGTATACTACAAGTGCCATATCAATTAGGATCAGGCTGAACTGTGTTTTGTTTGGTTGGAATTAGCTTGAGCTATAAGGTTGCTGTCTTTAACCCCAGCAACAACAGGGTGGGGTGGTGATATCAGGGCAGAGTAGTGAAATAAAAGGGTGGGGTAGTGACATTTGGGGGCATGTTTGTATCTTGTGGGGCTGTGATATCGGAGGTGGTTATTAGCCAGATTATTGTTTGGGCAGGGAGGGAAGGCATGGAGGTTACGAGACCTGGGCAACATCAGGGATTTGGGGCTTTGCAGCTTCTGCCTATCAGAGCCTTGATGATTTAATCAGAGGGTGGGCCAAGATTTCCCAAAAACATTCCTAACCCCCAGTGTTCCTGCACTTGATGGTGTCACCCCTTCCCAACCCAAAATGTTCTCACTTTATTGTGAATGAATGTTTTTGCATTTTATTTTTTCACCTTTTGTTGCTGTCATGGGTTTATTTATTTATTGGCAGGATCCTTGGGCACAGCCTAAAGGTTTGGAAGCAAAACTGGTAAGTGAAGTCCTGTTGACTGGGTACATTTGAGGTAGCTGATTGCACAACATTGCCCGCGTTCATGTTATATATTTTATTAATAGGATGTAGCCCATTTTATACCCAAGGTAATGTAGTGTCCTTTAATGGGGAATATATATGGTTTTAAGCAAGTATTTTAGTACTAGGCCACACATCAGATCTCCTTGCCCCTTAGAGTAATTTAGATATTTTAACTTATTATCTCACAGCCCTACTATGTTTAAGATAGCAGTGAAGGCCATAGGAGTAATATATGGTTTCTGCTACAACACGTGGCACAGGAGAAACTGAGAACTCTGTACTGTCTTGTTATAGTGTGCCAGCAGCCAGGGTTGACAGTAAATGTTTTTCTTTTGTGATAGTACAAGATGCCTGTGAATATTCAGATACCTTGTATAATTGTTTGCTGAGATAAAAGCCTGATATAATTAGTCAAAGAGCACTTATGTGACTATATAAAAGCACAAGGCCTGGGCCTGGACCTGGCAGTAGTATCTCTGGGGTTCTCATAGTCTCACCAGACTTGCACTCTGTGAATCAAATGAAAACAATGTTTTGAATGAGCTCTCAAGAAATGATGCAGCCCCCACTCTAAAAATGCTAGACACAACTTGCAAGAGCAATGGCATCCATTTTGACAATTGTGCAGTTGTGGTAGATGCATCTTAGAGCTTGGGAGCAATTCCCCTGCAATCAACAGTGAACCAACTGGGAAAATAAGAAAACAGATTTGCTTGTACCTGCTAGTGTGTGACTTCTTACTCCAAAAATGCTTTATTCTGTATTTATCCTCTTTGTACTTTCATGCTTCCTAAAACATTTTTCGCCACCTACACCATCAAGTAACAAAGCTATATAAATCACAGCCTCTCTTCTTTCCTCTCCTTCCTTCTTCATAAATGAAGTTTAAAAAGTACTCTGTTTAGCTGTTCCAGGTAACTCCCCTTCTTCATACAAACAAGAACTTACAAATCCCGTTCACCAAGTCTATCTCTCCTTCCTATTGCTGGCAGCTGGGGATATTTCCCCTAACCCTGACCCCATCCCAGTTGTATCATGGCCACGGGCTCCTTCCCTTCGGTGTAATTTCCAACGGAACAGAAATCTTATTTCAATACCCAAGAACCCAGTTAATCTTTCCTGTGCTCTCTGGAATGCCCGATCCATTTGCAACAAACTCACCGCTATACACGACAATTTCATTGGCAATTCCTTCAACCTACTCGCACTTACTGAAACCTGGCTTTCTCCTACTGACCCTGCTTCTCTTGCTGCACTTTCCAATGGGTGCCTAGACCTTACTCATACTCCAAGACCTGGAAACAGATCTGGTGGTGGGGTAGAATTGCTTCTCTCTCCTTTTGTACTTTTAAAGTTCTTCCACCTATTCCTTCACTATCATTCTCCTTATTTGAGGTTCATTGCATTAGGCTCTTTTCTCCTGTTTCACTTCATATTGCTGTCATATATCGACCTCCTGGACTAACCGTACAATTTTTTGACAACTTTGCTGCCTGGCTTCCTTATTTTCTTTCATCTAACACCCCATCCATCATATTAGGTGGCTTTATATAACCTAGGCAAAAGGTTATAATGAAACTATTATTGGTGTATGCTACAAGCCATCTCATCTAAGGACAAGAATGAAGGGTAGTAAACAAGATTAGCTCTATGATGCATTGGGAAACCTCTTTACTTCAGGATTCACTGAGGTCTGGCATGGTGCAGAGAAACTGGCGAATTGCTAATGTGGTGCTTCAAAGAGGGATCCCGTTCTGAGCCTCAAAATTGTAAGCCAACGTTAGAGGTAGAAACGATTTTCAAAAAGGGTATTAAGGGATAAGATACTTGACTTTATTGCAAATCATAATAATATGAGTTTGTGCCAGCATGGTTTTATGTGCAACAGATCTTGCCAGACTAACTTAATTGTCTTTCATGAGGATGTGAGCAGGAACCTCAACTCAACTCAACTGGGATGGTAGTGGATGTGATCTACTTAGACTTTGCTAAAGCATTTGATACAGTACCACACAGAAGTATTATAGTTAAGTTAAAGAATATTGACCTGGAGCCGAGAATTTCTACGTGGATAAAGAACTGGCTGAAAGAAAGATTACAAAGAGTGGTGTTAAATTGAACATTTTCTAATTGGACCAGTATTATTAAAGGAGTACCACACGGCTCTGGCCTTGGTCCTGCTTTCTAACTTGTAACTATAAGTTCCATGCAGGTTGCTGCCACTTTGCAGTGTGATTTGACCAAATAGGACAATTGGGCCTCAAACTGAAAAAGAGATTCAATGTTGATAAGTGCAAGGTTATGTACTGTGGCAAATATAAATGTGAGTCATACAATAAATGGCAGTGTGTTGGGAGGTTCCTTAATTTAGAAGGATCTAGGGGTTTTTAAAGTACTGTCTTGCATAAAAGGGCATTAACTCAAGGAATGAAAACCTAACTCTGCATCTTTATAGGTCCTTTGTAAGGTCTCACTTAAGTAGTGCAGTTTTGGGCTCTAGTTCTTAAGAATGATCTTACTGAGCTGGAGAGAGAGTGCAGAGATGTGAAACTAAACTGGTTAAAGGAATGGAAGATTTAAAGGGATACTGTCACTGTGTCACAGGAAAACATATATTTTTTTCGTGCATGAGTTAATAGTGCTGCTCCAGCACAATTCTGCCATGAAATCCATTTTTTAAAATGAGCAAACAGATTTTTTTAATTTTAAAATTTGACATTGGGTTAGACATGATGTCCATTTCCCAGTTGCCGCCAACCATGTGACGTGTACTCTGATAAGCTTCAGTCACTTTTACTGCTACACTGCAAGTTGATGTGATATCAGCCCCCTTCCCCCCAGCAGCAGCTTATCAACAGAACAATGGGCAACTAACCAGATAGCAACCCTGCATTGTGCTATACTCATGTCAAGGGGGCAGGACTTGTTTTGTATTACAATAAGAATGGGATAAACAATAGCTGTTTGAAAGCAGTTCCATTGTGAAGTGCTGGCTCTTTCTGAAAGCACATGACCAGGCAAAATGACCTGAGATGTCACGCTTCCTCAGGGGCAGATAACATCTTAGTGCCAGCCATTGCTATTTATACCTTATCAGTGTTTACGAATTCTTGTGCCATTGGGGCAAATTCACTAAGATTCGTAGTTGCGCCAGCGTCCGCTTCACCGCACTTCGCCAGGCGAATTTTTGCCAGCGCTACGCAAATTCACTAAAATACGAAGTTGCACTAGCGTTAATTCCCCTGGCAAAGCGAAGTTACGCCAGCGATGCTTAATTTGCATACGGCGACAAATTGAATTTACAATGGAAGTATACGTAGCAGCACTACACAAGTCTGGGAAACCTTCAAAACATCCAATAAAATTTTTATTTTGCCCTACACATGTGCCCACTGTATAGTTAAGTTGCCATGAGATAGGAAATGTAGGGGGGAAGGAGGGTAGCCCCAAAAAATATTTCGACCTTTTTCAGCCTATCACCCATAAAAAAAGAAAAAACGTCAGCGTTTTTTCGGACTTAGAAAAAATGTAAACTTTTTTTGAAGCAATCCCTATCTACTCTATTGCACTTCGCCTGGTCTGAGGTGGTGAAGGAAGTCTAGCGTAAAAGGTA
Organism: Xenopus laevis; assembly: GCF_017654675.1. Lineage (NCBI taxonomy): Eukaryota > Metazoa > Chordata > Amphibia > Anura > Pipidae > Xenopus > Xenopus laevis. The sequence goes on along the minus strand of NC_054375.1, from coordinate 81,981,921 downwards.
GAGTTCAGAAAAATGCGCGCGTCAGTGAATTTGTGTAGTTACGTCCATTACGCAAATTTGCCAGGCATAAGGGTGCGAAGTAACATTAGCGAATTTACAAATACAAAAGGGGGTTGTGGGAGTAATTCAGTAGATATGCAAATGCATGTGTTAACAAAGACAGGGGTTTTTTAGTTACAAAGTTATGCGAATGCGAACTAGCGAATTTACGCCAGTAAACACTGATAGGATATAAATAGCAGTGGCTTGGCATCAAGAAGCTCCTTAAGAAGCATGGCCACTCCATGTGAAATGTGTTGAGCTACCTATTTGAATTTAAGTGCTGAAATTCTACTGCTCATTTGTAAGTAGATTGTGTATATTTTATGTGGATTTTAATAAATGGATTGCACTATATAAGTTTTGTCTTCTCAATCATCTGGGATATGTGCACTAATTGAGACACACATGCCTGAAGTTGGAATCCTTGTTACATCTGGAGAGTCTGCATGCTAGATCAATGATCCCAGAGGGGATGTAGAGCTTGTTCCCTGTTGGATCCAGTGAATAGGCTGCCTCACTAGGTCATCGGTCTTGGGCATATTTTTATGTGCATCCTTTATAGCATCTACAAGTTCAGTTACTGGAATCTATCCAGAGGGGAGGATAATAAGGAAGCTGCAAACACTAACTTATTTAAAGAACTTGAATAACCGTGTAATAGCGCTGATTTATTGTTTGTTATTGTATAAAATGACCTGAGTTGGCTGCCTCCATGTCACAATGACAGCTAAAAAATATATATTTGTTTATTTTTCAAGAATAAAATTTTAAATGGTAGAGTGAATTACAGTATTTGCAGTGTACACAGTGTAAATTTAGAAATAAAAAGTAAACCATGAAAATTATAACAGAATCCCTTTAAATTATGCGGCACATGATGGATATGAATGCAGCCCAGCTTGAAACACTCGAGGAAACATCATTTCGCAAAGGATATAGGAGGGGGGGGGACTCTTCCAATTGCCCAGTTAGTAATAATAATATAATTATAAATCTATTTAATATCCAGGTGTCCCATATTCTAGTGTATCGCTCCATCTGGTATTGTAGTTCTTTTCTGTGTATTTTCTTTACTGTTACAAATCAAAAGTGTTTGTGTATTTCATGTGTGGCCCCAGACAATTTGTCTTTTTCCAATGTGGCCCAGGAAAGCCAAAAGGTTGGACATCCCTGGTTTATATATATATATATATATATATATATATATAATATATATATATATATATATATATATATATATATATATATATATATATAGTATATGGAGGGTTCGGTGTGGGTGTAAGTATGTGTGCAAGTATGTGTGCTGGGTTTCATTTGGAGGGGTTGAACTCGATGGACTTTGGTCTCTTTTTTCAACCCAAATTAACTATGTAACTATGTATTCACCCATATTCTAAAAAATATTTTGTTATAAAAACACATTAGGAACATTCATGCAAGTCCCATAAACAGGTTCCAGAACACTAAGGGGAGTAATCATGCATGTAATGTTGTATTGATTGGGAAAGAACAGGTTACTGTGCTCCATTCTCATGGGCAAAACTTATGTTAGTGGTCATGGTAGCGGCTTGCCCCTGCGTTTTGCACTTTACACGCTGTGCAGGTATTTGTAAAGTGACCAGTGTTTCTTCCTATAACAACATGGCTGTTATGTGTTTATCACATATTTCCTTCAGTCTTTCCGTGTGTGGTGTAACTAAAGATCCTTACAAATTGCACCAAGCCCTGCCCTCCTTACCCTCCCACCCCAACCAAAACAGTGCCAAGTGCATTCTGGCTTTGCCAGCTTAATAAAGGACTAACATGTCTGAAACATTGCTGTGATCATGCCATACATAATCATAAACGTTGTTTTATATACTATACTAGCACTGTGGTATTCTACCTGTGTTGGATTCTAGCAGTGTGTTGGTGAACACATTTGGACTGCAAATGTGTGGTAAGTGCTGGACAACAGCTTTCTTACAAAGAACACATGCTACACAGGATTACATGTGCCACTTTTTGAGAAAGTATGGTCGAGTGCCGTTAGAATAATGAAGTGAAATATAAGGCTACAACGGCTAACTATAAAATAGCAAAGGTAAATATTTGCCTGTGTTATAGTATAACTCACCATAATACCCCTTTCCATGGATTTAAGGCATCATTTAACTCAACATATATAACACAGATTCCATACTATATAATGTTTATTTGAATTATAACATTTTAATTTACAAGTTTTAAAAGCAACTAATGAAAATGAACATTCAGATTCAGACACTTCATATTTAAAATCATAAAAACAAGTCTTAATTATTAAGAGTATGATCTACTTGTTATTTATGTTCTTATTATTTATCTTTATAATGCTTTTCAAAATGCTGGATGTCGGTTTTGTTGGACTAAAGTTAATATTACTTATTTTCATAACCTTGGAGGAAAATGCATCGAAATTTGCCTTTATACAAATATTGCTCTTTGGGAGGCAGATATTGACCAGTCCAATATTTTGCAAATGAATAGGTTCTTTGCATGTTCGTCCTGCATAGCAAAGGCACTTGAAATTTTTGGAAAAATAAGTTAAATCTTCATATGTGGGATTTCCTTCAACTGTATATTTTCCATTTTTCTGTTCGATAGCTAAGGTTTTTGAATTTAAATGAAGATACGTATTGGTGTTCCAGTGTTTGCGAGTACATAATCCATTGTCCTGACACAGAACATGACTGCAAAGCTTTGCTGCGAGTGTAACGTTGATGATATAGGGATTCAGAATCTTCAAGAGGTAGCTGTTTAAATCAGTGCATGCTTTCTGAAAAACAAAATTTGAATTGTTTCAATACAGATATTAAATATGTTAGCATATCATTGCTCTTGAATTTTTCAAATTGACTCTCAAGATGGGTTTTTCTTTGGCAAGAATGAGTCTAGATAAAGTACCCATTCTCCATAATCTCTGGAGACCGGAAATATGTACATGGAAAATACAAGGAAATGACTATGCATTTGTCATACCTAGATATCAAAGGAGAAGAGGTCATGAAATACAAAAATACTGAAAGGAAAGGAGACTTGACCTCCAAAAAGATAGAAAATGTAGTTGTTGGGGTTCTTTAAGTCTTTTTTGAGTTAAAAAGCATTTACTATAACTACAAGGCCAGTCTCACCCATGCACATAACAAACATTGTTGATAACATTATCAGCATATTATAATAAAATTGTACAGTATGAACATACCTTACTCTGAGTCATGTTGATAACATCTCCCCACATTACAAATCCATCAGCACCAAGTGCAGCTATTTCGCCAATTACATTTGCAAGATCAACCTTGATTTAAAAAAATAAATGTTTTCATAAAAAGAGCAAAAGGAGATGCATGCAGACCAGAGGGACTTTTGCCTTTCTCACAAGTGTCACAAGTAGTTAACATAAACATCTTGTTAACATTTTTAAAAGACTCTAGTACAGCATATAGGAAAAAAATATATATATATATATATATATTTAAAGGAGTGTGATGGAGTAATGTTCTTAGACACATTTCATTAAAATGCCACTATTCACTTAGGGGCAGATTCACTAAGGGTCGAATTTCGAAGTTAAAAATACTTCGAAATTCGACCCTCGAATTGAAATCCTTCGACTTCGAATATCGAAGTCGAAGGATTTAGCGCTAAACGTTCGTTCGATCGAAGGATTTTTCGTTCGATCGAACGATTAAATCCTTCGAATCGAACGATTCGAAGGATTTTAATCCAACGATCGAAGGAAAATCCTTCGATCAAAAAAAGTTTAGCAAGCCTATGGGGACTTTCCCCATAGGCTAACATTGACTTCGGTAGGTTTTATCTGCCGAAGTAGAGGGTCGAAGTTTTTTTTAAAGGGTAAGTACTTCGACTATCGAATGGTCGAATAGTCGAACGATTTTTCGTTCGATTCGTTCGATTTCGTTCGTATTCGAACGAATTTAACCAATTCGATGGTCGAAGTACCCAAAAAATACTTCGAAATTCGAATTTTTTTCATTCGAATCCTTCACTCGAGCTTAGTGAATCGGCCCCTTAATGTATCAATTGCCTGTTTAGGAAAGAAAAAACGTAAAGGAAATTTAAACAGGTAATTAACCTTAACTGAAGACATTCATTCAAAATATTTGACTAATAAAATTGAAACATTGCTTATGTCTACGCATTTTAATTTACATATTTTATTTTTGTTTTGTTTTGATTTCTTCAAAGTGTATCTTGTATATAAACCTTGCATTTTCAGTGTCTACCTCTACAAATACAGCCTGATATTGATATGATTAAAAGAAACACAATTGAGCACATACTACGACTACTCAGAAACTCTTCTGAGAGAAATTGGAAATTATGTCATGGGTATTTCCCATACTAAGCAAAAATATGCAGAAAAATCACTGACCTCGGAGAGAAATTCATCAGGCCGATTTGTAAATACTGGGCGAGTATACACATATATAGGCACTGCATATTTTGAAAAAGTAGACAATCTACGGGCTTCCTGGATCCGGTGTCGAGCAAATAGCGCAGCATTACTTGATGACTTTAATGCCACTTCTAAATAGATGTTTGGGAACAATGCTGTGCTTTCCTTCCAAAGCCAGTGCAGCTTATCATTTCGCTGTATTTCCAATTTTGGGCAATGTCCTGTATATTGTTTAGGATTTGATTTATAATGATAATTGTAGCAGTTTGGAAATAAGTAAAATCCCCATAAATAATTTGGTCTCATTGTTTTACCCAATTTTAAAGTTTCTAGCATGAGATTTTTTGCTGCTGATTCAAACTGAGCTGCAGCAATACCTACTGCCTTTTTGTGGGTCATTGTTATGTCCATTTGTTGAGCAAACTCTATAGACTGTTTCTTGTATACCGCCTTGGAAGCCCAGTTTCTTGTATATAGGGGTCTCCACTCTTCCCAATCAATTACAGCCAGGCCATGTTGTTTTGAAGATGGTAAATAATATTCAATATCTTCCTTTGCTTTCTTTAAATGAAAAGCCATATTAGTAAGTTGGGGAATGCCTCCCTTAGATATCTTGCCATTTGTTTCATTTATTGAAGGATAATGGCCTAATCTGTCAGTGTAAAAAATTGTAATATTCTGAGCTATACTGGAATTGAATGTGGTACCCACAATCTGAAATAGACTAACATCTATTTTAACTTTGAACTTTTGCATGCATAGTTCTGTTGGAGCATTCCATATGGCCATAAAATTAGAAAGTCCATTTGTTGGTGCTTTGATGTCCATTGGCTGACAAGAAGTAATAAAACAAAATAATAAAATGCAGATACATTTTTTACAAAGCACATGCTGAAAAATTATGGTTTCTTTGTTTTGTTTTGCCATTGTGCAGCGCATTAGTCAACTACTCCTAAAGCAAGTCCACAGAATACTTTTGCTGATCCAGCAGAATTTATAAATCTCTTTGCCAGTTAGGAAATGAGGAATCCTGCATGGTTAGGGGAAAAAAGAACTTAATTAATTAGTTGCAAAATATATTTTTATCCATTTATTTACAGAGTTTTAACATAGTGTGGCTTTGATAGAAGTTTCTGTATATAAACATTCCTTGAAACAAACTGGAAGAAAATGTCTCATTGCTAAACTATTGGGGCTGGAAAACACTAAGGGGCAAATTTACTAAGGGTCGAAGTGAATATTTGAATTGAAAAACGTAGAATTTCAAAGTAATTTTTGGGTACTTCAACCATCGAATAGGCCAAATTCGACTTCCATTCAAGTGAAAATGCTTCGACTATTTGACCATTCGATAATCGAAGTACTGTCTCTTTAAAAAACTTCGACTTCAACACTTCGCCACCTTAAGCCTGCAGAATTGCTATGTTAGCCTATGGGGACCTCCTAGAACATATAGCCAACATTTGGTTACGTTTTTAGAAGTCAAAGTGAAATCGTACGAATCGTTCGATTCGAAGTAGGATCATAGTACGATTGTAGTAATCTTAAAAATCCTACGAATTCGACTTCGAATGACGAACTAGCCTATTCGATGGTCGAATTTCGAAGTTTTTTGCACTTTGAAATTCGACCCTTGATAAATCTGCCCCTTCATAGCGGTAATTAAAATATAAATTACCTCAAGGAAGCTTCCACTGTAATAAAAAATGACATGCAGACATTCTAAATATTGAGTTGATTGGAATGTTACATTGTCTTTTTACTTTGATTTGTGACCTCATGCTTGGCCCATTGCAACCTGTAAGTGATTAGTTTGCTTTTTCAGCCAGCTGCCAGTAGAACAATTAAATTACACATTTGAGTGGTTGCGATGGTTTGCTGCCCGGGGCAAATTTGCACATTGTTGATAAATGGACCCCATTTATCAGCATTGCTTTGTGTTAAGCATCCACATAAGATAAGTTTGAATAATCTTGATTCAAGATGATGCAATTTGCCAAAATCTCACACTCACTCAAACTTTTAGGCCCTGTAATCTTTAAGAAAAGATTATTAACTTTCAGGCTCAATAACCTGGTCAATCTTCTTTCTTTTTTTAACACTTGCCTAATGCTTTGCTCAAGCAAACGTAAATAGGCCCTAAGTAATTATTGCATATATACACATTTTCAGTTTCAAAATAACAAAATATAATATAACAAAATATAAATTGAAGAGATCTAGAGCCAATTCTCTACACACTTAATAATGCAATAATACTGTCTAATGTCAAAATTACTAAAACAGAACAGATATGGGACCGGTTATCCAGAATGCTCAGAACCTGGGGTGTCCTAGAACAGGGGCCTTTCTGTAATTTGGATCCCCATACTTTTTCTACTAGAAAAATCGTGTAAACATGAATTAAACCTAGTCACATTGTTGTGCCTTTAATAAGGATGAATTATATCTTAGTAAAAAATTCGATTTAATTATAATGGAGCCTATGGGAGATGGCCTTCCTATAATTCAAAGCTTCTGGATAATGGATCGCATACCTGCATTGTAAGAGACAGAGCAATCATTATTACAACTAACAGAATATAGTTATTTAATGTACTGTATAAAGACTGGAGTGACTGGATGTCTAACATAATAGCCAGAACCAAACTTCCTGCTTTGCAGCTTTCTAACCTGTTACCAGGCAGTAACCAATCAATGACTTGAGGGGGGCATGTGAATCATAACCATTTGCTTTTGAATCAGGCCTGCATGCTAAGAACTTAACAGTTATGTCCCATGTGGTCCCCCTTCAAGTCACTGACTAACTAAGGGACCTATTTATCATGCTGTATAAAACATTAGAGAAACACATGACTGGTGATGTTGCTCAAAGCAACCAATAAGCAGTTAAATTTTAACAGTCACCTACAAGTTAAGCTGGCCATAGATGTTGAGATTTTTAAAAGATCCGATCGTGAGACCACGATCTTCTCGGAAAGTTCGTACGATCGTACGAATTGACCATCAACTAAAAAGACCAATTTCCAGGAAAACAAAGGGGAGCTGCCTGCTTGTCCCTGCAAACATAGATAGATTGCACTGCGACCGACCAAGATTTTTTTGACCTGGCTAATCAATTTCCTGACAGATGTCGGCCGAAAAATCGTCTGATGTACGATCGTTCGAATCCCACTAACTGCACGATAATTTCGAAGGATTGGTCAGACTTCCCTAAAATCGGTCGTTCAGCAAGAAGAATTGCTGTGTCTATGGGGAGCTTTAGAAAACAAAAGCAAAGATTACTATGGGCAACTTCACAGGCCATGTTTTCCTCCGCTATTTTAGCATGATAACTAGATCCCCAAGAGTCAGGGATGTAAAGCAACTTTATAGATTACATTTTTGGCTAATTAACTATATTAAAAACATTACATGTTTGTCATACACACACACCACAATTGAACACTGCAGGCCCTGGCACATTTTTGTCTTCCCTAAGATTAAGACCAGTAACAGAAAAATGAACAGAGACTTACCTTTAACCAAAAAGCTTCTTGCTTCAATACGAATACAACACTGCTTGTATTTATACTGCTCCTTCTACTTATACTGCTCCTTCTTGTATAATCTAAACAGCACTAGACTGGATTAACAGTTTATCTGATGTCTATGTTTCAAGACAATGTAATCTAAAATCAAGATGTGAACATCTGAGAAGGATGAAAGAGATGAAAATGTATGATTTGGGAGATTAAACGTGACCATTTTGTGTTTAAGAACATAACCTAAATAATTTGTGAAATACAACTGGTTACTGACTGGCAGGTAATTTTTTCCAATCTGTCCTTTTTTCTTTTACCAAATTGTGTGACTTTGTCATAGAATTTTTTAAAATAAAATATTCTTTAGAAATTAACATCATTAGATGTCCTAGGTATGTGGAGTGGGTCTAGTAATGAATATGAAACAACTGGTTTATTTTTATTATCTAGATTGTAAAATTGAACAAGCAGAGCCCTATGAACCCCTAAAACCCCATGACTGTATTTAAGCTTTTTTATTGTTTTACATCTGTCTGCCTTACTGTTTGCATTCTCAAACAATACATAAATACAGGGCTATGGAATTTGTTGGCACTTTATAAATAACCTATTATAATATTTTGTCATTATATGGGAGGTGAAATGCCTAATTTTCAATTATTTAATGTTTTGATCAGCAGTTCTCAATTTGGAAATGTAGCAGTTATCTGGTAGCTAGTGTCTAAATTACCCTAGAAACCAGGCAGAGGTGAATGAGAGACTGGAAGATAGAAAGATATCAGTCAGGATTATTAATCTGAAAGATGGAGAGAGGCAGAGGAATATAATGAAAGCATTAAAAAGTGAAAACCTTTCAAAAAGTTGTTACAGATAAGCCATTTTATAATACAGGTATTGGACCTGTTATCCAGAATGCACTGGACCTGGGGGTTTCTGGATAATAGATCTTTCTGCAATTTGGATCTTAATACTTTAAATCTACTAGAAAACATGTAAACATAAAATAAATCCAATAGGCTGATTTTGCCTCTAATAAGGATTAATTATATCTTAGTTTGGATCAAGTACAAGCCACTAGTTTATTATTACAGAGAAAAAGAAAATCATTTAAAAGATGTTTAATTATTTGCTTATGATGAAGTCTATGGAAGACAGACAGTCTTTCTGTAATTTGGAGCTTTCTGGATAATGGGTTTCCGGATAACGGATCCCCTACATGTACATTTTTTTTATTATAAAAATTAACTTAAAGGTGCAACACCACTTTAAAAGAAACATATTTCATTTAGACCAACAGCCATATAATGCTATATATATATCAGTGCATTGTGATAATTAACCCCGTATGGGCTCAGTGATCAATCCACAAGTTAAGTAGAAATACACATGCAAATTCATAAATCTAAAAAATAGTTAAAATATTATAAGAAATATTTTACACCCATATATGTGTTATTTCATGAAAATACAGATATCAGTGACACCCAGCAAACAACCATAAAAATCATATGCAGTCCGGATTTACAAAGCGGGCACCCCTAGGCCCACTCATATTCATTGCCCCCCATACCCTCCCTTGTATTTGTGCAAATTTTCATTATTGGGACCGGAGGAATGGGGATTGGCGCATGGGAAATTTAAAAAACAATATTATCTCCTGCGCATCCCCAGTGTTTCTGAACCAATGTGGGCGTGGTTGGACAGCATGCCGCCCCTTAACATGACACCCTAGGCCCGGGCCTTGGTGGCCTTTCCACAAATCCGGGTCTGCATATACTATATTTCTCATGTCTCACCACTATAATATATCTCCTCAACTAATAATAAGGAGTGGCCACTAAATACAAATAACTTCTAATGATACTTGTGAATAATAATAACTTAATAAATCACCCCCTTTTATTTTCAATACAACAAAAAACTCATGTCTTACCCAAAAAAAAGGGTCTCATTTAAACCGGGGGTAGTATTGCATATTGTAAATGGCAGTATTTCTTAAACATATAGAATGGCCACATCCTATATAAGACTGTGATAGATTAAACTATATGCCCTACATTGCTAACAATCAAGTGCTAAAATCCCAATAATTGAATTGTGCATAAATACAATCTTGTATGAAAAAATGATAAAATAAAATAAAAAAAAGAATCCTACATATTCAAATAAATAAATCATAAGGGAACTGATTCACAGGAAGCATGATAAAGAATACATCTCATTGAGCTCTTTTTTGGTGCCGATACTTAGGGGCACATTTACTATTAGTCGAATATCGAGGGTTAATTAACCCTCGATATTCAAACGTCGAAGTAAAATCCTTCGACTTCGAATATCGAAGTCGAAGGATTTACCGCAATTCCTGCGATCAAACGATCGAAGGAAAAATTTCGAGGGATTTTATTCCATCGATCGAACGATTGCCTTCGATCCCAAATTGGTAGGAAAGGCTATGGGGACCTTCCCCATAGGCTAACATTGGTGCTCGGTAGGTTTTAGGTGGCGAAGTAGGTGGTCAAAGTTTTTTTTAAAGAGACATTCGACTATCGAATGGTCGAATAGTTTTGAAAAACCTTGGAGTGCGGGGCCATTTATCATGATGTATCATTACGCTTTTGACCGACGCACCCACTTCTATTAAAACCGGTAAGAGTGCGTTCACCTATATGGACATAAATTGGCCTGTTTATATATATATATATATATATATATATATATATATATATATATATATATATATATATATATATATATATATATATATACACCTATGTGGCTTGCCACATTAATTAAATTTTTATTGATGTTCACATGGGTGAAATGTATAAATCTAAACAAGCCAGATAGGAGATTCGTTTATGTAACAAATGTTGTCACTGTGTGCAAAGTTACTGAAATGTTGAATTTGAACAAAAACAGTGTGCACTTTAGGGCATTGGCAGACCAGATCAGACTGACATCAACCTCATCTGGTCTGAACCCATTTGAACTCATGAAAGGATAGATAAGCCTTCTAGTTAGAGACAACAAATGTATTGATATCATATGAGCACATTGGTTGTCTATCTATATGTGCAGACATCCTGTCTTGTATACTATATGCATATCTCTATTTATCATCATGAACACGGATTATAACAATAGTAGCGTTACCATTGTCTTTATTTAAGGCATTTGTGTAACATAAAGCAGACAGGCTATGAACCTCAATAGTAAATGTAAGTACAGGTATGGGATCCGTTATCCGGAAACCCGTTATTCAGAAAGCTCTGAATTACAGAAAGGTTGTCTCCAATAGGCTCCATTATAATCAACTAATTAAAAATTTTTAAAATGATTTCATTTTCTCTATAATAATAAAACAGTACCTTGTACTTGATCCAAACTAAGATATAATGTATCCTTACTAGAAGCAAAACTAGCTTATTGGGTTTATTTAATTTTTAAAATATTTTCTAATAGACTTAAATGCACAATCTTAAAGGAACAGTAACACCAAAAAATAAAAGTTTTTTAAAGTAAAGGAAATATCATGTACTTTTGTCCTGCACTAGTAAAACTGATCTTAAGGTGGCCATACATAGAGTGATCCGCTTGTTTGGTGATGTCAAAGCTCTTCCATTAGTAATTATAAAATAAAGACTTTTATATTGTAAATTCTATTAAGAAAGACCTTCTTAACCCATTGTAATGGTTATCAGTTGTATTTTTATAAGTAATCTGTATGTTCAGTGTATACACACCTATTCATTGAGCAGCCCTGTAGAATATGTTGGAGTTTATAATCTAGAGACATATGAATATGGACTGGATATGTTGCACGAAATGTGCATGCAAATTATCAATGTGGACTCTACTTAAGGGCAGATTTATCAAGAGCTTAAAGGGGTAGTTCAACTTTAAATAAACTTTTAATTTGTGATAGAATGGCCAATTCTAAGCAACTTTTCCTTTGGTTTTCATTATTTATTTTTTATAGTTTTATTATTATTTGCCTTTTCCCTCTGACTCTTTCCAGCTTTCAAATGGGCATCGCTGACTCCATCTAAAAAGCAAATACTCTATAAGTCTACAAATGTATTGTTATTGCTAATTTGTATTTCTTTCTAGTAAGGTCCTCTCCTATTCATATTCCAGTCTCTTTTTCAAATCAATGCATGGTTACTCGGGTAATTTAGACCCTTGCAACCAGATTGTTTATAATGCAAATTGACGAGCTGCTGAATAAAAAGTTAAATAACTTTAAAACCTTAAATAATAAAAAATGAAAACCAATTGCAAATTGTTTCAGAACATTACTCTCTAAATCATATTAAACGTTAACTGAAAGGTGAACAACCCCTTTAATAAATAAAATCTTGCCAACATTCTATTCACTCCTTATTTATCAAAAGGTGAGTTCTTTCACCCATTGCTAAATACAATTCTAAAATTCCCACAGAAATTACTTTCTAGTCATGTTTGAGTTTTTATTTATTAAAGTGATACTGACACTAAAAAACGACTTTTTAAAATATGAATGTACATTAAAAGTTACCTATAGGTCCAGGGGTCAGCAACCTTTACTATCAAAAGAGATATTTTGCCCCTCTTCCACTAAAGAAAATAGTCTGGAGCCGCAAAACACAACACAGCTTATAAACTTTTTTAACCTTTTTTTAATTTTAACTGTTACAACAACATAATACAACAAACAGAAGCGCATTGTGTATATGCAGGGCTACTTTGAAATAAATTAAACACTGAATAGCCCTATTAAATGCTAGCGTTCTCATCTGTTTAATGTGACTTCTGTTTCTGAAGCTCCATGCTGATCTTTCCTCTCTTGTCTTGAGTGTGTGACCGCCAAGTCCGGACTGAGAATTAAAATAGGCCCTGGCTTTTCAGGTACACAGAGGCCCAAACAGCCCCCACCAGCCCAACATAGAGGCCCAAACAGCCCCACCAGCCCACTAAATACTGACTTTCTATGGGACTTTATAGCAGCCCCTCTGGCATTTGCCAGGACCCACAGATTGCCAGTCCGGGCCTGGCCGCGGTAAGGACCATGATGAATCATCTTGCTGTGGCTCAGTCTTGCCACTCCTGGGACGTCTATACAGCCCTCGCACCTGCTGGCGGCTTCTTGAGTGTGCTTACCGCGGTCGCACACTCAAGAAGCCACCAGCAGGTGCGAGGGCTGTAAATACGGCCTGACAGGCAAAGCCGCAAGACTGAGCCGCAGCAAGTAGGATGAATAGCCGCATGAGGCTCTGGAGCCGCAGGTTCCCTACCCCTGCTATAGGTCATGCTGAGAGGTTTGTTTTCGTAAGTAATTGTTAGTTGAAGTTACTAAACCTGACTGTTTTGCCAACCTGACTGTCTAATCTCAGCCTGTCTGTTAGAGTTTCTAATGTTAACGGACTCCTGCTGCACAAATATGGCAGCCCTCTCATAGGCGATCACAGGGGGTCAGATGGGTAATGTAAAAGCAATGGGCAAATATTTTATGGCAAAATTACATGAAGCATGCAAAGTCAATTTGATAAATCTGCCCCTTATTGTCCATGGTTGTAAATCTGAAGAACTTTGAGGCCACATTGTCAAGGAGGGGCGCAGGAATTGTACAATGAATGTTATAGCAATAGAAAAGACATAGTTTGTAACTGTGTGCAAATCAGTTGTCCGGGCTCGAGAACACAACATTCAAAGGGATCCCTGGAAGTAGCTCTTCCTCCTTAAGGTGGCCATAGACGCAAAGATCCGCTAGTTTGGCGATGTCCCCGATATGCCATTAACGAGCCATTATAGCATGGCTATATTGGGGGGTAATCTGAATGTTCGGCCGTATGGCCGAACGATCTGATTACAATGCGCAATGGGCTCCGGCGGGATCAGTCGGGTCAAAATCAAACCTGTCCGATCGACCAAACGACTGATCTCTGCCGGATGAAAGATGTCGACACTCTCCACACACAATCCTCTATTCGTACGATAGGATCAGTGCCTCTATGGCCAGCTTAAGGTGCAAAATACAGCACGTGAGCCTTGGAATGAACATCTCTTGTTATTGTACTTTGTAGTTTGTGCCATAATCAGCAAAGCAAAAGCATAATCAGCAAAGCAAACAGTATTTCTTTTTCTACACAAACATATCTGATTCCATAGATTTAAAGGCACAACCCCCCCCCCCATTCCTAAAATGTACACAGTAAATCAACCCCAGTCTTATCTTGTTTCATTGTAAAGTAATTGATTCTGGGACTTGAGGTCTCTCTGCTTTACAAAGCGGGTGGTGCACTGAGGCTCTGGAAAGCAAAAGGATCCACAATAAGACAAGATAAAGGTGGGGTTGCATTACATTATGATGTTGGGAAACTGCTTGTATGCGTTATGATGGATTCTATATGATTATTCTTCTTAGAAGTTCAGACATTCCCTTTCTACTTATTCCCAAATGAATGAGTTCATGTAATAAAGGGGTTATGTCTTTTCCCTATGTCTTGACCTGGATTAAAAAATAAGTAAAGTACCATTGCATTCAATGGACAGAAATGTTAGCATGTGTACTTATTAAAATTTCCTCAGTATATATGAACTATAGTAGTTTCTGAAGCAAACACACCAGTTTTACCTGTGCAGGGTAACACTGCTTTATGTTTTTATTACTTTTAAGGTGGCCATACACGGGCTGATAAAAGCTGTCGACAGACCGAGTCAGCAGGTTATTGGTTCGTGTATGGGGCCCTCAGACGGGCTTCCCCAATCGATATCTGGCTGAAAGTCGGGAAGATGTCGATCAGACAGGGCTAAAAATTTCTTCAGATCGCGGACCACATCTGTCCGATGTGGTCCCACAATCAGACCATCCGTATTGCTTTCATTATGACCATAGGGCCCACAATTGAATCAGTCCGATATCGCCCACCTCAAGGTCATCGACATCGCCAAACAAGCGGATCACTCTGTGTATGGCCACCTTAAGATCAGTTTTACTAGTGCAGGACAACAGTACATGATATTTACATTACTTTTAAAACTTTTTTGGTGTTACTGTTCCTTTAAGATTGTGCATTTGGTTTACATTAGGGCAGACACACATGCTCAGATTCGGGGAGATGTAGTCGCCCAGTGATCAAGCGCCTCTTTTTGGGGCGACTAATCTCCCTGAAATGCCTCCTGCCAGCTAGATTGTAAATCGCCACCGGGATGGCACTCGGAGCGCTCCGTTTCGCCTGAAGTTTCCAGCGATTTACATTCTAGCCGGCGGGAGGCAGTTCAGGGAGATTAGTTGCCCTGCAGAAGAGAAGATTATTACAACTATATTTACTGATATATTTTGGCAAAAAAAAGGTTGTTAAAAATGGTTTTATGAGAAAGAACAAGCCAAAAAAATCTGTTTATTTTATAATTTAATAAGATAATGCAAATGTGGTTATGCAATCAATCTTGGTGGAAGAATAAAAATTGTTTGCCAATGAACTCATCACATTTTTAAAAAAAAAAACAAAAAACCTGTGTATTTCAATTATGGCAAATGACAGAAAGAAGTGCAGTCTGGCCACCCTTCTATATTAGTAAACAGCACAGGACAGGTGTAGTCCATGTCTGTCTGAATTTAATTGAAGCAAACAAAGACTGTGTGCAGTAGCAGACGTCTATATTAAAATTAATATAGATTGGAGCATATAATTCTGTGAGCATTATAGTCCAGTTTTGCACACACAGTTCCATTTGGTGTCCCAACATTTTATGGAATTTCAGAGGAAGAAAATTATTAGTAAAAGAGGATGATTTGTATTCAGTAGTGGAAAGTTTGACAAAATGGACTGGCACCTTTTTAGCAATTTATCATCTCGGAGGTCAAATAATCATCTTTGCAGACAGGAAAGTTATAAAGTAGGTCCCTGTATCAGTAGGGGGAACTATGGTTTGTTTTGTTTTTTGTTTTGGTTCTTTAAATACCAATAGTTATATAATCTCACAGGAGTCCAGACTTATCAATATGATAGAGATAAGACACTATTGCAAATGAAGCTTTTCTCTGTCTCTGCTGAAAAGAGCTTCAAGATCATTCACTCAGACATGATTAAAGATAACTGTCCTTGAATTAACAAACTTTCCTGTACTACTACAATTGCATTAAATGGGTGAACGTTTTGAACCCACATAAAGAAGGAAGCTAAATGCTTTGAAATGGGTTCTTCTCAAAGCATAGACATAGGCAACACTAGTCTTGACACTAATTAGTTTAATAATACAGATTAAATTAACACAATAAAGAGATCATTTTATAGCTGCTACTGTAGGGTGGCAAACACTAAATATTTCTGGAAGCTTTCATATTAACTGCAACTGGTGCAGAGACATATTTCAGAAAAACAGCAACTATATACTCACCCTGGCATTTACATAACTGACTGATTTAAATCTACTGGAGCAACATCCAGGTACTCCGAGGTAGCTAGATGCTAAACCTGCCCTATATGAAGGAAAACAAGACAGAACACAAATGGATCCGCTACTCAGTAGCCTAATATCCTTGATTAATTGTAGGCAGTGTTTTGTTGTATTGCGTTAACTGCCATTAGATGATGTTGGATAAGATCACATTGGTAGTTACACAAGACTGTGGTGGCATGCCATGAAGATACTGCTTAAAGGGATACTGTCATGGAAAAACATGTTTTTTCCCAAAACATATCAGTTAATAGTGCTGCTCCAATTCTGCACTGAAATCGAATTCTCAAAAGAGCAAACAGCTCTTTGAAATCTGACATGGGGCTAGACATTTTGTCAGTTTCCCAGCTGCCACAGTTATCTGACTTGTGCCTGCACTTTAGGATGGAATTACTTTCTGGCAGGCTGTTATTTCTCCTACTTAATGTAACTGAATCAGTCTCAGTGGGACTTGGCTTTTACTATTAAGTGCTGTTCTTAGATCTTCCAGGAATCTGTTATCTTGTGTTAGGGAGATGCTATGTCGTTACCTTCCCATTCTTCTGTTGTTAGGCTGCAGGGGGGAAAGGGAGGGGGTGATATCGCTCCAATTTGTAGTACAGCAGTAAAGAGTGATTGAAGTTTATCAGAGCACAAGTCACATGACTGGAGGCAGCTGGGAAATTGACAATATGTCTAGCCCCATGTCAGATTTTAAAATTGAATATAACAAAATCTGTTTGCTCTTTTAAAAAATGGATTTCAGTGCAGAATTCTGCTGGAGCAGCACTGTTAACTGATGCGTATTGAAAAAAACATGTTTTCCCATGACAGTATCCCTTTAATGCAATATTTTCAAGTCTGGCTTTTTCAACCAGAACTGTTTTGGTAAAAATGCTTTCCTTAAGATGGGCACATAAGAAAAGATCTGCTAATGTTATATTTTGACATCCACATAGTAGGCTAAATAAGAGTGATCTGATTGATTGGGCTCTGTGCAAATGATCAGATCATAATCAAGCCCGGAATGGCAATCTGAGTTCTGAAAAATGCCAGAGGTGTTGCTAGGGCTGGTGGGGTCTGTTTAAGCCTCTGTGTACTTGAAATTCCAGGGCCTATTTTGAATCCCAGTCAAGGCCTGATCATAATATAAAGGTGGCCATAGATGTTACAATTACGATCTTTCCTGGAAAAGATCTTTACAAGAAATTTTGTTCATGTCAATAAACGCTTGACGAATAGTCAGTTATACAGGAAGAAATAATAGAATTCTACCTGTATCTGTTGATTCGGCACTAATGGTCGATGTTCAGGTGCCTTCAAAGGCGCCCAATCAAAATTTTCCTGCCAGCCCAATAGACGAGCCAACCGATATCCAAGTCTAATGTCGATATCGGTCAGCTCGTCTCCCACCATACATCCACTGAATATCGTGTTAAAATGAGTTTCGTACGATATTAGAACTAGAACCTAACCATACATTTGTGAATGGTGTGAAAAAATAATACTTTTATTGGTAGCTTCACAAACACAATATCACATGCAATGAACAAGCTGTGGATAAACTGCATGGATAAGAGCCCACTGTCTGCCCCTTGTCACACTATTTATAGTCACTACTAAGGTTAGGGTTGTCACCTTCAGAAAATAACAATTCTATCCTAGTCTAAAGGTAGAAGTACAGGGAGCAGAGCAAATGACTTCAATGTGTGGAGTAGACAGAGATTGGGTAAGTAAGGGCCAGGTTTAGGAGACCATGAGGTAGCTGTGAATTGGGCTGGGCAGATCAGGTGCAGTGGTAGGTGTAACAATACATACAAATCTAGCAGCTAGTTATTAGTGGCTAGTATTTAGCAGTCGTAAATTTGAAATACTGGCTCTGGCTAGGCCAATGAAATAGCTGCTGAGTGGCAAACCTATCTATGGTCTAAAAAGGCTGATACTTTCCTAAATAAACCCTTCTTCAAAGAGAAGTAAATAAGTCAGAATTTGATATACATTCTATACAATCTTTAAATGGGGGAAGCATATGAGGAATCCAACAATTAGTTTAATTGAAATTGTATTTAAAAAAATTAAATAAGACAAGACGAGTTATTCTATAATTTTTCTCTGTCTATCTGTGAGTTTGTGGAAATGCTTGCAATTCAATGTAGTAATTGTGTAATACTGTACCTTTGCATTCCTGGGAGTACCGATGGCCAGAGGGGGTATTGGCATGTACATACCAACAGTGCTGATGCATATAACAGACTGAAAACCACTGACCTGACTACCTTCGTCCAGAACTGGAGTAAAACCATGGATACGGCAGCATTCAGATCATTTATTTTCCTAGCCCAGAGATGTGGTCTCAAACTATTTTCATTTGGGGATGACTATTCCATCAAAAATATTAAAGTGAGCTGAGAGATTGATTCTCTTGAATACACAGTAAATGTATGTTAGCTATAATAACTATATGCAAAAAAATTTGGGACTTAATCCCCAACCATAAGCCCATAAATAATACAAATCCTTAAATAGTCAAAATATGTAAATAAAAAGGCAATATTTATTCACAACCATGCCATTATGCATATTTAAAAACAAATTTAAAAAATGACATATTGCATGTGGGAGAAGGGATCCCTCTCAATCAAGTGCTTAGCCTTACAATACGATAATTATAAATTTTTGCATATAGTTCATATTGGTCTTTTTGTGGACACCCCAACCCCTTTTAGCCTTTTGGAAATTTTGCTTAGTAAATTTCAGAGTGTTCAAAATATATTAGCAGTAACACAATAAAAAAAACAGCCAATCGCAATGACCTGCCAAAGTTGTTAACAGAACATTAACATCTCATGAGCTGAATCATGTGCCATGGAGAGATACAGTCAAGCAAATTGTTCTCTGTTTTGCCAATGATGATTTCCAGTGTATTTTAATGTGCCCACCAGCAGTTCAATTGAGCATTGCCAAGGGATGAAAACACATTCTGCATTTTAAAAAGATGGGTGAAAATATGGTGTATCAGTTAAAATATGTGTCTGTATAAGATACAGATTACTACATTTCTGTTGCAGCAGCCCAAAGACCTTTAAAGTATAGGTACACTGGAACCATACTGTAGGCAAAGGATTGGAGAAATAGCTAGCTCTTACACTGGGTTATTTAATCTCATGGTCTAGCTGTTTAGTATAGTTTAATCTAGTTTAAGGTTTCCAATAAGATACCTACTGTATTAGGGATGTTTTCCACTGCATTGTGGAACACCTGTATAAAGAGCCCTTAGCGTTTAAGACAATTTCTTGGTGTGTGCCAGGGAAGTGCCGCAAGCTGTAAGAACTTAGGAGGTCACAGCTAGGTTCAAGCAATTTGCTTTGCTGTACAACCACAGTTTTATTTTTAGTGAGCTAAACTTTAAACACTGACCCATGGGCAGTGATAGAGTTCCATGTCTTAGCACTCCACCACTGATAAGAGAATATAGTTGAGGAAAAGTTAAGCTTCAATCCCTGGGGGGTGCCAAAAGGTAAGACCCCCCCCCGCACGTGATTGTAATCACTTATATGATACATCGGGCCATGCTCCTGTTAGCTGAAAACAGCACCAGCCTAGGGTATGTCTGTGCAAGCACCATGTAATGATCCTAATCCTGCTTCTTTTTTCTATTTCCTTATTGGCTGCTTGGTATGTACGCGACAATTTATTGTACAACGCTACCGATTATGCTGGCATTTTATAAATACTTGATGATAATAATAATGGGTGCCTATATGGTAAAGAAAAAGATGCATGGGACCCCCCCGACCGATATACATACATATTTTTACATTTTCCTGTAAGTGCTTTAAGGCAAATCAGCATTTTACCACTGTCTGCAATACTACATGTACCCTAAGGCCTGCAATGTTTAATTTCCAGGGAAAAGGCAAGGTAACAAACTCAGAATCAGATCTTTGTATTTTCTCTACAAGATCTGCAGCGGACAACTTTAAAAACACTGAATAAGACATGAAATTATTGTAATATTTACACAAATTGTATTTGCAGTTAAAAGTTTGCGACTAAAGGACACACATTACCAAATATACAGTATTTACTTTTTATTGCAGATGTCTAAATAAAAATGTCCATTTAACATTAAGGGTAAAAACACAGAACTGACATATGAAAAATTGCTATTATATTTTACAGTTATATGCACAGTTTTATTTTTTTTTTTTAAACACCTCCCCCCAAAACCATCCAGCAGCATTGCAGGGTTATGTCTCTAAGCTGTATATTTATTATGCTGTGTAAAAATGGTGGGATAATACACCACATATCACCAGACGTTGCTGTGTAAAAAAACGCCATCATTTTTTTATGCGTTTTTGTTTCTTCCATCTGAAGCAATGTAAAAGAACAGAGGCAAATCTGGGGTTTGCGAGGCATAAAATTAAACACACCTTGAGAAATTCACCATTTATTTTATGCAGATTTTTACACCATTTTTTTTGGAAAATTTCCTTTTACACAACATAATACACACGCCCCTAAGTGCGTGTGTGTGCATGCACAGTTAAAATATTCTGCATAAAAACTGGATTAAACTCAATACATACTGTACTTCACTTTGTTGACCAATGTTTTTAAAAGTTTCAGTCTTTGGATTATAAATACATTTTGAGTGTTTAAATGACCAGAACTTCATGTAAGGGACATTAGTGTTCTAGTCATTTGCTCTAAAACAGATGTGGAAGCACAGTGGCGTAACTGGTGTGCGCCAGGGTCCCCAGCTATAAAAAAAAGTCTTCATAGGGGCCTGGCACACGGCAATCCCTCCCACCTACTTCCCGCCCATTCTGATACCTCCCTTCCTGGAATGCCCCCCCCCAAGCCTTGGGGTCTGCTTCTGCTATAGTTACGCCACTGTACAAGCATGCAATAGCAGCTTTAAAAGGACCAAGAACATTTTTTTCTCTTTGTATAAGCATGCACTACAGAAATTGGAGATAAAATACTGCCCATACTGCTTTAATTAAACATTTTGTTGGTTGGTCCTACTTGTGGCAATATTGTAACTTTAACTCTCACATATGAATTAAAATATAGGTGGCATGTTCTATATCTATAGCCTCTTTTTATGGTTAAATAAACTGGTAAACATTACTTATTAACACAGCAAATTGCATTTTAAGATGTAAGTAAAAATAGCTATAAAGGCAGGCAAGGAGGTTGAAAGCACAATGCCTGGTTCAAAGGCAATGAGGATGGATACCCAACATTTAACAGATAAATAATATTAGGAATCTTAGATCAGGCAGCCCAGAACAAAAAAATCAGTAAAATGCAATCTATTAAAGAAACAACTCGGAATAAAAGTGGTACATAATCCAACGATGTATGAGCTCCATCGCTGTACTCATTTGGAAGAGTTCTTAATTAAATCCTCTTTAGAGCAGTGATTAGGCCAAGCTTTTAATTATACTCCGAATTCCCTATACCTACAAAAGTGACAAATAAAACCAATATAATAATATATAAAAATTAATAAATAAACAAAATGCAAAGCAGAAATTCTAAAGAAATAATCTTATATATTAAAAAACATTGTGTAATCTTTAGGCATTAACATGGGACCAGCCTCTCATTGAACAGAAAGTTGTGGGTGTTTTTTTCTGTCCCTCATTCGATGTATCATTTCATGCTAACACGTACAATTCATTTGTACATGGACTGTAACAACACTTTTCAGGCACCATCCTCACATATGGGAGAAGATCAATGACAATGTTAATAATGGCTCTTCCAGGTACAATGGCTTGATATTCTATCTAACCAATTAAAACTAAATTCCTTAGGCTATGACCAAATGCAACAAAACATGGACCTAGATGTTTTCAAAAGAACTTAATTTACATTGTGCCATTCTATAGTATTAGAGAACAACCCCACATTGTTGCAGAGGATAATGTACTTAAAATGTTTTCAAGGGTGACAGGTAGATTATGTGATCTTTTTGCCTGCAAATGGGTTGATGGGCTTATACCTAGGAGTGTTTGGTAAAAACCCATCTTTTTTCTTTTTCAAAATACATGCAATTTCCCCTCCACTGACCTATGCTGTGATCACTTATATCTCAGAAATGCTCTGTCACATTTCTGAGGAATAATTACCTGACCCAAGTGTGCATTGATAGGGTCTCTGATCAAGAACAAGTTTTCTTATTCGCATAACTTTCAGCCAGACAACCAGCACTGCAGTGAATCATTCTGAGCTTTGATAACTGCATAACAATAGCTAATAAAATCTTTTGTGAGCATTACAACACACACTTTCATACTGGTTAAACTAAAATGAAAAAACGCCACGCTAATCACACGCGGCGATTCGCCACGTGTGATTAGCGCCAGTGTATTTAATTTTAGCTGCCGCAGAGTGAGGGAAGGTGTTTGGCGAGATTGGTCGCCGCAAAGATGAGGCAATTAATCGCCAGACGACCAAATCTCCCCAAAACGCCCAGTGTGGCCTTACCCTTAAAGAACTTATGATGTTATCTTATTTTTTAGATATCTATAAACAAATGTTTTCAGTTTAATTTACCGATTATTCATTAGTCCATTGATAATCCTCTCAGTTTATCAGCAAGTTCTTGTCTGATTTCATTGTGTTTTTTAAGATTCTGGACCTCATGTGGAAGGTTAGTATCCCAGACAGAGAGAAATGATTGTATCTCTGCAAAGCAAATATGGAAAAAATAAACCAGTATTACTTTTTTTCTTAATTGTTACATAGTTAAATCGGGTTGAATATAGATATCAAGTTCAACCCCTCCAAATGAAAACCCAGCATCCCTACACTCACCCCTCCCTACTTTCACATAAATTATATATACCCATATCTATACTAACTATAGAATTTAGTATCACAATAGCCTTCAATATTATGTCTATCCAAGAAGTTAAGCATTCCTAGTAATTCTTATTGCTAACTTAAAACACTGTGCCAGTACTTCTTTGCTTTAAAAAACTCAAGGGCAAAAGCCCAGCAGAGGCCCACCTGCCCCCTAATCTGCAAGGTTTGCATCTACCATCTATTGCCACATCAGATCTGGTTTCTGACTCCAGGATGGTGATCCACAAGAGCAGTAAAACTGATCTTGTTGTGGCTTGTGAAGGTGATCAGATTAAGTTTGTGAGAAAAAACCCCAGACGAGGAAAAAAACTTGTGGACTTTTTTCTTGAATGCTAGCTCATTTAAGAAAAAAATGCAACAAACTATTCCTGCAAGTTTTTTTTGTGCAAATATCCACAGGCCTCATGCATACTGTACTTTGAATGGAACACTGGCTGTTAGTCAATGTTCCATTCAATGGGGCTGGCAGGGGAAGGCTCATAGGATTCCCCCTTCCTGTCCCCTACCCTGTGCGTCATTCAGAGGTCCAAGGTATGGAGCAGCAGCCCTAAGGCATATGGTAAGGATAGGCTTGTACTGTGCACCTTGATACTGTCCTCTATAGTAAGCACTGGCAGTACCGTAACTGGAGCGGGTGGGCCCTGGCGCGGGACATGCCGCCGGTCCCCCACCCCCTCTGTATGTGAGTTTCCGCAAAGAAAACATCGGCGTGCGTGCTGCCGGGGGGCCCTGAGGGGGTGCGGGCCCTGGCCCAATCACACCCCCTGCTCCCCCGGTAGTTCCGCCACTGAGCACTGGGTTTTTTATCTGGCGCTCAGTGCAGAGCTCAAAGGGGTGCAAGTGCTCAAAGAGCCATGCTCTTGTGACCCCTGGAATCAAGAATGACCCATTACATGTTCAAATACACTGCTTCTTATTAATAAATGTTAGAATACCTTTTTGTGGTGTGCACCGACATCCCAAAACAAGCACAACATTCTTTATACTTCCTCTGTCTAAAAAAAGAAATTGCATTGTGAGACAAAATATTGCTATGATGGACTAGCAAGATTATAATCTGCTACTGTAGGAGGTGCTTTACATATACATATGGATCTGTAAATTCAATTATTAAACAGCTCCAAATAAACTGTAGACATCCCCTTATTGTTATGGATAGCTTCTCTGCCGGTTTGTATCCATTAATAACAGTAGTTGCCATGCTTTCTGTTCTGCTAAGAATATAATATTTTAGTCATATAGACTCCAGTAACTATCATTAAATCAGTGGAATTGTTGGTTCAGTATTTTCTCCATTAAAGGGATTGTACACTTTTGAGTTAATTAGTGATATTCTGATATAATTTGCAATCGGTTTTCATTTTTTATTATTATTTGCATTTTTAAGTCATTTAGCAGCTCTCCAGTGTGTACCGTATATACCCGAGTATAAGCCAAGTTTTTCAGCATCCAAAATGTACTGAAAAAGTCTACCTCGGCTTATACTCGGGTCAGCGGTACCCAACCCGAGTAGTTGAGATTGCAGTCACTTTTAATCATTCCTATACACTTGGGGAGAGACTGCAATATCCCACAATGCCCTCTGTTGGTTATATGAAAGAATAACAGTGACTGCAATATCACACAGCGCCCTCTGTTGGTTATATGAAAGAATAACAGTGACTGCAATATCACACAGCGCCCTTTGTTGGTTATATGAAAGATTAACAGTGACTGCAATATCACACAGCGCCATCTGTTGGTTATATGAAAGAATAACAGTGACTGCAATATCACACAGCGCCCTCTGTTGGTTATATGAAAGAATAACAGTGACTGCAATATCACACAGCGCCATCTGTTGGTTATATGAAAGAATAACAGTGACTGCAATATCACACATCGCCCTCTGTTGGTTATACGAAAGATTAACAGTGATGGCAATATCAAACAGCACCCTCTGCACATGGTAGTGGGACAGTGGGACAATGCACACAGTAATCCGTTTGGCAATTCTCTGTCACCATCAACTTTGCAAAGAAGTCCGGTTGATCGCTGGGGAGGTCACTTTGGCAGAATGTGCGCTGCTGGGAGACAGGGCTGTAGTTGTGTCTAGGCTTATACTAGAGTCAATAAGTTTTCCCAGTTTTCGTAGGTAAAATTAGGTACCTCGGCTTATACTCGGGTCGGTTTATACTCGAGTATATATGGTAATTTTATTACACACTGGAGTATATACATATATATGCACCCTGCTTGCCATTTGTAATCGATGACTTCAGTCTCTCTCTATAAATAAGAAAAAACTTTTCTGGCAGACAAACAAGACACTTTCAGGAGATGGCACAATACAAAATGTTATCCTCAACAGACCTTGCCTGGATAATCAGAGCATTTTGCAATTTTGCAGCCAAACATGAATCAAATGTACAAATGCATTGAAGCCAACCTACTTTATTAGCAACACATAAGGCTAGATTACTCTTCATAATTAATGCCACATGATATCAGGAATTTGCTTCCAACTGGAACCATATATTTTGTCACCATTATATTCCTCTACAAATCACATGACAGGAAAATGAGAATTTATTAAACAGTTATAGGGTCAGTTATCTAGGCACTGGTCTTGGGTGATTAGGCCTAGTTTACAATGGTACGCCAGTTAATCCAAAAGGTCCTCAGCTGGGTTGAAATCAGGGCTCTATGCAGGTCAGCTACAATTTTCAACTGCCCTCTGCAAACCAATTCTGTATAGGCTTTACTTTTTGCAAAGGGTTATTTTCCTGCTAAAACATTAAAGCGCCTTTCCTTAACCGATTCCACAAAGTAGGAAGCATGGAATTCTCAAGAATATCTTAGTAGGAGATAATATTGTGTCGTGAGCAAAGGCAAAGGGGTATCCGCATACTTTTTCCCATACAATATATTACAAATAAGGCAGCAGTCACACATACTGTTAACCATTGTAAATACAAATTCAAATGCATAGAAGAGATATTCATTGCACAGAGAACAAAGCCTTGATACAGTCTAAAATAAATAACTAATATTATCATATTAAAATATCTTACCTAACTGTGCAGGCACCATACTTCGAATAGAATCGCAGAAGCTTGTGATTATTCGTATTGGTTGACGAGTTGATAAGTCAATTAACAGAATATGACCTCCCCCAGTTCCTACCCAAAGAGCAGTATTTTTTTGCAAATATAAAGCTTTTACTCGTGAAGTATAAGCTTCTTCCTGTTTACATTTTCTTCTCTTCCTGCTATCTTCTCTATAAACAAAAATATACATTTTTTACATTAAGCTTTATTCCTGACACAAAGGTATTTTATTATTTTCCAGCTACATATTAAATAGGAAATGGATAGTTCTGCATTGTACTGTGAACATTTCTTTCTGAAGCGATTGAACAAGATATGATATGCTAATGACTTGGAACTGGGGCCCACACGCACCAAAGATCATACAGTTTAGCCAGAAATCAATCGCCCTGCATGAATTGTTGCATGTGTAACCAGCAGTAGGCAGATCAGAGGAAAAAAAAAAAAAAAAAAGAGGTAGAAAATAAGAATTACAGTTACGGGGTTATTTATCAAAGGTCAAATAAACTCACAATTCGAATGGTTTCGTATTTAAGAAAAAAACTTGATTCAGCGAGTTCGAGTTGCAAAACCCAAAAACTCAAATTGATAAGAGTTTTCTGTGAAAAAACGGATTACGTTTTCAGGCAAAATCCTCCAAAAGAACATCATGAAGGCTATTAATATCTTCAAATGATTCAAGGGACCTTTGCCATTGACTCCTACATGATCTCAACAGGTTTTAGATGGTGTATTTTCAGATTTTAGCTATCTCTTCCAGGGTCATGGTATAATAAATCTCAAGAAAATTTAGTTTTTTTTTCACCTGAAAATGGTAGTTTTGACCAAAAAATTCCCTCGAAAAAATATTTTTGTGGAAAACACAACTTGAACTTTAATAACCCCCCCAGATGAAGAAACTTATTCAAAAACACATGTTCTGAATAAAGTGAAAATATAGTTTTACATTCTGCACTATTTAAACATCCCAACTTCTTAATATCTATTCAGTTGCTATAGGAATATGGAACACATGAAAATATACAGAATCTAATCACATAACTCTGTATAATTATTCAAAAACTGGATAGGTTATGTCACTAATGGCAGGAAATGAGTTGCAGTATAATATCAAATTCCAGTGTCATGGGTAACATAGCTGCTAAAATGCCAATTGCCATTTCTAAGTGCAGTTGCCAGTAGAAGCCAGTCGGTAATTAGCTTTGAATAGTCTGCTACAATTTAGTATGTGTTATACCCCAGTTCCTGTTAGACTGTGAGCTATTGAGCAGGGGTCCATTTACCTCTTGTATTGGTTATTGCAACAATATTTGTGTGCAATCAGCCTGATTCAATCACATCTGAGTTTGGCCTGATGGCAGGCAGTTCAGCTAAAAACATCTTGGGCTGTGTGTTCCTACCTTACTTTTTTTTAATTTAGACAGAATACAAACCATGTTTTAGTACATTCTCCCATTTATAAATAAGATTATCCTATCCTGTCAAATGCAATTCAAACTGCTAACATTATGTATTGATCGAAACAAGAAATTTACTTCAGGAACTGGACACAATCAAGGACTTCACATATTTTTTCTGTCTTCTTGTCCCATATTTCTACATAGGGACTGATTTTCTTTGCCACATAAATGTATTTGTCAATCGCAAAGCATGTGATATTGGATTCGCTGTATGAGCCATGAGAATACCTTAAGATCAGAAAAAAAATAGTCCGAAATAAATCTGAGAATACTACCAGTCAATTCCTTACATTGTTGCAATGTTGGGCAAAATGCAAATACAACATAAAGTGATATACCAACAAATATTTTTAAGCAATACATTTTTAGCAGAAGTTCTATTTATTTTGCTTATGTTTAAAAAAAGTACATTATATACAGTAATTGTTAAAACAGTACTTGTTAAAAAAAAAGAAAACAGACAACACTATTTAACGTGATCTTTTTTATGTTTGATGTACATTGCACAAATAAAAATCTTTTTTATCATAGCATGCCTTGAAGTCAATCAATACTTAGAATAGAAAGAGAAAAACTTACAGTGTGGCAGTTCTGGTATCAATTGTCTTTTGTACAGTGAATTCACTAGAAAGTGAGAAAATCTTTGTCCCACAGATACCCCAGACTGAATTCTTTTCAGATGAATAAGTGGATTCACACAGACACATTACAGGAGTGCTGTTATCACCAATGTCGATCACCTTTATTGGTGCAGCATATGCACACTTTGTGGACAGAAAGGTGACAAAAAGTAAAGATAAGTGACTAATTTTTTAATGTAATGCACATTGGTAAGCTCTTCAGAACCTTTTAGTCTATCTTACTTAAAGGCTAATGTCACGTTAGGTGGTTTCTCTGCTGCTCTTTAATCACCCACCAGTTCAGGAATATGGATTAGGGTAGTTGGACATGGGGAGATTTAGTCACCTGCGATAAATCTTCACTACTGCGGGTGACTAATCTCCCTGAAATGCCTTCCCACCGGCAAGAATGTGAATCGCCAGATGGGATGGCATAAGCCTTGTAGTACTCCTACAAGTCAGGATGATTCCTTTCAATCTCTGGACTCATGCATAAAGAAAAAAAAAGTTCCATATATTTAAAAAAGGTGTATAAGCAGTATCTGGACATAAGTCCAAATGAATGAGCTCATGTCACAAGGAGGGGTATTTTTCCTTGCAGGATAAAAAGGGTGGTGGACGATAGGGTATGCTGGAGGAGGCAGTACCCCTTTAATTTAAGACATGTGATGGTATAACTATGGTTTGTTTCTTGGTAAATTGTGGTGTCAAATCTCCAGATGAAAACTTATA
Organism: Xenopus laevis; assembly: GCF_017654675.1. NCBI lineage: Eukaryota > Metazoa > Chordata > Amphibia > Anura > Pipidae > Xenopus > Xenopus laevis. The sequence goes on along the minus strand of NC_054375.1, from coordinate 81,952,710 downwards.
AATACAGTAAATACAGTTATAATATCCACTTTTGAATTTCTAGTCTATTCTTACAAAACAAATGAAAGTGATAACATTACCTTTACTGCAGTATTTTCAAAAATTGCTATTCGGCCATTTGCAGTACCTGCTAGAATGTGATATTTCTTTTGGCTGAAATATACAATTTAATAGGTTATAATTAATGCTTGTATAAAACTTTCATACATAATTAACAAATTGTGATTTCATAGCAAATAATCGGTTGTAACATTTCACTACAGGTGCATATATATATATATATATATATATATATATATATATATATATATATATATATATATATATATATATATATATATATACAATATTCCAGTCTGTGCAAATTGCAGTTATTGAACATTGAGCATGCTACCTGTATCTTGCAAATCCTTGGTCTCCCAGCTGGACAAATCTACACTTATACAGTTAGGTCCATAAATATTTGGAGAGACAATTTTTTTCATATTTTGGTTCTGTACATTACCACAATGAATTTTAAATGAAACAATTCAGATGCAACTGAACTGCAGACTTTCAGCTTTAATTCAGTGGGTTGAACAAAGAGATTGCATAAAAATGTGAGGAACTAAAGCCTTTTTAAAACAATTACTTCATTTCAGGGGCTCAAAAGTAATTGGACCAGGGGTTCAAAAGTAATTGGCCATTTCATGGGCAGGTGTGGGCAATTCTTTTGTTTTGTCTATCAATGAAGCAGATAAAAGCCCTGGAGTTGATTTGAGGGCTTTTGATGCTAGTATGTGTAAGATTTTGCTGTGAACAGACAACATGTGGTCAGAGGAGCTCTCCACGCAGGTGAAACAAGCCACCCTTAAGCTGCAAAAGCAGAAAAAAACCATCCGAGAAATTGCTACAATATTAGGAGTGGCAAAATCTACAGTTTGGTACATCCTGAGAAAGACAAAAAGCACTGGTTAAATCAGCCATGCAAAAAGACTTTGACGTCCACGGAAGACAACAGTGGGGGATGATCGGAAAATCATTTCCATGGTGAAGAGAAACCCCTTCACAACAGCCAAACAAGTGAACAGCACTCTCCAGGAGGTAGGCATATCTATATTCTAGTGATTATCCATGATGTGACACAGGACAGAAGAAGCGGAATGAATTCTGAGGTGTTCAGAGACACTGTCTGCTCAAATCCAGCTAAATGCAGTCAAATTTAAAATTGATTGGGAGGTGTTTCATAATACATATGGACAATGACCCAAAACATACAGCCAAAGCAACGCAGGAGTTTATTAAAGCAAAGAAGTGGAATATTCTTTAACGGCCAAGTAACCTGATCTGATCCCAATTGAGCACGAATTTCACTTGTTGAAGACTAAACTTTGGACAGAAAGGCCCACAAACAAACAGTAACTGAAAGCCGCTGCAGTAAAGACCTGGCAGAGCATTAAAAAGGAGGAAACCCAGAATCTGGTGATGTCCATGAGTTCAAGACTTCAGGTTGTCATTGCCAGCAAAGGGGTTTCAACCAAGTATAAGTAACCAGTTTTTTAATTTGTCCAATTACTTTGAGCCTTGAAATACACTGATTGTGTTTAAAAAAAAAAAAAAAAAGGCTTTAGTTCCTCACATTTTTATGCAATCTTTTTGTTAAACCTACTGAATTCACCAATTTAGATATCACAGGATTTTATAAAACAAGAGTCATTTTAACTACTCCTGTGCTAATGTGGTAAAATTTGGTGTTCTAAACATCCAAAAACAGTGACCTGTCCCTGACAGAGTCTGTCATAAAATGGAATTTGCCATCACAGTGACAAAAATGTTCTAAAAACATTAGAGATGCAGAAATTAACGGCTTACTGAATAAACATGTTCAATGTAATTAACAATACCTCTGTCCTTGGATGCACGAGAACAACAAACATGTAACAGAATCTGTCAATTTATGCAGAGTGTGTTTTATTTTAAGTTCGTCTAAATCTGCAGTTATAATTTCTCCAGACTGAGTTCCAGCCACAATCCAGTTTTGTTTCTCTCCGGGTAATGTGACTAGTGTAAGGCATAAGATTCTGCTGTCCGAAAAATCCTAAAAACAAAAAACAGCCAGTTAAAAAGTAGTGTAAGCAAGGTTATAGTTAGTGGGAACAAGCCTAGTTAACAAGTTATGTCATTGTCAGCAAGGTTGCAGAAAGTCTTGCAGATGACACTAAATTGTGAAAATCAATAAACTCCACGTAGGATGTTTTCACTTTGAACAATGTTTGCAAGTTTGAACGATTTAATTTCAGTCCTGATAAATGCAAGGTAATGCACAAAGGCAGTTCAATGTTTGCTACTGTCAATATAGTAATCTTGAGGCACTCGAGAGATCAAAGCATAGTCTCGCCTCTTTATTGATCCATGTTCAAGGATAAGTAAACCTTAAAAATAAGTGAATGTAAAATTGATGAGAGGGCTATTCTAAGCACTTCTGCAATGTACATTCATTGTTTATTTTCTTTTTATTTATGTTCTTCTGCTTAAAGGAAAACTATACCCCCCAAACAATGTAGGTCTCTATAAAAAGATATTGCATAAAACAGCTCATATGTAAAATTCTGCTTCATGTAAATAAACCATTTTCATAATAATATACTTTTCTAGTAGTATGTGCCATTGGGTAATCATAAATAGAAAATTGCCATTTTAAAAAATAAGGGCCGCCCCCTGGGATCGTAGGATTCACTGTACTCACAAACCAACAAACCATACTTGTTAGGTCACATGAGCCAATTAACAGACAGAGCTGTGTCTTTTGCTTCCACACTTCTTCCTGTTACAGTTAGAGTTGAAGTATTTCTGGTCAGGTGATCTCTGAGGCAGCACAAAGACCATCACGAAATGGTGGCTCAAGGCAAGAGATGTAAAAGGGCAATATTTACTTGAATATATATTCCAGTTTGGTAAGATTCTTTAATATGCCACTTAATATGATATGAACTATCTGTTGCTTAAGTGTTCATTTTGGGGGTATAGTTTTCCTTTAAGAAATAAATTAGAAACCTTTATCACATCTTTCCTAAGCAGAAGAACATCAGAGCAGCCTCTTTCCTTCTCTTTACAACTTCCTTGACAACTTGGTGGTCAAAATGGTCACAAAATGACCAGCAGGTTGTGCTTTTGTAACAAAATTAATTCATATTAACAGTACATGTATCCTTTAATATCTTGGAATTTAAAAATAAATAAATACGAATGTACATTGCAAAAGTGATTAGAATAGCTCCCTCATCAATTTTAATTTTTTTTTATTTTTAAGGTTTACTTATCCTTTAAGACCTTACCTTGAACTTCAGATATATATACATAATAACCTCTACCTAAACCAATGGAAGCACAAGGCCACCTGCAGCAGTTGTCAATGTGAAGCAACATGTAATGGGTAGTGGGAATTCTGCAACTACAAGTAGTTGAAAGCAAAGTGATCTCTATGACATTGACATAAAGAGCTGGATTGTGTCAGTTTATCTGTAATTCTTATATACACAAAGTCCATTAAAAATCATTACAGAGCCAGACCAATTACCTCACACGTTTGTCCACCTTTATTTAAATCGATACAGCACATCTGTCCCTTTTCAGTGCAGCCATTTCCTACCCAAACAACATGCTTCTTGACAAGAGGACTGGCAGCCACCATGCATTCTGCTGTTAACATACTGAATATCACATGGTTTCTCATTAAACAGAGTAGTTCTGCTGAGTTTAAGATCTCGTATACCTGTAAGTAAAGACATAACATTTTTTTTTTATCTTTTAAAGGGTTATAAAAGGCAATCTGAAAGTGTATTCCCTATTAAGGGACTTATCCCTAGGGAAGTTAAAAAAAAGTCTTGAGCTCTCTTATCTCCTCATTGTTTTCAGTAGCAGTATAAAAATATAATAAGACCAGATAATACAAAATAAATATACGAAGAAAAGGAAACTGGATCCAAGCAGAATAATTGTGTTAGTGCTTTAAAGGAACAGTTCAGTGTAAAAATAAAAACTGGGTACAAAATAAAAAATGTTTCTAATATAGTTAGTTAGGCAAAAATGTAATGTATAAAGGCTGGAGTGAGCGGACGTCTAACATAATAGGCAGAACCCAACTACATTTAAATAAATAGAATGGTCACCCAAAGTTCTCCAATATAGTATGACGCAATGGAGTAGGGAGCACAGTAGGAGGGCAGGTAGTGATGGAACAGGTGAGGGCAAGATGCCTTGATCACTTTATATCTGGGTTGGCATCTCTGCAGTGACAGGCAGTGGCTAGTCATATATTTGAATATCCGCTCTTAGAATGTGTCAGGTCTTTCCTTGCATTTTGCTTGCACTTAGAATGCTACAATAAGGTAATCTAATATTCTGAAAGGAAAGACCAGTACCTTACAGAAAACATTTTACAAGCAGAGAGTTCCTACTCTATTCCTCCAGCACTTTGACAAAACTCCTGATTTCTGTGAAACAGATTGAACAGCAGCAGCAAATTAAAGGAAAACTATACCCCTCAAACAATGTAGGTCTCTATAAAAAGATATTGCATACAATAGCTCATATGTAAAACCCTGCTTCATGTAAATAAACCATTTTCATAATAATATACTTTTTTTATTAGTATGTGCCATTCGGTAACCCTAAATAGAAAATTGCCGTTTTAAAAAATAAGGGCCACCCCCTCTGATCGTAGGATTCACTGTGCGCACAAACAAACCATACATGTTAGGTCACATCAGCCAATTAACAGACTGAGTTTTGTCTTTTGCTTCCACACTTCTTCCTGTTACAGTTAAGTTGTAGTATTTCTGGTCAGGTGATGAGGCAGCACACAGACCCTCACGAAATGGTGGCTCAAGGCAAGAGATGTAAAGGGCAATATTTACTCAAATATAAATTCCAGTTTGATAAGATTCTTTAATATGTCACTTAATTTGATATAAACTGTTGCTCAAGTATACATCTTGGGGGAACTGTCCTCCATATTGATATGCCTTTTAAGAACCAGCAGTACGTTTCTTACTTAAAAAAGGCTGAATTTCACAACAGGTATAGGACTTGATATCCAGAATGCTCGTGACCTGGGGTTTTTTGGATAATGGATCCTTCGGTTATTTAGATCTTCATACTTTAAGTCTACTAGAAAATAATTTAAACATTAAATAAACCCAATAGGCTGGTTTTAGTTCCAATAAGGATTAATTTTATCTTAGTTTGGATCAAGTACAAGGTACTTTTTTATTACTACAGAGAAAAAGGAATTTATTTTTAAAAATTTGGATTATTTGGATAAAATGGAGTCTATGGGAGACAGCCATTCTGTAATTTAGAGCGTTCTGGATAACAGGTTTCCAGATAACGGATCCCATACCTGTACCTGTTTTGGCTGAGGTTATTGCCACTAAACAGTTTTTGTAGTTTAGAATTTGAAGGATAAAATAAATCAGTTGGTTCAAAGGGTTGAGTAGATCTAGCTTTCTGAACCAGACTGAGATACCACAGAGAATTACTGGCTACATTTTTGTTCCAATATCCTGATCTTCTGACAAAAAAGTAATAAGGAAACAGAGTGATCGTAACAAAATGGATGTTGCCAACATACTTTTAAAATTATATTATGAATATCAACAAAAAATAGACAGCCCATGTTATTACCAAGAAATACATTTCTCCAATAAAGAAAAACTAGTAAAAGGGCTTTTTTCCCATTTTAATTGATTTTAACCACAGATACATGCTTAATGTTGGTATATGTCTCTCTAATGATAGAATATTATACAAGTCTGTCTTATCTTAACACATGATGTTAATTCCCGGGCAAGAACTGATAAATAGAAACTTACCAATGAATATTACAAAGTTATACCTTCAGAAGACAAGCAAATATTTGAGGGTGTAGTGAACACAGTTAAATGTCTTGCAGACATTCTGTCTGCTCCCTCTTTATGCCAAAATCAATACAGCACAATCGCAGTGCAAATACTGGTCAGATGAGAAAAGCATCCTGAGCTTCTGAATATCACACAGTAATTTGTGATTGCCTGATGATGGACAGCAATAATCTAAATGTTAAATACAAGGCTGAAGAGCTCAAAGAGATGCTATAATTCAAATAAAGAAGGATTATGTAGAATGAGGATTTGTTGTGTTAAATTATGCTATATAGTTTAACCAATATACATGTATTTATATTATAATTTATACATTTATAGGATTTATTTATAATGAAGACCCTGGGTTTTTCACATTAGGATTAGAATTGGCTTTGGTATGTTTGGAGGATTTTAGATTGTGGGTTGTGTTCCACCTTAATTTGGCACTTGCAAGTTGAAGTTGCCCTTGTAAATTAATTCATAGCAACCAAACAGCAGGTAACACTTACTGATCACCTGTTTATACTGCAACATATCATCAGTTACTACGGGTAGATGTACATTGGTAAAATTAGTTCATTTAACTACATGTGAATTAAGATCTGTACCTTACAAAAAAAGCAGTAGTAACAATAAGCTAGTGTGAGGCATCCCAAAAAGGCAATTGTGACATTCACTTTATACTTTACATCCAGGTAGTCATTAACTTTAGTGAGAAGGCTCATTTATCTTTTCCATGTGATAACTAGTTTTATTCAGCAACATTGTCTTCAGAAAAGCTATATGCATTATTAACTATTTTTATATTTCAGTGACCAGAATGGTTTCCTTTAGGTTGACATTGAAAAACAATCAATGGTCCTGATTTCTGCTCAAGGCAATACATTCATGCCTGAAAAGTAAGGATCCACATATTCCAGAAATGTTTGGTCACGTTGTTTAATCAGATAATTATTGTAGGTATTACACCAACTTTTTCATTGTCAGCTGCTGTTGCATCTCTCATGTAAAAGGGAAATAGACCCCACTTAGCATTTACCTTACCTTAAAGGGTAATGTGATGGCATAGGTGTTAATTTGCAATATGAAACTTTCCTCCTTTTCCCCATTTTTAGAATTCCACAATATTATACAATTTAAAGCAGGTTATGTGTTCACAAAATAAACAGATGCCCCCACCCCCCAATATACACAACAATACAGACATATGAGGATAAGATGAAACTGGGGGAAAGGAAGATTCACTGTACCGTGACAGATGTAGGACGTTGCTGGGGATTTTCTTTTAAACACTTTTTAATCAATACTTCAACTTCAGGCCAAGGGGCACAATTATATTCTTTGACTGGATCTAGGGAACGTTCAAATACACATGCATGAACTTCTTGGTTTCAAAATAAATCTAGAATATATCATTTAAATGGCTACAAAAATACAAATAAGACTAGAATGTTCACGGAAAGCAAAAAAAAATAGGTGTATTTTTCAGTTAAGTCATTTAATGAAGATTATTATTTACTGTTATGATTCATGGTTCTTAATGAAACCATTTAGGAAATTAAATATGTTCAACCTGCAAAGCCAACACCCAGTAAAAATACTGTGGTAATTGCTTTGTCTATGGCTTGTAGCTTTAGGAAAGCAGCCAAATAAAATGTCTGCAGAATCCAAACTGCCTATAATAACTATTCTGAGTGTTTTAGATTTTCACTGGCCATTTGACTTTATACCAATCTATAAAGATGGGTAAAAGCCATTTTCATAAGGGGGGGGGGATCTCATAAGGACATGCAGCATAACTTGGTCTTGTAAATATGGTACCTGCATGTCTTGGCAAAGATAACGGATTTGTACAGTAAGTCTCTTCTATGTGAAGTATTGAGTTTTAGCAGGCATTTTTTTTTAGTAAGACAACATTGAGTTTTATTCTTTTCTGTTTATATGAAGGTGGTGTGCATTAATTCTCTGATTGTTACACTGCTACAATAATTTCTAACCCCAATAGTAAGCACTTACTGTTTAGTTTTCTTCCATCATTTTAACAATTAAGGGGGCAGTAACGTTTACCCCATTTTAAACACCAGTTCTGTTAATAGGGTTTTTCTATAGACACTTTTGTTTTAATCATGAAATACATTTTTTTTCTTTATTTCTTCATGCTAGCTGGTATCATAGTTCATTATACATGTATACAGTGCTACATTAACAGCAGACACAGAATCATGCTTTAATGCAAGCTAATTGTGCAGCTAGTCCATTGACACTGCCTAGTTTTATATGACACGGTATTTACTTGCCCTCCTACTGTTTTGCACATGAGTGTGATGTCAGCAAGAATAAAATGACATGCTGTACAGTACAGTATGGGAACACAATTCACTGATACAGGGTCTGCCCCAGTTCCCCCTCCATTGAGCCCCTTTCCAATTTCCTGCCACAGGCTTTTGCAGGATCAAAGGTTCAGTTCTATAGCATCTGCACCATTGCGTTCTATACTAGCGCTGTGGCAAAAGGGCAAATACAGAGCGAGTGGGGCTTCTCTGAATTTGCTTCTGCAGGAGACCACATCATTAATATAATAACTGGCTAATTTGCAGAAATAACAAGGTCTCTCTCCATGTGTTCTCTATTTCTCTTACAACCAGAGCTGAAAGGAGCTTTGCCACTGGACCAAAAAGAGGAAAAGCACAAAGGGGTCTTTCTTCCCTGCTCACATTCTCTCACCCCCTGCTCCTGCATAGGGGCAAATTTGCTAAATGGTCCCTGGCCAATTTACGAATGGTCCCTGGCGTAAATTCGCTAGCAAAGTAGACAGAATCTAGCGGTACTTCGCACCCTTGCGCCAGGCGAAGCTGCGCTCTGGGACGTAACTTCGCTAATTCACTAAGTTGAGGATTTTACTGAACATTACCTCTTGTGCCAGACTTTACTTCTCCAGCACAGACCAGGTGAAGTGCAATAGAGTAGATTTACTTTTTACTGGGTGATTGGCTGAAAAAGTTCGAAAATGTTTTTTGGGGTACCCTCCTTCCCACAAAATTAGACTGGTGCATTAATTTGGGCACCCCAACAGAGATATTGCATCAAAACTTAGTTGAGCCTCCTTTTGCAAATGTAACAGCCCCAAGATGCCTCCTATAGCCTGGATTCTGGATGGCGGTATTTTTGACCATTCATCCATACAAAATCTCTCCAGTTCAGTTAAATTTGATGGCTGTCGAGCATGGACAGCCTGCTTCAAATCATCCCATAGATTTTCCATGATATTCAAGTTGGAGGACTGTGATGGCCATTCCAGAATATTGTACTTCTCCCTCTGCATAAATGCCTTTGTAGATTTCAAAGTATGTTTAGGGTCATTGTCTTGTTGGAATATCCAACCCCTGCGTAACTTCAATTTTGTGACTGATGCTTGAACATTTTTGTCTAATCAGTCCAAAGCACTTTGTTCCGAAATTACTGTGGCTTGTCTAAATGAGATTTTGCATACAACAAGCGACGCTGTTTGTTGAGTGAGTGCAAAAAGGGCTTCTTTCTCATCACCCTGCCATACAGATGTTTTTTGTGCAAATTGAACTGAATTGTAGTACAATGTACAGATGCACCATTTGCAGCAAGATGTTCTCACAGGTCTTTGGAGGTGATCTTTGGGTTGTCTGTAACCACTCACAATCCTCCGCATATGGAGCTCCTGTATTTTTATTGGGCTGCCAGACCTGGGTTTTACAGCAACTGTGCCTGTGGCCTTCCATTTCCTGATTACATTCCTTACAGTTGAAACGGACAGTTTAAACTTCTGAGATAGCTTTTAGAAGCCTTCCCCCTAAACCATGATATTGAACAATCTTTGTTTTCAGATCTTTTGAGAGTTGCTTTGACGATCCCATGCTGTCACTATTCAGATGAGAGTCAAACAGAAGCAGAACGTGCAATTGGCCACCTTAAATACCTTTTCTCATGATTGGACACAACTGCCTATGAAGTTCAATGAGCTAATCCAACCAATTTGGTGTTGCCAGTAATCAGTATTGAGCAGTTACATGCATTCAAATTAGTAATATTACATGGGTGCCCAAATTTTTGAACAACCAGTTTTTCACATTTGATTTAATTTCATACAACTGAATACTGCTTCACTAAAAATCTTTGTTCAGAAAACACCCCCAGTACTCAGATGTTCCTGGGAAATGAAATACATGCCACGGTTATCTTTTTTGTTGAAAGTGGAGTAAATTATTATATATATATGAGCATAGGACTGGCCAGATATGTGATGACTTTGACGTAGTTGGCCAGCTTAAATATATTGCAATATATGGACAAACAAACCCTGTTTTGTTTAAAGGGTAAGGCATTTTTAGTAGCAGTATGCACAAAATGTCGCTGTCTTAAATATATTGATAATGGGTTGAGTGCAGAGGACTCTTGTATTTGTCTATATGTATTTTGTGGTCACAGCCTCATTGCACCCCCGCCTAATGGTTTTAAAAAATAGTGGTGAGCACAATTTTCCCTTGTTTGTTATAGTTTATACAGGAGCAGTGACCAGTTCCATGTTGTAGCTCCCACCCTTCCCAGCTATAGTCAGGTGATCCCACTGGTGTCTAATAAAAGGGCAGCAAGTAAGTTGCAGGTAAAACCTAGT